>NC_069129.1:9400532-9759668 GCF_026914265.1 Mya arenaria
AATTACTAAGAGTGCGTTAAATCATGGAATTAATCAAAGAAGGCATATAATAAAAATAAAATTACAATATGATGTTTTTTTGTCAACCTGTATCATGTCTCCTTTGGTATATAACCATGTATCCATCAAGACTGCCACGACGGATATGGGGCATGTTGAGATTATTGTTTTTAATGAGTGTATATTCTGCAATTCTAATTTTATATATACATAATCCATGAGAATGAATCGTAACTTGAACCATGATGTACTCACTACGCTAATTAATTTCAGTATATGAAATGAACAATTCCTCTACAGTCAAAATATTGTGCACTAGTTGTGTTTGCAATCTGTGATATGAATTTTATTTGAATGCAAGGTAGTTGACAAACTTTTCAAGATTTTTACGCAATGTCACTTGTATCAATATAATTGTGCAATTTTTGAGTTGTGTAAATGTGTGTTGTGTCGTTTAGGAGTTGTATCTTATGTGCCATTTTCCTGTATGTTTAATTGAGCAATATCTTTACCCAACATGACACATGAATATTTTTTTATATGTTTAATTAATTTCAAGCAATATTTGTCCTATTTTTAAAAAAGTATTTCATAAGTACACACAGGGACATGTAAATCATTTATATGTGCTTGGTGTAAACTAACATTTTGATTTTATTTTGTTTGTGCATATTTAATGTTCTTACATTTAAGCATCTTAGAAACTCAAAATTCTTAATGGTTCGTTTTACCAAATAAACTTGTGTTATTTTATATTTCAATTTATTGCAATAAAGTTTTAATGTTTGCATGTCTCTAGTATTGATTATTTTATCTCATTTGTAATGTGCATGTTTCAGGAATATGTAAAAACCTGGTTGTAAAAATAGAGAGTTTATTGGATTGCATTGTTTCTTTATTTGTAAAATCCCACTTTGCTAGGTTTTCGTTACTAAGATGACCCCAGTGAGTAAAATCAAGATATAACAATTAAACAGTTACAATTCTGCATTCAAGTTTTCATTTTATGTAATAAAATCAAGAGTTTTTATCCAATGGTTATCAAACTTGGTCAGACTATTTGTCGGCATGTTATCTTGGATATATATGAAAATGGGTCATCTCAAAGACTAGGTCACTAGGTCAAATCTTTCACAGTAATAAATTAAACAATTTTTATCAAATCTTGATAAAACATGGTCAGAATGCTTGCCTGCATTATATCTTGCATTTTTTTAAATATGGGTCAACCTGGGTCAAAATTAAGGTCACTAGGTCAAATCTTAGGAATAATATTTCCATGTCATAAATTCAACATTGTTTTTCATATCTTGATGAAACTTGGTCAGAATATCTGTTTGCATAATATCTTGATTATTTTTTTATATCGGTCATCCCGGGTCAAATTCTAGGTCACTAGGTCAAATCTTTCCACGTCATAAATTCAACAATTTTTGTCAAATCTTTATGAAACTTGGACAGAATATTAGTTTGCATAGGTGGTGTTAGTAGTTTATACTCTAGGTCCTGTCGTGAGCACATTGAAGGGTCCCAGAGTGACAGTTTAACCACCGCACACCTATCCTGGGCAGACTATCAGGCGGTCAACCAGTACTAGGTGCCTTCACCTCTACAAGGAACTGACAACTTCTGTACATGCAAGGGGCAGTGGTACAGTGCGAATGATCGTAGAAAGGATTTCATAATCAATCGCAACAGAAGTGACCTGGTCTGCCCGGGAATCGAACCCGGGTTATCCGTTTCAGAGTCCAACACTCTACTGATTGAGTTAACCGGGTGGATTAGTTTGCATAATATCTTGAAAGTTCTTTAATATGGGTCATCTCCGGTCAAAATCTAGGTCACAAGGTCAAATCTTAGGAGAAAGAATTCCACCGTCATAAAAATTCGTTAATATTTGTCAAATCTTTATGAAACTTGGTCAGAATATTTGTCTACATGTTGTCTTAAATATTTGTGAAAATGGGTCACCTCAGATCAAAAACTAGGTCACTAGGTCAAATCTTAGGAAATATTTTCCCTTTGTCATAAAAATAATTATATCATAGCTTACCAAACCTATCAATATCAGTTAACAACTAACTTCAATTGCTCTTTTATAAACACACATCCCCATCATGAATTTCATATCTACCCATATTTTTCAAAAATTTGAATTTTAATTAACTTTAAAAATATTTGTGTACATGAAATCTTTAATGATAAAGTGTGTCATCTAGGGTCAAAAACTAGGTCTTTGGGACAGATCTTATTGGAAAAAGCTGATATATTAATAAAATGTTCCTTTTTCCTCACACAAATGGAATAGTTTCTGTTGATCAGGTTATTTGTATGAACGATATCTCCAATAAGTATAAATATGGGTCTTTTGGGTTAAAAAAACTAGGTCACTAGCTCAAATCCTATGTTTGCAAAATTGCATCCGCCATCGTCAAATAAAAATCCAGCTTTAATGTGGCGTTGCCGCTTTGGCGTCTTGTCAATTTATGTCTATATGGAAAACTTTGAAATTTGTTTCCTCAGAATCCTCTGGCACTTTTTTAAAATAATTGTAAGAGGTTCTTAAGGTGACCATATATCAAATTCCTCCACCCCATGTTGATTCATTAAAAAAACAGTCACCAAGGGCAGGGCTACATTTCACCATATGTCATACAGATTGAAGTTATTACCTCAAAGACTTAAAGTTAGGCTCAAAATGAAAAAAAAACTAATGAAAAAAAAACTATGTCTAAAAATTATTGGTTTTTGCTTTTCCTGAATGAGATCTATCTTTATATGGAATTTGAAGTCAATATATTAAAGGCTTTGTCGGGTTTTGCTCAACACAAAAATTATGTTTAAAAATTATACAAAAGACAGAGTGCAATTCAAAGTTATGGTTTATGCGCACTGCCATCTTCCAAAATAAAATACATCTGTATATACTCGTATTAAATCTGAAATCAATACCTTAACCACCTGAGTAATGCTCCTGACAGAAATTAAGTATTTATTTAAAAAAATGGCAATAACTCTTAGAATAATACCAAAGTCAATTTTTAGTGTATCATTCGAAAACAGGCCTTGAGAAGTCATACAAGTTTAATCCAGACCAAATAAAAGTTTACAATGAACAAAAGACAATTGTTGTTAGAATATTTAAGACATAGATATTGATCTTGTGCACAGCACTCCTCCCCAATAAGGAGTCTATTGTTTAAGGGGGATCATTCAGTATATATTAACAGTTAGATTAAAGCTCTTGCACACTTTACTTCCTCTCATTGCTATATATCTATATATTCCAAGTTTCAATTAAACATTCAGGGTTCTGTACTCTTCGAGGTAAGGGCCTGACAAGCAGACAGTATATGCTCTCGCTCAATAAAAGAAATAAAACAAACACAATAATAACGCCATTGAGAGCAATCATTATCGAATCAATAAGTCAGTACGGTAACTATTGTAATCCATTGAACAACAATTTCCTAGAAGTTTTCTCTTGGTATAAATCCGTGTAATTCAATGGTAAATCTTAATATTTTCTTAAAACTCAATTTTATTGTTTTGTATTGTGTGACACATTTATTTGTAACACACTTCTTGGTGAATTTTCATTTCATTAGCATTGCTGTTTGCAATGTGAATTTTCCATAGCTTATGTCATTCATATGTATATGTCTTTGTCAATGATATTAATACATATTGTAAGTTAACCTTTCTATTTTGTATTTGCAGCGTTCAATATTTTCTGTTACCGGTATTTAATTATGTTTATGACTTATGTTTCATGCAGCCTTCCATATTCGATGTTATTCAAATCTGGGAAAAAGATTATAATTGGTCCTAGTTCAAATGTACTGTATACCAGTATGTCATGTATGTAAAGAATCGATTTGTGTTGTTTTTACTTCAGCTTAACTATATCTATAAATCATATTTCGGTGTATTGGCTAAACGAAGGAAATTCTTTTTGTCTCATTATTTCTAAATATTTTTTTTTTAAATCCTCATATATATAGGATTATTAAAAATTAAATACATTAGAAGGCGTCTTTCGGTAACTTTCTTGCATATTTACTCCAGTTTCAGTGCTATAGCGAGAGGCTCATTTAAACTGAGGCAGTGTAGAGGGGTCAAGGAGCATGCTCCCTTTAAAAAAAATCTAGGACTTCTCTAAGTTTGCAATTGACGACACTTAAGCCATGTAAAACGACCGTAAAATTCGTATTATTGACACTTTATATACACGTTCATTTTAATGAGTAAGCGTAAACGAAAGATTTTCATATCTTTATTATTGGTATTAGGACACAGGGACGAGCTTGGCGGAAAAAGCGGGGTTAAGTGATAAAGTAAGCAAGCACTGATTCAAGATACACCATATGTATAACATTTTATTTTGTTTTTTGTATCAAAAGCAAAAAAACAAACAAACAAAAAACACTTTGATGTCCGGAATCGCAATCGCAGAGTATACGTGCAGTCTATTGGAATGTTTTATGAACACATATCAAAGCCAAACGATTAAGACAAGTGTCTAACAATGTTTCCATGTTACCTGTGTGTTAAACAAGCGTGCTCTACACTTAGCAACCGGAGCTTTTCATTCCATTTAATTTCATTATATGTTTATATATTTGATACATGAAGCCGAGATATAAGCATGTAAGATAAGATAAGATAAGATAAATTTTATTTTAAGTCGGCAAGTCAGAAATAACAATATAACATAAGCGACAAGCGCCTTTGAACCGACTTTAACAATAGTATACATGTTGCACCACAATATCATGGTAAGAAAGCTGTAAAATAATTTTGAGCATTGTTAAATAAGCACATATCACATAGCAAAGCAAGTAAAAGAGGTTAAACCTGTGAAAGATCTGCTGCTCTAGACCAGAGGCCTAAGAGACACTTAAGAAAAAGAGTAATAAAAAACTGATAGTCAAAATAGTTGCAAAAAGCAGATTAAAAGTAATCTAAACGAAAATATCACCACAGATCAGATCTGGGATGACCTGAGCAGCAATTCCTTCACAGCAGCACATACAGGAGCACAATCAATAATAAAGCATGGTATGACAATGACGATAGCATATATACAAAGAGAGTTTTATTAACAAGCTACTGCATAGCAAGTACTAGTAAGCAAAATTAAGCAGTAAAAGCAAATCAAGTAACGTACAACTATACATAAAGGGCAGAGCATGCAGCTAGAACACTTGAACAAGCTAAGGCAAGCAGAAGCACATAACACAAAATAAACTCAAAAGACACAACACAAGCAAGATATAAACTAAGATAGATATTGAACAAAAAGACAAAGATGATGTCCGGCCCTGTAGAACAAGCAACTAATTTGATTTGCACATTGAACACCTGCAGTCGCGTCCATTCCAATGTGCAATCAAGCTTTTGAATTGATTGTAGTTTGTTGTATTTCTAAAAGCTTCTGGGAGCGAGTTCCACAGGACCGGAGCAGCATACTTAAAACTATTTTTTCCATACCTAGTTGTTGTTACTCTGGGAACTTCTAATAAGTTTGTATACCTAAAATTATAACCGGCATCACGCACTTTAATTAAATAATTTAATACAGGTGGGGCAATATTATTCAAGATTTTAAAAGTTTCTATAGCCATTGCTCTAGTTCTTCTGATATACAGTTTTACAGGGTTATTTTAGTCTCATCATACATTTTTATTTCATAATACAATAGACAATATGTCCATGAGTATACATATAATAAAACGTACATTAATTGCAAAATAAGTCATAGGTCGTAAGACATGATGTATTAACAGCGAAGAGGATATGTTTTTTACTCATAATACATATGAAACGTTTTTCGTAATTCAAACGCTTTATACACATACATCGCTAAATTTCTATTCACAACAGCTTTCTGAGAGGTCATCAACTCAATAAACTTAAACATATTCCATTTTTTAAAGTAATATGGTTTGATATACATTTCTCGTAGTTCAGCATACAATTGATATTAAAGTAAAAAGTGGTATTCGTCTTCAAGAGTGTTACACAATAAGCATGTTCTTTCATTATAAGGTGTTGCTGTTGGTTTATGCCATCTACCTGTTTCGATGCTCAACATATGACTTGACATTCTTAACCTAGACAATGCATATCTATATTTACATTACACAAATAGGGTTGTAATTCAAAAAACGACACATGCACGTAATTTCGAGCTCTACTAGACTCTCTGAGCTCAGACTGCCAAATTTGTATATAATTATCAGTAGCCCTTCTTTTAAACATATTTAGAAACAAATTTATGTCACCAACACCTTGATTAAGCCATACATCATTAAAACCTAATGCTTGTAACAACTGTCTTACATTGTAAGCCCAGGACTTGAAATGTGGATTTTCCTCTAAGTGCATACAAAGTTTATCATACATAAGTTTAACATATTTTACAGTGTCCATTGTTACAATTTTTAACCAATATCTTATATGACATTAATCGACCTTTTACATAATAATGAGGTTCTTCCAAGTTCACCATAAACAAAATTATTTTGGGTCTGTAATCGCACTCCTAACAATTCTTTACAAAAACGTAAGTGTATTCGTTCAATTTGAAGACTGTTACTAAGACCCCATATTTCCGATCCGTAACTCAAGACTGGATAAATAAGTTTATCGAAAAGATCCAATCTATGCTTAATTGAAATGCAAGGATAATTAGATATACAACTTTTAAGCCTAAAAACCGCCTTAAGTGCTTGTCCTGACAAAGCATCAAAGGTTTTTGAAAAAGAACCTCCAGGTGTGAAAACTATACCAAGGTAAGTAAATCTATCCACTATGTCTAATTCTCTACCCTTATACATACATTTTACATTTCAACTTAATCTTCCTCCTTTTCTAAACACCATAACCTTCGTTTTTTTCTGGATTCACACTTAATTTCCATATTTCACAATAATTTTAAAATAATAACAACCCTTCTTGTAATCCTGCCTCTGTATCAGATAGCAAAACTATATCATCAGCATAGAGTAATATAAATATTTTAAACACATCAAAATCAATACCTTGATAGTTATTAGTACATAAATACTCTTCTATATCAATAAGATACATTGAGAATAAAAACGGAGATAGAGATTCTCCTTGGCGTACCCCTAATAAACATGAAAAATCATTACTTAATTCATTGTTATATTTCACTTTTGACTTAACATTCATATACATAGAACGTATAATATCGAACATCTTTCCCCTAACACCAAGTTTTATCAATTTATACCAGAGTATATCTCTAACAACATAATCAAAAGCTTTGGAAAAGTCAACAAATGCTGCATATAATTTCTTATTGCTATCAAGTAAACAGGTGATTATACTATGTTATACAAATATATTATCAATAGTGCCCATCTTTTGCCTAAAACCAGCCTGGGCCTCAATATACACATGATAATATTCTGCCCATTCACTAAGTCTAGTATTCAATATTTTTGTAAACAATTTTCCCACCGAGCTTAACAAAGTTATACCCCTATAATTACTTGGTTCATTTACAGCCCCTTTCTTATGTAGTAGTATAATAAATCCTTCTGACCATTTGTCTGGGTAATAACAAGCTGATATACAAGCTAGGAAGTTTTGCTCTATTTAGAAGTTGTTCATATGTACTGGAGTAGTCGTCATAAACAAAACGAAGGGCTCTTTCTTGTATTTGTTCAATCTTGTTTGTGCTTTTATTTGAGCAGAAATGCCAAGTTAACGGACAGAAGTTGAAATTGGATAAGATAAAAGAGTGAAAAATGGTTAGGCGGCTTAATCTACCAATTTCTGCCTAATCTTTTCAATATATTAAGTTGTTGTGCAGCTTAACTACATATGGTGCTAATATGGTTTTCAAAGGAAAGGGCAAAATCTAAGTTGACTCCAAGAAGTTTTACCACTTCATCACATTCAATTTTGGCATTTTTAAAACCAAGCTTGGGCTTTTTAGAGTGCGTTTTAGTGCCTATGGCGATAGCCTGAAACTTATCAGGATTTGCCTGCATGCAATTAACAGAGAACCAGTTGATAAGGACATTGCTTTCGTTTTGAAGGACTGATATCAGAGTATCGAAGCTAAATGAGCTAAGAGAAAGGGTATTGTCGTCAGCGTAGTTGTAGAGGGATCCTTGTTTGATGAAATAGAAGATGTCATTGAGAAATATGTTAAAGAGTAAAGGGCCAAGGATCGAGCCCTGTGGCACACCTTTGGTTATCTCAGCCCAGCTACTTGTAATGTGACCTATTTTGATTTGCTGTTTTCTTTGAGTAAGATAGGATGTTAATAAGCTTAGTGAGCTGGCAGACAGACCATAACATTTAAGTTTGCAAATTAATATATCATGGGGCAGACAGTCAAAAGCCTTTGACAGGTCCATAAGGACAGCAGCAACATATTGTTTTGAGTCCAGAGCGGACTTCCAGTCTTCAACTAATTTTAAAAGGTGGTCTGACAACCATGGCCTTTTCTAAATGCGCAAAGAAATTTATTAAAAATAGGTTCGAAATGCTCAGATAGTTGCTCGGCTAAAACTTTTTCAAATATTTTTGAGGGTGCAGGCAAAATACTGACAGGCCTGTAATTAGACTTTTGTAGAGGATCATTTTTCTTGAAAATTGGAGTAACCTGAGCATGCTTTAGGCGATCTGGGAAAATGCCATTGTCTATAGAGCTATTTATAAAATCAGTATAAAATGGGGCTAACGACTGTGATCCTAGCTGAAGTAGTTTAATTGATATTTTATCAACACCTGTAGCTTTTTTTACATTAAACTTTTGTATAATGTTTGAGACTGTTGATTGCCCTACATGAGTAAAATTGAAGGAGCTGGGTGTAATGTTTTGTTCTAATATTTTACTGATGCTGGGGTGATTAGTCTCATTAAAAACAACATCTTTACCAATATCTTTGGCAACATTTGCATAGAACTCATTGAAAACTTCTGCGACTTCAGTGCTGACTGGAATAATATTTTCGTTATTGTTTAAAATAATTTTGGACTGATTGCTTTTTGATTTGTTTGACATATAGGGTTTAATTGTTGACCAGAAGTATTTGTTCTTACATCCACCTAAGCATCTTTCCTGAAAGTAATTGTTTATTGATATGCGTTTAAGCTTATTAATATAATTTCTACTTTTTCTATATTCTTCCCATGTTTTAGCATTTTTGTTCTTCATGTATTTAGTGTGAGACATTTTCTTATTGTAAATTGCTTTTCGTAGTCTTCTATTCATGTAAGGCAGCTGAACAGGCTTTTTATAGACTTGTTTAAGAGGAGCGTGTTTTTCTATAGTATTCATAACTTTTTTTCTCAAAATCATTATATACAGTATCTATGTTATTTTCATCAGGGTGATAACCATCATTAATCATGCTAAGATCATTGTTAAAAGAGTCAATGTCGAAAGTTTTGAAACTTCTGAAACTTACTTTTTGTTTCTCATTTCCTGGTGCATTATTATTGATGACTGTGCTGATCATATTGTGACAATCACTGATACCAGTTGGGACATTTAAAGTTTTAAAACAAAGGTTTTTATGATTAGTCAAAAATACATCTAAAAGAGATGGTGGACAACCCTTTTTAAAACATGTAGGTTCTTTAATAATATTTGACAGGTTAAAAGATTCAATAATATCCAAAAGTGTTTTACATTTGGTTTCAGACAAGAGATCATAGTTCAAATCCCCTAGCACGGCATACTAGTCATAGAGACTGACACATCTATCAAAAGTTTTACAAAAGTGTTCATCAAAAAGATTATTTTTCATACATGGAGGTCTGTAAACGCAGAAAAAGCACCATTTTGATTTGTTTAAATTTACCTCGTATATAAGATTTTCAAGATTGTCTGATTCAATGTCTCTCCGTCTACGTGATGGAATGTCAGTGCGGATGTAAGAGGCTAGACCTCCACCATGAGAATTTCTGTCTCGCCGTTCAAGTTTAAAACCAGGTACATCAAAAATGGAATCGCGATAAGAACAGTCCAATTTGGTCTCTGAAATGAATAAAAGATCTACAAGTTTATCATTTAAAACCTCATAAATTTCAGCAAATTTAGACATTTGACTGTTAATGTTCAGGTGAGCCACAATAATTTTTTTGGGATGCATTCTACGAAGTTCTGCTAATTCCTTGAAGGCGGAGTCAACTGTTGAGCTGCACATGGTGTCAATTGATGTATTAGGATCATCTAATGTAAACTCAGCACTAAAAAATGAGTCAGTAAAGTGAAAGTTTTCACATTGGTTGGAAAGTTTTCACATTGGTTGGAAATGTGTATAAAATGGAACGTTGATAAATTTTGTATATTGTCTAGGCTGTTATAAATATAAAATATTTTTAATTCATTCGGAATCAATTGAATAATACGGAGATTTACAGAGTCCCGGTGTAACGTTGTAAAGTGACCCCCATAGAATAATGACCCCCCGGTCATTATTTTATATAAAATAATGACCCCCGGTCATTATTTTATATAAAATATTGACCGGGGGGTCATTATATTATGACTGGGGGGTCATTATATTATGACTCCTCACACGTAGAAAAATGACCCCTCACGTAGAAATGTGACCCCCTATAGAATAAGGACCCCCCCCCCAATCCAAACCTTGACCTAACCTATCTAAGGTACACTTGCACAACATAATTATCTTCATCCATAGACATCGGAGGAGAGATGGCACCCGTCCGTGCATGCGTCCATACTGCACGTTTTTTTTTGACCGCAGTTAGATGGAATTGATCCAAGCTTCAGGGATTACCACTACCGATGCCTATTTGTGTGGAAAGAAAAAATGGTTAAAGTCTCCGACCGAGAATCACTTGCCCCTCACCGTTGTGAGTTCGACGCCTACCAGGGTCGTGTATGGGTGACAGGCATACAAACTGTGCGCTGCTCAGTTTATCATTTAAAACATAGGCGATGGACTGCATAGGAACGTTCCATCAACAAAATACGCAACTACTTGTTGTAATTTACGGCCTGTTTGAATATCAACAATCAAAAATATTTATAATCACAGAACTAGCTAGTTTTCAGGGGGCGAGGGTGGCTGGATTTCAATCTAGTATCGTTGGACTTCTTACCAGAACTCGTCTAATCCTGATCTGATGTAACATACTTCGATAGCTTCCTCGCCTAAGAATCGAATCTGTGCAACTGGATTAGGAGTCAACTATATAAACCTCTCTGCGATTGAAATTAAATAATTATTAATTATACAAGCAGAATCACTGTAAGTGCACTGTAAGTGACAAGTGTTTGTTAGTGATTTGAATCATTTTCGTAGTCATCAAAGTTGTATAGTGATTAAACGTCCCACACAGATTAATGGAACTAGCAATGATGAATGACTTAAAAATATTATCCCTTTTTTCTTTTCATGACCATTCGAAAAGTGGTTTTAGAAATCATTTAGCACAAAAAGGATAAGCAATTCATGCAAAAGATCTGAGTTACAGGTTAATTACAGCAACCTCTTATTATCATAAATGTTCTTTCTTCCCCAGGACTGTGTACCATTGGAACAACCTACCACTTACTGTTGCCCTCCTCCCTACCCCTGAGCAGTTCAGTGCAGCTATATTTAAGAAATGAACGCCTTCTCGCGTCGGTTCACGATTATATGAATACAACAAGTCTCGTGCATAGTTCGTAAACCCCGAAGGGGTTTACGTTAACTATGCACGCTACTTGTTGTATTCATATACCCGTTGAACTATAGCGAGAAGGCGTTCATTTCTTATATTTATATTATCATTTATATTATTTCTACTTATATCAAAAGAATAATAGTCGATTTATTGGATTATCTTCTAAGAAAATCGATTGCATCTTATTAACACGACGATCGCGTCCGTTATTCGGAAGAGCGGTGGCCAGCCCATATGACGTCACGGAGACTTGTTTATTTCGTATGTGCCAATCAGATTGCGTGACGAAATATCTCGCTCATTTTTTGAAGGAATTTAACATTAACTTGAGATATATTTTAACCTTAATTAGAAGACGTGTCGCGCACACCACCCAGATCCGCTCGTCAAAGGTCAAGGTCACACTTGGAGTCGGCGCAAAATCCGTGTCCGGAGCATAACTTCTATATGGATGGAGGGATTTTAATATAATTTGGCATAAATGTTCTCCATGGCAAGGCGGTGTGTCGCGCGAAAAAATTATGTCTCTGTGGCAAAGGTCAAGGTCACACTTAGAGGTCAAATGTCAAATAACAAGTTCAAGGTTACATAGACCTTAAAACTGAAAACGGTTTCCGCTCAATAACTTAATTATTGTTCAACCTTCAGCTGCCAAACCTGATAGGATGATCACCCATATTGAGTAAATGACCCCTATTGTTTTTGGGGTCACAATATCAAAGGTCAAGGTCATTATCATTCTTTCATCTTCACAAATGTCCATTATGAATCTTTCTGTGAAAATTTAAACCTACAAAGCGGGCTCGACATCTGCCCGTGGGCATGCAGAATGTATTTCTAGTTAACCCTTTTAAACATTCTTTTAAATCTTTTTAAACTACTCTTTAAACCTTCTTGCGATTTTGACGCGCAACCATGTCTACGTCCCCGGGGGTGTTTGACATTACCGGAAGACAGACAGACAGACGGACGGACGGACAAACGGACAGACGGACGGACATACTTCTAATTTTGACCTAATATGACTCAGTTTTAAACTCACTCGAATTAACTAGCATTCTGACCAAATTTTATAAAGATTCATATAAAAATGTGGCCTCTAGAGTGTTTTTACTTTTGTGTGAATATAGATACGGGTCTTGGTAGCATTATCGTTGAATTTGCTAGATCTGATTTTATCACATGACATCGCTTGTTTTTCATGTAATATAATCATTACGAATTTCTTTATATTTAACACGTGTAATATAACTTTGACGTGACTCATTTCCGCCAATACATTCCATATAGAAAAAAGGCGTGAAAAGCGTGCGTACTCATAGCGTTAAAAAGGGTTTATTTTATATGTTTTATTTTTATGTTTTAAGTCATGTGATAAAACGAATCTCACATTCGTTGTCAAAAAATATAATATTTTATTAAACTCGTTCAAGAAAATGTTATAAAGCTCGCCCGAGGCTCGCTATGTAACATTTTCTTGAGCTCGTTTAATAAAATCTTATATCATATGACAACTCATGTGAGATCCTATATATCCGTGGTTCGGGAGTGTTGTTCGGTATATAATAAGGACAATTTCATAAACGAAAGGACTTTTTATTTAAAACTGTATGGAATATAGAGGCGAATCCAACAAAACGTCCCAGGGTGTTGACCTGTGCTTTGGTAAAACTACATGTCACATATGTTTATATCTTAAGCTATTATTTTAGTTAGTAAATCACACAAGGTATATTTAGCACGCATTGTTATGCTCATCAGATGCAATATGTTAAACCAAATTTAGCATAAATTGTATCGTTCTCCACTGAGTTGTTGATTTATTCTTGCACGTGTCACTTATCAATTAAGTATGTTTTCGACATCGCTCCAGTCACATACTATATTGAAAATATTTGCATCCACCTCGTCAGATAACCCACGCAGCCCTTCTACATTGTAAGGCGTGTTAGTAAAAGCCTTCACATATACAGTCTTTACACTTTTGTCAAGTTTTAATAGCAAGGCTTCGTCTGCGTAACAATTCACTAAAGCAGCATCTAATATGTCATCACTTATAAGGGCGTGGTATCTTTCTGGAATGTGGTTCCGAATTCGTTTGTATGGCTTTCTTGAGAACTCTTCGCCATCTACCTCTAGCACCGGGACAAAATGGTCGCTGGAATTCTGAATGTACACTGCTCGACCCCTTAAATTACCACCAATGAGGCCTAACGGTTTGTATTCTAACCAACGCCACTGTTCCTTACTGCCATACTGTGAATAAACATACACAACGCTTCTGGTGAGAGTTGCAAAAGCAAATATCTCCACTTCTGTTCCCCAAGTGTTTTCGGAGGCCATCATTGACGTGTCTAGATATCTGGAAACCGAATCACGTGTAATGCCTTTCATTAGAGTTTCGTTTTCTTTCATGAAGTCAACAATCGCTTGCCTTATCAAGCTATGGTGTGTTTGTACGCCAAAAACTAAATAACTGAATGTTCTAAACAAACAATTGCCATCCCCACGCATGTTTACAGTTTTAGTAGGTTTGGCGTCTCGTCGTATATATTTGTCTGGACCGGATGCATACGTGTTTTTGACTGCCGACTTAAATACACTCGAGATTTGTTCCTGCCATTCTTGATTAGATGGTCTGAATTGAAATGGTTGGGGTTCTTGATTAGTAGATTCTGTAGAATTGGTAGGTTGTGTTGCAACATCTTCTCGCGATACTCTTCTCTTTTTTGGAGGGAGATTGCAGTCGTCAGATTTATCGTTTCTTTTTGCAGGTCTTTCAAACGCTTTCTCGTTTGCTTGGGTTCCTGTTTCTTTGTTTATTAGACTGTGGTCATCTTTTGGACCTTCAGTTGGTCGCTTTTCTGTGTTATCTGTAGCAGCATCGTCATTACTCTGCCTATAGCGATTCAGTCTGTTCCCACTTACACTTGTTTTCATTCCTTCTAGGAAATAAGTGCCTTTTCCAGTTACTTTTGTTATTTTGAATGGTCCTTTCCATTTTAGACCCAATTTCCCTCCTTTTCTCGTCAATTTTCTGGTGTTATGAAGAAGGACTTGGTCGCCGACTTCAAAACCTGCTGTATCGTCTTTAGGTAGTGAAGAATCGTAATATTTCTTCTGCTTCGATTGTGCCGTTTTAATATTGGACGATGCTTCTTTTCTGTTGCACGACAGTTTAATGAACGAGTCTATTCTTTCCTTTAGTGACAATTCAGAGTCTTGGTTATCATCCGATTGCATTGCTAAGTCTAGTTCTATTGGTAAGCGTGCGTGCCTTCCAAACACAAGATAGAATGGTGTTTGTTTCGTCGACTCATGTTTAGACGTTCTATAGGCAAACAGTACGTATGGTAACTTAATGTCCCAATTTTTCTGCGACAAATCTACACTGTGCACAAGCATATCGCACAAAGTCCTGTTAAATCTTTCAGTATGTCCTCCTGTTTGTGGGTGATATGCTGATGCAATTCTATGTTCTATCCCAAACTGCTTGCAAAACTTTTCATTCAAGTCGTTGCAGAATTCTCTCCCCTGATCCGTTATTAATACGCTGGGGCAACCATGTGTCGTGACAAACTTTGTGAATACTGATAGTACAGTTTCAGATGACTTGTCTGGAATCCCTTCTGCCTCTACCCATTTTGTCAAATATTCTGTTATAACGACAATGTACTTGTTTCCTGAAATGTATAAATGTAAGCATTTTACAATACTTATTTTAATCAACGATGCATTGTCAAAGACAATACTAGTATATCCCCAGCCGATAGATGTTTCTTTTCAAGTTTGAGTTTGCATAGAAACTAGAATTTCATTCTGCATGTCTACGGGCCAGCATCGCAGTTTTAAGATGTTGCATAAAAATTCCCTCATGCATATAGGATATCCTCTAGAAAAGCACTTCTAATGACCTCTGTTATCTTTACCTTTAACTGGAGACCTGGTTGATGCGTGCGACACTAGATCTCATGGTAGTTAACATTTGTGTGAAGTTATAGTAAAAAAAATCTCTTCATGCAGTTACCAGATATGCCCTGCACAAGCATTTATCAGTGATCTCTAAGAAGACCTTTACCTTTGACCCATAAACCCAGTTCATGCGCGCAGAACTAGAACTCATGGAGGTGATCACTTGTGTGAAGTTTTTACAGAAATTCCTCCATTTTCATTCAAATTGGAGTTATGGTCCGTAAAAATCAGGACGGACACATGCACGCACATATAGCGAACATCAAAACCTGGCGACTAAGGGTCGAGTTCACCGAAGGTGGGCTCGACAAAAATGGAAGGAAAATAAAAAAGCACTACTCTGTTTCTTAATAATATCTTTCTCAAGTTTACAGTTGATATGTTCTATACAAACTACTTTAAGAAAAAAATCCCCCATTCATTTCGCTTGAAAATTGCAAATTGCTAGTCAAATGCTATAACTCTTAAAAAAAATAATTGAAATCTGGCCAATAGTCTTCAAGAAATAGCCCGGAAACAAAATTTGGACGGACGGACAGACGGGACAGACGGACGGAGGGCAATCCTATCTCGGTTACACCGGTAGGGGAGTTCCATAAAAAAATTCAATGTACTTTTGGAGATATAGTGGAATCCAGTTAGGTTAAAGATGTGTTGAATGTTTTTTAAAGCAGACAGACAGACGGACGCAAAAACGAAAAAAATAAATAAATAAAAAGACGTGCATAATCTCCATATTGCCCTTTATCACTATTCCAAGTTTCATGAATTTTTTTTAAGTATTTTGAAGATATCGCGGGATCCAGATTTTCGGACGGACGGACGGACAGACGGACGGACGGACAGACTGACGGAGGGCATTCCTATAGTCCTCGTAGGGGACTAATAAGCCTGATCATATTTGACTGACAGGTCATAAACAGCTGGTACATTGACATATCAGCTGGCAACCGTCGACGGCGTTTAAGTTACAGAACTATCAAAATTTAATTTAATAAACTATGGTTTTCCCGTAAAAATACAGAACTATCAAAATTTAATTTAATAAACTATGGTTTTCCCGTAAAAATACGACATATATTTACAGTGCTTAAAAAGAAATGCAGTTGCTTTCGCACATGGCCCTGTTTCACATGGGCGGTCGCTTTGCTTGTAACTAATCGTAAACTGCGTAAAATCTATTTCAGTTTACCACCACTCAACAGGTGCATTACCGATACGTCTCTACCGCTCCAGTAACTAAAAATCTCAAGTTAAACTGACTACAATGTATTACAACGTTTCAAATGAGTACGGTGGTACAGAGGTGAAATACCCAGTAGGTTGTTTTCCACCATCATTTAGCATTAACTTCACCGTCAAACCACGTGAAGACTGGACATGGTGATTTTATCAATATAAGTATATTGTAACTTAGCAAACTGATCCTTATAGAAATATGAGTCGCATCATTACTTTTATGCATAATAGTGACTAAAAATGAGCAGTGCAACCGTTGGTACTATGTGAAGGGCGTTTTCTATGTGTAGGGGAGATGTAAAATTATGACCCCCAGTCACAGTTTATGACCGGGGGCACAATATTATGACTCTGCCTCACACAGAAAATAACCCTCATATAGTGGTTTGTGTGAGACTCATTTTCCTATGTGTGGAGGAGTCGTAATATTATGACCCCCGGTCACAGTATTATGACCCCCCGGTCATAGTATTATGACCCCCGGTCACAGTATTATGACCCCCGGTCATAGTATTATGACCCCCGGTCATAGTATTATGACCCCCAGTCATAGTATTATTACGGGGGTCATAACATTATTATGCCCTGTGGTGCCGCATAGCGGTGTTGCCGCATAAAGGTGGTCGGACTCGTTTATGCGGTGATTTTCAACGCATATAGAGGGTGACCACCTTTATGCGGCGACATGCCACGCATAAAACAACTAGATATGTGTCCATAGGACACTGGTGCACCCCTACATGATGCTTAGTAACATGTTATATCATTTGATCTTTAGCGCATATTAAGTTTGTCTTAAAAAGGTTGTTGTGCTCAAGCATGAAGAAAACTAATAAATAAATAGCAAAGTTTTAGTCACTTTTGGGAAATTTCAAACTTTAAAGTCCCATAAGGCTTTTATTTTTATGTTAAAAATGGGTTTAACATTTGTCTAAATAGGGAATGTCAACAATAAAACGTAAAGAAACACTCACTTTTAATTATCCTACATGTAAACATATAGTAAAAAGAATTAAGGGAGGTAATAAAATATTTTGTTTTCCTTATAATGCTTATTGGATATACAAATCTGTTAAAAAGCTTTAAGAAAACAGTTATTTCTTATATAATTTAACTTGAAAAATATATAATTTCTTTAGTATACTTTAGTCACAAAAATAGTGGCAGCCACTCCAAACACAAAGGCCTTATGAGGCTTTAAATTTGAAGGTCAAGGTCATTCAGAGGCCAAGGTTATCTTCATATTAATTTTTTGAAGGTCCAGTTCAAAGCTTTGTTGTGTTCAAATATGAAATTAATAAGTATATTAATACCAAAATTATTACTTCACAAATATTTCCTTATATAATGTATAGTGAATAAAACAACAAAGGGCCATAATTCTGCTAAGACTAAACGCAGCAAAAATTCCTGTCTGTACGATCATCAACATATTAAGGTTGATCATCTGTGAAAGTTTGAACAAAATCCCCCAAGCGGTGTAGGAGGAGTTGCGTTCACAATTTTTTTTCCATATATAATGTATAGTGAATAAAACATCAAAAGGCCATAATTTTGCTAAAACCAATCACAGCCAAAATTCCTGTCTTTACGATCATCTACACATTAAGGTTGATCATCTGTGAAAGTTTGAACAAAATCCACCAAGCGGTGTAGGAGAAGTTGCGTTCACAATTTTTTTCCCTATATAATGTATAGTGAATAAAATATGCCCCCACGTAAGATGGAATGACCTTCGGAACTTAAGACTTTTTCAGAGGAAGAGAGAGTGAGTACATAAAACTAGATCCTGGTCTGGTTGAAACTTCATAGAAGTAACTAGTAATTATCGTTTATGTTTTAATGGGTTTCTTTATGCGGCGAAAGGGGGCCTTTCTGCCGCCTAAACATGCCCTCTGCATGCGTTGAAAATCGCCGCATAATTTTGTTTGACCATCTTTATGCAGCAACACCGCTATGCGGCACCACAATGCCCCGACATATATTGTCTACGAGTCAAAGTCACCAGGGTCTACCAAAGCAGCCCAACAAACCGACAGACAAAACTTACCCTGATAAGAGGTTTCTAGAGGACCTATAAGGTCCATGCCCACTTGCTTGAAAGCCTCGGCGGGAACTGTGATAGGTCGCAGTGGCTTCTTTGCTTTCTTCAGGTTCACCTTTCTTTGACAGTTGTCGCAGTTCTGTATAAACGTGTGTACATCTTCGAAACATCCTTTCCAGTAAAACCTAGTCGAAATCTTTTCCCATCTGAAACAAAGCAAACATAACTATTAGTCCAGATAAGTTACCAAAATACAGTCAACCTTGCCTTAGCGACTCACTGATTTAGACAACTTCCTGCCGTATACGACCCTGTTTACGACCGCCTGACGTAAAAAAATCTATATAAAGTCACTGACTGAATTAAAAGACTCCCTGTCTGACGCCACAAACGACCGTAATGTTTGCACCCCGTGATGATAATATGGCTTAATTAAACGAATTTCATGCATTTTTCAGTCATTAACATATAGCGCTTCGGATCTTGGATTTCTTACCAGCGTGTTAACTTTACTGTGTGCTATGGCAAAAATGTTTATTTTTCTCTTTTATTATCTGAGTTAAGTCAATTTAACCATAACTTCTAATATGTCCAAAATTGGACGATCTGTGGATGCACGAGTTCATTTTATATAATCCGTACGAACAACTTTTCTTGTGAGAAAATCGAATTGGAGCTACCAACCTAATTAAAATTTCGAAATTTCAAAATCCCTGCTCCTTTTAGTATTACCAAACAATAATAAAATATGATGGAAATATAATCTCATATAAACCTATCCATTACCCGATGAATAAACGCGGGATTTGAAAACTCAACCGATGTGCAGTAATATGATATCACGGCAGACAAAATGGCTTGCAAAACAAGTAAAAAGGAATTAGACAAATAATAATGCAAATACGTATACATATTCTAAATAGGGAATATCTTATATCAATTTAAATACCATAATCCAAGAAAAAGACAGGCATCAGGATTTACAAGAACAAATAATAAATTGAAACACTTGACGTTAGTGGACCTGAATTAAAAGACTCCCAGTCATACGTGACCTTTTTGTTAAGGTCTCACGGAAAGTCACCTATTACAAGTTTCACTGTAGTATCATTACTAAAAATAAAGCTAGCCATGGATGCACCTGAGACAAGTTGAAATCCAATACATGTTGTTCTAAATGTTCTAAATGACGATAGAATTATTAGAATTAGTTTTGAGTTTACATAAGCAACTTTCAATGACTGTGGCGTAGTGGTATAATGGAAGAATGCGGAACACTACACATGTTATGATCATGGGTTCGATCCTCATAAGTGCACAGATACAACCTTTTCCTTTTCGGCGGAATTCAAATACTTTCCTGGCATTCTTATAGTTTACTTGGAGGATACTGTCTACTTATTATGTGTACTCGGACCTTATTTGAATTATACATGCAAAATCGAGATAAGTGAGGTTCTCGTGATTTAGATTTTTACATAACATTACTAAATACAAACTATGTAATTCTTTCCAAAAATGAAATAACAAGAGCTGTCACTGTAAGAGACAAATGCCCCCCTAGCACATTGACCTTAATTTGACCTTTGACCTTGAAGGATGACCTTGACCTTGAAATGTTTGAACTCAAAATTTGCAATTCTGTGAAGTTTGATTCAAATCCATTCAATAGTAAAGAAGTTATGGCTGAGACACGAAAAAATTGAACTTTGACCTTTAAGTGTGACCTTGACCTTGGACCTGGGGGACCCGAGAGTTGGATGCGACACACCGTCTCATGGTGCTTTACAATTCTGTGAAGTTTGATTCAAATCCATTCAATAGTAAAGAAGTTATGGCCAAGACACGAAAGATTTGAACTTTGACCTTTAAGTGTGACCTTGACCTTGGACCTGGGGAACTGAGAGTTGGACGCGACACACCTTCTCATGGTGCTTTACAATTCTGTGAAGTTTGATTCGAATCCATTCAACAGTTAAGAAGTTATGACGAAGACACGAAACGGGACGGACGGACGGACGAACGAACGAACGGACGAACGGACAGACAGTGCAATCACTATATGCCTCCCACTTTGTGGGGGGGGGGGGGCATAAAAAAAACTTCCTCACTTGAGGTTCGAACCCACAACCGCTATCGTCATAGATCTGAACGATACCACTGGGCCAGCGACTCTATATGAGAAATTAATATCTGTAATTTCATTAAGTACAGAGCATTTTAGAGGACAATTAAATTAAAGTGAATATGCTAATGCATCAAGTAAATAAAATACTTATCAAAACAATAACATTTACCTGGAGTCATCCGATCATTACACCCCTATTTATTGACAATAAACTCGTATCTCATAATCAGCTTTTTTAAACGGACTATACTTTAATATTGCACACTGCATATCAAAATAAACCAGTATCATTTACTATTGGCATGAAAAGCGGACAATATATAGACAAAACACTTTATTTCAGTTTTATCTAATAATGGAATGATCCAAAGACCTGTTCACCTATATTATAAACTTTAAAATCAAGTACCGTTATATATTCTTTACCTTTTTCAGTATAATGGTTTTGTCAGCGAAAACCAAAATATTGCGTTCGGACTGTTCTCACAATATATTTACAGTTATTATAATCGAAAATTAATCATAACTGATACAAAGATCTAGAGCTTAATGTTAGTTTGTAAAACGACTCATCTGATACGCCTTATTTATACATACATGACTGTTTTAAAGCATGAAATAACTTTGAGAGTATCCCCTGCCTGTCGGTTGTTCGCTCTCAGTGTCCGTGTCCGTCATAATCCGTACAAGTCTAATAACAAGATAGTTGTCTCGTTATAACGAGATACTTAGTCGTTTTTACGAGATATTTATCTCGTTATTACGAGTTCAGTCACGTTTTGACGCTTTTGTTATTCAGCTTTCGTACTAATTTAAATAATCTTAAATGTCATATCTAACACAGGCTCACAGGAATCACAAGTTCCTTTTTGGTCATGATAATGAAATCATTATATCAAACTTACGTTTTTGAAACTCCCAAATGTCCTCCGTGATCTGATGCATGCATGCTCTGAATGATGTCATCTGTCTTCCCTTTCTTAACAACTTGCAAACGTTTTGATGAGCTGGTTTTCTTATAATACAACCCGTCATCAAAAATAAAAGGTTTGCACTTTCTACGAAAATTCCTCTTTTTGTTCTTGTCTTTTACAGAAACGGGATACTTCCCATTTTTTACAAACTCTACAACATCTGTGTAATCTTTCTCGTCCATGCTGCAAGGTTGGACTGACTGCTTACCACAGACCTTTATATATACACGCGTTTACGTAGAACTGCTTTCGGTGTCGCTGTCGTTTTCTTTGATGTTGAACGAGCGGCTTTTCTGAGGTAAATCAAAGGAACTATTTTTAGAAATGATGCAGTCTGCATAAAACATAAAAAACACCGCTCAGTGACATCATGGACTTTGATGTAAGTCATGGCACGAACAGTGACTGCTTAAATAGCTCCTCAAAGCCTTGCATTTTTAACACATTCGTTTTAAGCAATGCCTCCACGGTATGAACAAAGGCTATCTAACGTCAGATGAAGTAGAACAATGTTGTCTTTGAAGTTGAATCATATACAGCTACGTTAAAGCGACTTATGTATATTGTATTACATTGATGATAATTTAAATGAAATTCAAATGGAAGCAATTTTATATTTCATTTCAATAGATGTAGACACAGCAGCTTCTGCAGCAGTAACATGCAGCGGCTCCAGAAGCAAAAACAACAACAACAAATATAAAAGCCATAGAAACACTACAGTGACTTGAATTGATATAGATATGTTAGTAACAGGCTAAGTGGGGGGGGGGGGGGTCAATATTTTACAGATAAAATCGGGGGGTCATTATTTTATAAGGGGAGTCAGTATTTTATAGAAAATGGTCATTATTTTATATAAAATAATGACCGGGGGGTCATTATTCTATGGGGGTCACTTTACAACGTTACACCGGCAGTGCTAAATGACAGCAAAGAAGGTGCCTTGGTTTGGCGCAGTGTCTGGTGCTACGGCATTTTTCATGATCATATTGTAGTCGTTTCACGAATTAGGTCGATCTTATTAGTTTTCATTCTATTAGTTATTTTTATTTATTTTATGTATTTGCTCTCCAAATTTTAACCGAGGCAGCTGCCTCGGTGTGCCTCAGTGTGGCTACGGCGCTGAGTTTTACCATATCCATAAACCGTATTTCGGTTGACGGCGGGAGATAACTCTATTTGACTAAAAAACGGGAAATTCTTTTGTCAATAAACTCATTATTTCTAAATATTTTTTTTATAATTTTTGGCTACAATGCGTATAGTCATATAACGGTAACTTTCATGCGTATTTCGGTAATTTAATCCGTCTTTCGGTAAATAATTGTACTGTATTTCGGTAAGTCCAGTATCCCCCCTTATGATGGAAATTTAAAAATTGTTGCGGGAGTTGCTTCCCTTATTAGTAATTTCTCCACTTTCAGTTTCCTACCCTCTAACAAGAAAGCACATTTTACACGTAAGAAAGACGAATTTAAACAAGATTTTAAATAATAATATTCTTCCTTCCAATCCATGTTGGTAAGAATCTTAGGGCGTAGTTTTGAATTTTCATGTCAGTATGTGTAAACGAATTTTTGTATACTGGGCAGTTGCCTAATTCCGGGTCAAGTTTTTTTAAAAATACTGTCAGAATTGCTGAACATAAGTGCATGAAATTTTGACAGAAATATGTTGTGTCCTAAAATAACCGAAATGGAAAGAGAATAAAAGAAAAAAAACAATTTGTTATATTATAATATTCAGTACGAAATGCGGACATAAACGCCATCCGAAAACATGCATTCAGTGCCTAAATATTCGGATTTTTTGAAAGAGCAAAGTAAAGATCATTAAGTCAATAAACAAATATTTAAATGCATTTTAATTGAAAAGCATGCATTCCATGTTAACCTCTATATATATTTTATACGTCTCCAAAGTATTCTTATGTTTATTTTCGGCCTATCCAAACTACTGTTTTGTCTGAATTGGCAAAATTATGAAAGTACAAATCTACTACATTTTTGCTTCTTTTCATATCAAATGCTGCACGACACAAACACAATGGTATCAGCAGTTTATTTATTTTGTATGTATTTTTGTATTTTGTGATTGATAATACGCACAAACTTCGTATAGTAGGTCTCATATTCAAAGATACTCCTGCGCAACCTCAATAAAAAAGCTCGCGCTGTATGACGTCATGTGGTGCATTCTAGAGCATATCTGGGGCTATTTTAGTCGTTTTTAACGTCGGGAAAATGTACCTATTTTGACTGCCAAGACGTATTTTTTACTTGACATGGTTGTTTTTTTCTGCATTTTCTTGAAAAAATAAAACCACCAGATATTTTCCCAGGCTTTAAATGAAGTGCTAACCAGGAGGATATGCAGTCTACTTTCGGTTTCATCAAAACAGGAAATAAACAACTATACGGGCACCTGTTTTCCCGCGCTTTTGAGAACATGCGTTACAAAATATTTATTTTTTCATCAAATTTAAAACGTTTGCAATTTATGACACACAATATTTTCCAGACGATAAAAAAGATTTTCCAGTCGATGAGCTTTTTTCCGTTTGGAGATGCATATAATTTTGATAGAGACATGTCAACAATCGGCTGTATAAAGCGATCACGTGACTTACCATGGTCACGTGATTAAAGCATTCTATATAACCACCTGTAAACCCCATATCGTCAGTTTTATTTCGGCGTAAAAATACACGCGATAGTTCGGAAAAAAATGTCAAAACACTAAAATTCCTTATGGACGCGTAAGTTGTTTAAAGTTGTTTAAAGTATAACGATGTATCGACTTTGAAATTTGAAAGGAATATGGGATGTTTTCCGTGTTTTAATTTTGTTTTTTTACTCATTTTGTCACTTTCTTTGAACTTACCTTCATGCTCGTTTGTCGGTAAAATGTGTGAAAAATATCAATTCATCAATTTAAAGCTATCATTCATAAGACCAAACAAATCCATATGAAAACAATGAATTTGTATACAAGAACCCTCCCCCACTCGTTAAGCACAACAATAGGCCGATAGATCAATTATCGGGTGATTGACGATGACCTCGACGACACACGTACCAATTAACGGATTAGTGTCAACATGTCCTGTGTTTTACGACCAGTGTCCCGGACAGGCAAAATAGCTGACTTACATTGGTAAAATAGGATAATCGATTCCGATTCCGAGATTTTTTTTTTCGTTTTTTTTTTTATGACTTTCCGGGACAAACATGCACCCTCCGTGACTCCGTGACAGAGATACGATTTCCGGGACAATCCCGGACGTCCGGGACGTTATCACATGTATGCCCACGTGACTTAATATTGACATTAGGAAAAGTGATATTTTAGAGGTATTTATTTTGTGATTATACTCATATAGCTTCTCCTTTTTGTTGTTTCTGTTGCTATTGAGGTCAGTTGCGTTGACTGTAATCATTCTATATTAATCATGGTCTTCGAAACGCTTTTTTAACGATTTCCGATTTTTTAGGCAAATCCGGAATTAGGCAACTGCCCAGTACAGTAACTCAAACAAAGTAAAACTTCTTATATTATTGTATTATATTTATGAATTTTAAAAATAAGTATCAATTATCTTTGAACTTCGGGGGCTTTAAAACAGTAAATTTTTAATGATATTTAATCATTGTTTTATCCTTGTCCACCGAAATGACCGTCAACGAGTATGACTATGGCAGACTCCAGACATAAGAAATGTCCAAATGATAAAAGAAATCCTGAATGCTCATTATTGAAGCTATGTTTTATCCGGTTGTTCGACATACTTTATTATTAACTATATTAGCCTATATTCTGTTAATTAAGCCTTAAACTGTTTAAAGCTATTTAAGCCATATAAATAAGGCAAATAAATCATGAAAGTGTTAACTTTTATTTTTATTAAGTTTAAAAATAAGTTCAAATTAGCTGTCTGTGTCTGAACTTTAAAACGCACATGGCAGTCCCAATTGATTTCAACTTCTCCTTTTATGATTCAAGCACGGCAGATTTATGCAAGCATTAAGTGATTTACTTTTAACCTCAACATAACTTAAGATTTTTACAGAAGGAAGCATGACATTGTAGTATTTTTGCGGACATTTTTTGCATCCATTTCCATGGTAGTGATTTCATACTTTAATTTCTGGTTGCATTGATGACAAATCAAACACCTATTTTGAACCAGATATTGCAAGATTCTGATTATTATCCTAGAAACGAGGAAGCAAGATGACGTCTGATTTCCCTCCACCAAGCTCCGTGCTGTCAGCCCTGCAGAACCTCACTGCACAGGCCTCCAAGCCAACAGGTGACTAAATTGTTTGAAAATATTTTTATGGGTAATACTGAAGTAACTGTATTTATAATGCTATGATAATTAAATTTGAGTTGCTACTGTATAGTGACTATACTACGGTGCAATAGAGGTGACATACATGTTATCATCTTTTCTCTTAAAAAAACCTTTATGTGTCTCGTTAAGCAACTTAGTATCTCGTTTATAAGACGTACATATAAACACAGTAGTAACTCATTAAAACAATTTATGTATTTCATTTAAGCCGCTTACATATCTCGTTAAAACAACTTAGTATAACTTGTTAAAACATCTTAGTAACTTCTTACAATGACTAAGTATCTCTTTAATACCTAGCATTTCTTATTAACAAGACATGTTTTTTTTATCTCGTTCAAACAATTTGTGTAATTTTGTTTAAACCAGATACTAAGCCTTTTTATCAAGATACTGAGATTTTCTTTCATTGTTATAAGTTACCAAGTCATTTAAAGAAAAACGTAAGTCGTTTTAATGAGATATAAAATTATCATGTATGTAACCTCTATAACACTGTATTCTACCTATAAAGTTCTTAGATTTTGAATTCATAGACTTTTAGTGTGATTAAATGGGAATTTTAGAGAAAATAAAACTCATGTGAACTGTGAATCTTTACTAGAATTTTGCAAGTATTAACATAAACTCAAACAATGCTGGCAGCAATGCCAGCAGTTATCTGTAAGTTAACTCAGACCCCTAAATTACATTTAATCACTTGACGTTGCTTGTTTAAGTGTAATACAACCATTACATATTTTCTTATATAACATTAGTCTTATATAATTGGACATTACATCATTTCACCCTACAAATTTATCATTAAACATTTTACTGAAAAATAAATAGAGTTAAAACCTCAGCGACAAACATGTCATGCGATAAAAAAATCTGACAATTGTTGCCAATTCTTAACTCGTTACGGAATATTTATCCCTTAAACCAGTTTTATCAAATTTTGTATTAAATTTTAACGAATACCAAATTAATTCCTGTCGAACTGATCAATTTCAGATCTCACACAACCACTGAGTCTACACTCCATGCTGTCAACAAATATTGAAGCTTTCAACATGGCCCTTACTACAAACCCGGAACTACAGAGTTTGAACTCTGCTTGGGAAAAGGATTCTTCTGTTGAAATATCATTAGATGGACCTTCTACGTGGAGTTTTGTTCAACATTGTCTGAAATGCCTTCATTTACTCAATTTATCAATCACTGAAAGTATTTCAGAGTTTGAAAATAAGACAGAAGAAAGAGAAAAAAAGTCAGCATTACCGGAAATGTCACCAGACACATTGAGTTTTCAAGACCAAAAACTAGTCTCAACTTCTGTTCAATTTGTTGTATGTCTCGGAATTTGTCCAAACTTAGAATTGGGTGTTGGTGTCCCTTTAGAACTAAGATCGGGCTTTAGCAAACTTGTCAAATATTCGGAATCTTGTGATAATGTCTCCCAGGATATGAAAGAACTTCGCCTGTTCCAGTGCATTAAAGTCTTGAGTGAGTGTGTGGTTAATCCAGCTCTGAGTACTCTCATCTTGACCCAGCATCTAGCAGATTTATTGGCAGGATTGATGCAACTGAATTATTTTGGGTTCTTGAAATATAAGAGATTACAAAAGTGTACAAACAAACCTGGCGAAACGAGTGGACATCAGTCCTTTCAAAACATGAATCCAGCGACTGTGGTAGACTTTGTTAAAAAACAAACTGAAATGGACGCAAAACATGAAACCAGCAGGGTTGATAACAATGACTCATGCTCAAAAGAGTCTAACCTGGCTTCCCAGGATGTTAAGGACTATGATGTTGATTATGTTTATTGCAAGACGACCATCAATGAGCTAATGAAGAAGGTCTATCCCCCGTTACTTGTCAAGACTTTGTTGATGCTGCAGGGTGGACCAAAACCAAAGGTGAGAGTTGTACTTATAATCTTATTACTAGTGTGAAAAAAACTACCTATTGATATTTCAAATTTATATCTACTTAAAATACTCCCTTACCTGCATACTTTTTATTTAGACTTATGAATACTATAAGGCATCGACCAAGTCCTGCAATTCCATTGATTACATAGCATCATAATGTTAAAGTATGTGAAGAGTAGGTATGTGAGCAAGTGTTTATACTGAACATGTATCAGTCCAGTGTTTTTTTTCACCATTTTTAGAATGGGGCCTTTCTGATTGGGAAAAATGTATCATTTTAACAAACTGAAAATACCATTTTGCTTAGAAATGCACAAGAATGCTTTAAGAAATAGACAGTAAAGATGAAAGAATGTGTTTTTGTTTATTTATAAATACACCTTACAAAAATGGTTTTGGGTCCAATCCATGAATAGGGTCATAATATGTTCACATTTGGGAAAAAAGTGAATCTTCCAGCATTGAAAATTGGGCTGAATTTCTTTCCAAAATTGGTCAGCAAAAACACTGAAGTCCTTTTTGAAATTGTTTGACATTCAGTTATGTACATAATCAAGAATATATTTGGCAATAACAACATCAGATACAGATAAGGATATAATATTATGTCCTCTCTATAAATAAAATTTCAGTCCAAAGTAACAAAAAAAATAGTAAGTTGGATGTACTATCATTTTCAGAATGTGATCAATAAGCCTACTATGGGTGTGGCCCCAGTTTGGTTGAGACGAGAATGTGGGCGACACCTGACTGCCATTGTGATGAGACCCCAGGGGGTACAGAGTGTCCTTAGGGGTTTGCTAGATGCCCCAGGGGCTGGGACCGGTAAGCAGTTGGTCATAGGATGTTCAAAACATCAATGTATACTCGTAATTGTGTGATGAACTGAATTTTGAAGAGTTTGGGAACAAAACCTATAACTGATACTTCACATACAGACTCTTTGAATTTTCCAAGACGTTTTGTCATACAAAAGCTTTGAAACAGTCTCTTCTAATATTCAAACAACCATTTTTTATGCTCTTTTACATGCATTCCTCATTAAACAAGACACTCATCATACAAGACACCATACTCAAATAATAAGAATAACATATTAAGCTTAACAAACAAAACTAAAAGCTACAATAATTTGAGTTTTTGTGTCTCATTGATGTTTAAAAAACAACTGCTTTGTTTCAAATTGTGTGCATCCCCAATACTCATGAATTTGTAAATGAATGCTTAACACCATTAAATGCATTTCAAACCTTTAAACCTTATTAAAAGAATTTAGTGAAAGTATATTTTTGAATCCTAGGCATATCAAGCACAGGTGAAAGTGCAGTGTAGCCATTTGCTATGCAGTGCTTACTTTCCTAGTGTTATCATCAAAACGTGTTTTGCTTCTTTTGATCGTTCAAATGGAACATAAACTTGATGCGGACGACCAACAATTAGTGCTCAAAGCAATCAATTCGAAAAAAAAGCATCCCCTGGATAAATGTTTAGAGGTTGTGAGTTTGATCCACACAGAGAATTTAGGGAATAACAAACATACAGTAAGTCTGGTGATGATTTTTTTTTTTTACCTTAAGCCTTATCTAGAGCTCTTAAAACAGATAAAGAGTTAAGATTTGATTTAGTGACGATCTCTATCAGGCCTAACAGAGAGTGCTGATTGGAGGAAGTGTGAAGCTGTTGCAAAGGTGATTGCCTGCTGCCCTTTGACTTCCCAGTCACGTGACCAGTACTACAGCATCGTCGCACCTCAGGTTTGTTTGAACTAATGGTTGGACATTTTTGTAGCATGGATCTAAGTCTGTTACCATACTATTATTGAGTGTCTTTTGTGTTTGAAGTGAAGTTACTTTGCAAAAAAGGTTGTCAGCATGCTGCTACAAAATATTAAGCATGTATTTTCTCTGCAAATGTATGTATAGAGGAATATAATTGACATGTATTTATTTAATTAATGCAAATGTTGAATAGATACAATGATTTTGTTGGCAGGTTTTGGAACTTTTACACATCCCTGATGTTGAAGTGCGCAAGCAGTTTCAGCGTGTTGCCTGCAGCACGATCATCCAAATGTGGGGCCGTGACCCCGACCTGACCTCCAGCCACCTTCTTCAGCCTCTAATGTGGCCGCTTGTCAGGTGTACACAAGGTAAATAAATGTGCTCCCGTTGAAAAAATGGGGCATTCATATAGAACTAGAGCTTTGCAAGGGTTAGTTTGTTAGTTCGCCGGAAGAGTGGTCAGTCAAACAACCAGAATGGTGATGTTTATGCGATAACAAATTATGGGACCTATTCTGGATGAAACTTGAATTTGTGCCTATTTGGTTTCATTGTTTTATACCAATTGTGCTGATATTTAAATGTGCTTGGCATCACATCAAAACATATTCTGATAGTTATATTCATTTTCAGCTATGTTAGACAAACCTCCTGGTTGTGTGGTCATTGTAGACAAAGAGCTCTGCCAGTGTATCGAGGATTGCCACAAGGTACAGATTATTTCTTACAGTTGTAATTTGGATTCTGAAATCAGTGTTTCACGGGATTTTGAACTTGTTAAAGGTATTTAATGTACAGTTATGTGTGTTAAGGATGCCTGTGGCTCCATATTTATTTTTGAAAAATTTGGAAGATTTTATGAGTAGAGAAAGAATATGTAAAAAAGTACCAATAAAAAATTAAACCTGAGTGTCAAAGTTGGCAAACGATATCATTTCACACCTGATTACAGTTGAGAACCGAAATAAAAACTGTAATAACTTAGTTTAAACTTATTTAATTTTACAACCATTGTGAAACAAGCTATTGCAACTTATATTTATCACTCTCTTTGGCACAATGTTGCGCGAGAGTGTGGTCTTGTGTTGTGGGGGAAACCAGAGTACCCGGAGGAAACCCACTTGACCAGCTTGGTGACCACTAACCAAACTCACATGCGCCCAGGCCGGGAAGCGAACCAGGGTCGCCTTGGTGAGAAGCGAGTGTGCTAACTTCGCGCAAACCGGACAACCACCTATAACTTGCACATGTCTATTGCGTGTTTCAGTGATTTATACAATATACAGTCAGAACCTGTTGGCTCAATATGCCAGTTACCCGCCAAAAACTTTGAGCCAATAATGAGCCAAGCATGATTGCTTACTGAATGTATATTTTTCTTTGATACGTTAAACAAGGTCATGTTTACCTTGTTTGTTATTTTCCTACATTATCTCCACTACAGAAGAGTATTTATAGGACATATTTTCCATATCCACACCATACTGTTCACAACATCACACATGCGATACTTTGACAATACCATATGATTTTTTCTTAATTTTTTACACATTAAAAATAGAATTTATAATATACCCCGGTAAACACATCTATACAAAATATTAAACAAGCATATTCCCTACAATGAGTACCATATAAACATAGCACGAAAATATGAACACAGCGCTGAACATAAAGATAGCACATTTACATGAATAAAACATTAAGTATGATTTACAATTAAAGGATAAAGAAAGCACTTCAATAACATTACAATAAAAATGCATGTCACATAAAATTGTACAGCTTTTCAAATTGAAGTGCAGTGTGTAGTGTCCAGGCCTTGTGGTCATTCCAGGCCATTTGTTCTGGTCATAAACATATAGTACATGTCTATTCCCTCAGGTGTTTGCTGTGGTCAGTGTTGAGTGTCCAGGCCTTGTGGTCAGTCTCCAGCCAGTCATCCTGGTCATCTACAGTTTGTTGACATTTTCCTGGACGGCAGTCAACACTCTCAAGTTAGTTTAGTTTTGATTTATCTATGAGTTAAAGCAAAACAAAAATGGCATGATCAGGAAAATGAAAACATGCATGTTTTTCGTTTAGAAATCATGGTTTATTTTAGACCCATACCATTCTTGCTTTCAGGGTATTTACCCTTGAAATTTTGGAAATTTCATCTTATTTTTAACAAAATTTAGATTATTTGATGAACACTAACGCAGCTTGAAATACTCATAAAATATACTCTTTAACCATTTATTTGTGGTTACTTCTTCAACAACAATAAACCACAATTTTTTAAGCAGATTTTTTTTAACACAAAAGAAAACAAAATTTCTGATTTTGAAATTTTAATCAACATTAAATTTTGGACTAAAAATATTGGCTATAAAAATTGCTAAAAACCCTGGCTATAAAGACATTTTCTCAGTTAATGCTCTTTGGTCAATCAGGATAACAAAGTTTAGACCCTTTTTAGCTTGACTATTCGAAGAATAAGGAGAGCTATACTACTCACCCTGGCGTCGGCGTCAACGGTGGCGTCGGCCTCGGCGTTGGCGTCACACCTTGGTTAAGGTTTTGCATGTAAGCACCTTTAAGTCATTATCTCAGTAAATACATCAGTTATTGCATTGAAACTTTGGATATGTATTCCCAACTATCTTACATACTAAATTAATGAAGTTAGATAACAATTATTAGAATATAATGCAAATAATAGGCCTTTATTATTCGACTTAGAAATTCTGGTTAAGGTTTTGCGTGTAAGCACACATAGGTTAATATCTCAGCAACTACTTGAGGTATTGCATTGATACTTGATTCAATGGTACTCAACCATCCAACCTAATAAATTAACCAAGTTAGCTAACTCTAGTTTGCATTTAATGCTAATAATTGCCCTTTATTATTCGACTTAGAAATTCTGGTTAAGGTTTTGCGTGTAAGCACACATAGGTTAATATCTCAGCAACTACTTGAGGTATTGCATTGATACTTGATACAATGGTACTCAACCATCCAACCTACTAAATTAACCAAGTTAGCTTACTCTAGTTTGCATTTAATGCTAATAATTGCCCTTTATTATTCGACTTAGAAATTCTGGTTAAGGTTTTGCGTGTACGCACACATAGGTTAAAATCTCAGCAACTACTTGAGGTATTGCATTGAGACTTTATACAATGGTACTCAACCATCTACTTAAATAACCAAGTAAGATAGCTCTAGTTTGCATTTAATGCAAAATAATTGCCCTTTATTATTCGACTTAAAAATTCTGGTTAAGGTTTTGCATGTAACCACATTTAAGTCAATATCTCAGCAAATATATCATGTATTGAAACATTAGATATGTATTCCCAGATAACACTTTTTTGGATATAATGCAAATTATGGGCCTTTATTATTTGACTTAGAAATTCTGGTTACGGTTTTGCATGTAAGCACACATAGGTTAATATCTCAGCAATTACTTGATGGATTGCATTGAGACTTTATACAATGGTACTCAACCATCTACTTAAATAACCAAGTAAGATAACTCCAGTTTGCATTAAATTAAAATAATGTCCCCTTTTTTATTCGACATAGAAATTCTGGTTAAGGTTTTGCATGTAACCACTTTTAAGTCAATACCTCAGCGAATACATCATGTATTGCATTGAAACTTCACACACAGGCTCCCATCTATTTAACCTTCTTATTTAATCAAGTAAGATAACCCTATCTTTTATAATATATAATTTTTGCCCCTTTATTATGCGACTTAGAAATTCTGGTTAAGGTCTTGCATGTTAGCACACATAGGATAATATCTCAGCAACTATTTGATGTATTGCATTGAGACTTTATACAATGGTATTCAACCACCCAACCTAATTGAATAACCAAGTTAGATAACTGTATTTTGCAAATAATGGCCCTTTATTATTAGACTTAGAAATTCTCGTTAATATTTTGCATGGAACAACATTTATGTTTATATCCCAGCACACCATATATTGCATTGAAATCTAATCTAACAGTGATCCATGCATGTTTCGCCAAAACTTTTCAATCCTTACATTGAAAAGTGGCGGAATAGTCGAGCGCGCTGTCTCTGTGATAGCTCTTGTTTGTTTAACAGAAGTGTGTGTCAGGAACTTATCACCACATTTCTGAAGCACTCTGACCTTGAAGTGGCCTTGACCTGCCTCAAGCTGATGACCTTTAACCTTGCTACTCCTGAGACAGAGGCTAGCTTTCCCAGAATGCATCCTGATCTTATGTTTACCCATTCTGATGAAGGCAATGTGAATGTGGAGGTGAAAGAAAATGAGAGGTAAGGAAAATGGATAAGAAATACGCTCATCATTGTTTAAAAAGAAAGTACTTATGCAATTTACATTGGAATGTAAACAAATTTCGCTGACTGAAAGTCATAGCCATTGCATTGTCATTGTCATAAAAAAGAGCATAAAAATTATTTCAGATATTCATTTGAATCTTGGGCTTGAAATTTTGTATTTCTTGTTATCAAGATTGTTTTTGTGCAACCTCTTATTTTAAAGTGAGGCAGAGGCCTTGGATGAAGATGCCCCTGTTCAGTGTGTAGTCAGTCTGCTGAAGAACCTGGAACAGACGGGTGTGGCTGGGGAATTTCTGGTATTCTTACTGCAGGTACTGTTTGGTGGTGTGTAGCTTATAGATGTACAGTTAGGCGGAGGTCAAATTCTTCATCTTCTCACGCTGTATGGTTGTGTGTAAGTCATGACTACACTGCAGCAAAGGTTTAGGGAATTTTTCATATTCCTACTACATGTAGCGTGTGGTGGTGTATAACCTATGGCTATACAGTAAAGAACATGATTTTTTTTATTATAGTATCTGTGTCCATTTTGTTGACTTATGGCCTTCAGAAATGAATTAAGCTTTCAAAAACTAGACAGCTCACACACAGTTAGCCTAACTGATACTTGTTAAGATGCAAAGATGTCATTATTGTGTCCCCTTTGTTGCCTGGCAGAAACATAGGGATCATGTTTTCTGGTGGCGGCATCGTCCACAGTGTCACACCTTAAGTTAGAATAAGACATTTCTTGAATTCTTCTCCAATCTTTAAAAAACTTGGCAGAAATGCTTATTGTCATAAAATCTCAACTTATAAGTCAAATAGCCATTGTCACTCATGAGTTATAGACCTCGAAATGTCAAAATGATTGGTGCTTCCGACTGGCAACACATCAGATTCATGGAATTTAAGTCATGTATGCATGGCGTTAGTACTGTTGATTTTTTATATATATCATACTCATATACTGTTTTTCAGGAGCTGACAAGCATTATCCAATCGGAAGTGAGCGAGCCAGATGAAGCAACTAAACAAGCTTCTCGCATGTGTGATGGCCAAGTTCTTCTTGACATTGAACAGCGAAACAAGTCCGTAAATGATCAGTTTCACAAGAAGCTTGCAGTCATGAACGTGCTGGCGTCTGCATGTGAGGTTCTTGGCCCTGAATGTATCCAAAATGCACAACAGACCCTTAAGTTTGTAAAGGTAATAGTTGAAAATATTGCTGAATTCTTATTTTTAGCATTTTAAGCTTTCTTCATCTTTCAATAATCTTTGACTATCATGGAATGGTTAATTATCTTTATGTGGTAACTCCACTATTCTCTATAAAGATAAACCAATTTCTTTTAGATTTGAGCTGGATGTCTCTGTTAGTTTGATATTTCTGTACAAAAAGCACTCATGTGTTTCCAGGCAACCCTGTTACGTGCAGTTGAGCTGTGTAGGAATACAGACGACATGCAGACTGGGATATTTGAAGGTGAAACTATCACCATGGCGATGGGACTACTTACTGCTCTAATGACAGGGGCATTCCAGGTACAGTAAAACTTAGATTTAGTATATTTTATCATAATTTTCTTTTTACTTGTAAATGCAATGCCCTAGTGTTTGGATGTGAGCAACTGGTAACTTCAGGATAAAAAAGTAATTGCATTTAGTTCATATGTACTACTTTATTTATATTTTATATAAAAAGTCACATACTTAATTGTAAAATCTTTGAATTTATTCTAATTTTTAATTATCTATATTTATGCGTCAATTTTAGCTCACCGATACTGACCGGCAGTCAATGCAAGAGTTGCTCCCCCTGCTTCAAGACATCGGTGCAAATCACCCAGAAACCTCTGTACAGGATATGGCAAATGACATAAGAATTGCCATAGCAACGCATGGTGCCGTCTGGTCAGAACTCGGGCAAAAGAAAGGAGGCAACTTCTCAGATATTTCAGAAAAGGTATGAGTTTCAATATAAGCAAACCTATGTACTAAATTTGATGCATTAGACAATATTGTGTATAAACACAATGAATTCTTATAACTTGTGTTGAGTTGAAATTTTAAAACATCAGTATTTTGGAAGAATTAAAGTTGAGGTATTGTCAAAGCAAGGGTATTTTATTTTCATGGGCTTGCAAAAACTAACACCTTGGTCATAACTCTAAATCTTTTAATTTATACAAATGAAACTTCAGGAAAATGTGTTGCCATAGACAATATGCACGTGTATAGCAAGGCCCATAACACGGGCTTCTTTGATTTTTAAGCTATGCCCTTTATAAGTAAATCTTCAATCTTAAGCTCAAATCTTATTTTCACATTACAGCACAAAATAATTCAAAATAACTGATGTTTTACTATTTTTAAAAGCACATTCTTGTATGCATTATGTTGATAAACATCATTGCTCAATATTCTGATAATAAATATTTCTAGAGCACAAAATGTCGTGAGTAATAACCAAAAATAATGAATTGGAATCAAGTGCAATTTTTTCCCTCAAATTAGTTTTCTATATAATATTGACCAAATTGTTGTACTGGTATCAACATAATCAATATGAGAAAATGGAAATTTAAAAGGAGTAATTCCATACAAGATTTTGAATAATACTATTATGTTTAATTTGGTAAAATGAGTTGAGATTGAGGCTGAGATTTGACTTAAGTATTTTCGTGATATTGGTGCCAGACAAGGGTTGGTGTTCACTCGGGAGCGTTTTTGAACTTTGAATATAGTAATTAATTTAATCATTTTAGTAGACTGCTATTACAATGTAAATATGATTTTTTTAGGTAAAAGAAGAAAAAAAGAAAGTGAATTCCAAGGCAGCGTACATAGAAGTTCTTCAAGATGTATCATCGGAGACAACCTCCATTAACAATGAAGATACAGGATCCAACACAGAAGAAACAGTGTGTTCAAAGTGCCAAGATACCATAATATCTGAACATTCAGACCATAGGGCAGAAGCATCAGGGAAAACTAGTGTTGAAAATAATGTTGAAAAAGCGGGAAAGGAACAAAGAATGGATGATAATGGAGCTGACACTAAAGACTCAGCTGAAGCTTATAAGGAAGAAATATCTATTCCTGAAGATGCTGAACTTGAGTTAGCATTTAAGGAACTATGTGACCCCTTAATACCAGTAAGAGGTCATGGTTTGATACGATTAACACATCTTGTGCAAGAAAGACAGAAAGCTGTGGAATCAAGGTCGGCGGCCATAATGAAAATATTTGAGGAAAATTTGGATCACGGGGACTCCTATATATATCTGTCAGCTGTGAATGGATTGTCAGTCATGTGTGATGTATTCCCAGAAACCTCTGTTCCGAGGGTGTGTCACCTGATGAGTAACCTTGGAAATAACCTTGTGGAAGGTCAAAGGTCACCAGAGCTCATGATGAAACTTGGAGAAATACTTGTGAAGGCTTCAAGATCATTAGGTAGCTATGACAGCTTGCTGTTCATGACTCCTGCAGTAACTTTATTTATTGCTTCTGATTCTTCCTATTTCATATAGAAAATTGTGTCTTTGTATTCATTATGCTTTTCAAGGTTTTATTTGTTAATCCTATTCTCTCTTGATGACTAGTATGTAACATGCACATTTTTGCATGGAAATAACACAGTCACACAGCATTCTTTATTACTTGTTGTTTAATACCAAAGATCACTAACTAAACAGTTTTTGTTACTTCTGTGTACTTCAGGTGACATGATACCAGCTTACCGAGATGTGATATTACGCAGCGTCATGGTAGGTGTGCACGACGATGATCCTTTGGTTCAAGCCAGCTGCTTGTCGAGTCTTGGAGAACTGTGTAAACACCTGCATTTCTCACTCGGAAATGTCATTCATGAGGTAGGGAATCAAGAAATGTCATCCATGAAGTAGGGAATCGGGAAATGTCATTCATGAAGTAGAATATCAAAAAACATCATTCATGAGTTAGAAAATCAGGGTAGTCATTCATGAGGTAGGGAATGGTAGTCATTTATGCGGCAGGGAATCAGGTTAGTAATTTATGAGGAAGGGAATCAAGTCATTCATGAGGTGGGGGATCATGGTAGTCATTCATGAGGTGGGGGATCATGGTAGTCATTCTTGTGGTCGGGTATCAGGGTGCCATTCATGAGGTAGGGACTCCGGGTAGTCATTCCGGAGGTAGGGCCTCAGGGTAGTCATTCATGAGGTAGGGAATTGGGGTACTCATTCATGAGGTAGGGAATCGGGTACTCATTCATTAAGTAGGGAATTGGGAAATGTCATTCATGAGATAGGGAATCAGGGTAGTCATTCATGAGGTAGGGAATCAGGGTATTCATTCATGACGTAGGGAATCAGGAAATGTCATTCATGAGGTAGGTAATCAGGGTACTCATTCTAGAAGTAGGGAATCGGGAAATGTCATTCATGAAGTAGGGAATCAGGAAATGTCATTCATGAAGTAGGAAATCAGGAAATGTCATTCATGAGGTAGGGAATCAGGAAATGTCATTCATGAGGTAGGGAATCAGGGTACTCATTCATGAGGTAGGGAATCGGAAAATGTCATTCATGAAGTAGGGAATCGGGAAATGTCATTCATGAGGTAGGGAATCAGGAAATGTCATTCATGAAGTAGGGAATCGGGAAATGTCATTCATGAAGTAGGGAATCAGGAAACATCATTTATGAGTTTGGAAATCAGGGTAGTCATTAATGAGTTAGGGAATAGTAATCATTATGCGGCAGGGAATCAGGTTAGTCATTTATGAGGAAGGGAATCAAGTCATTCATGAGGTGGGAGATCATGGTAGTCATTCTTGCGATCGGGAATCAGGGTGTTATTCATGCGGTAGGGAATCAGGGTATTCATTTATGAGGTAGGGAATCGGGGTAGACATTCATGTGGTAGGGAATTGGGGTAGTCATTCATGAGGTAGGGAATCAGGGTAGTCATTCATGAGGTAGGGAATCGGGGTAGTCATTCATGAGGTAGAGAATTGGGGTAGTCATTCATGAGTAGGGAATCAGGGTAGTCATTCATGAGGTAGGGAATCAGGGTATTCATTCATGAGGTAGGGAATCGGGGTAACCTTGGTGTTGTTATCAGCATGCATTTTTTTTTATCTTATTCATAACTCAAAAAACACTTGCGCAAAATACACACATGTTAATCAATACCCATAACTCTGGCTTCAAATAATTGCTGAGTCATGCCCCTTATTTGTCTGAAAAAAGACTCAACAAAAATGACAGTTGGCATTAATTTTGCTCCCTGGCACTATTATTTTGTCTCAAAATCAATGGCCAAACTTGCAATTATAAAAAAAATCACTGAGAATAGTAACATAATCTTGTATTATGTGATTGTAGAGTTGACAAAAACCTCCTGCTACAGAATAAGACCTGAGAATAAAAGAAGTATTAAAAAATAGCGTAGAACACATTCATTTGTAGAAATAATCTTATTGGTTTTTTTTGTTCCTTAAAATAAAAAAATAAATGAACTCATATTGCAGTAAATGGATTTTCTACTTGAGAAGCATCTTGAATGTGTTTAATTTCATTACACTAGAGTGAGGAGTATATATGTATATTGAGGGAATAAAAATGGCCATGTTTTTACATGTTTTTTACATCGGCAGGTGTTGGAATGCTGTAGCAGCACTCTGGGACACAGCAACGCGATGGTTAGAAAGGCTGCAGCCCAGGTCTTGTTCTTGCTGCTGCAGGGGCTTGGAAACGATGTCTTCAAGGTAAGCTTACATATTGGCATAATTTGTGCAGTTCTTAGCATATATATTTCTCCAGGTTACATTGCTTTTGTTATGCATATTCATTTTTATGGACTATTTAACAAGAAATACGCCTTGTATGACATTTTTTACTGGACATATTTTCAGTTTAATTGTCCTGTTTTGAGTTTTCAATATTTAGTTTTATTGTGACCGCTCAAGGTCAGTGCAATTTCTTGATGACTGTGATTAGCAGGGCTTTTAAAAACAGAATTTGCCAGTCTGGACGATTTATACCATGCCGAACCATGATTATATTTGATTGTCACTTATTTCCACAGGTGTTGGAGACTGTCATACGGGACCTGTATCGACTCTTGAAGCATGTTATACTTGTGGAGAAAGACGAGGGTGTCAAACTGCATGTGCAACTGGCACTCAATGTGCTTGACGACATCATGAGGGCAAACCTGTTTCCAGAGCAGAAACTAGAAAAACGTATCCGTGTCCTGGACTTTGACTGAGACAATTGTAGAAACATATCCATACTCAATATGAGTGGTTTGCTGTTTTTATTGTACGCAATATTTATGCCCCTGTTTCGGCAATCTGCTTTGTTGAAGCTTGTACTCTGAGTATCACATCTATGACTAACAGAACCTCAATGGACTGCAATATCTTTGTTCAAACATGTCCCCGACCCTCTCATCCTTGGTCAGATCTGAATTTGGTTTGTCTGGAATTGGGCTGTTATTCTATTGTGCCTTTAAGTGACACTTGTGTGACTGTGTTTGGAAGATTATGTATGAAAATTATGGCAAACTTACTGAGTAAATTATCTTTATTTAGAAGATACAAGCACTACAATGGAATTGAATCGATTAAATATTTGGTATTCGAATGTGAAAATTGGTAGTCAAATAATCAATGTTTTTGTTGCATGAATATAATAATAAACCTATTGCCGACAACTGTGTTGTTGTGCATAAATTTTGTTTGTCTTGTTTTAACAGCGATTGGCCATTAATGCTAAAAGCGTGAACTTGGTGACAATACACTATACATGCGTCCTATGTCAATTAGGGACATAATGTACGGAACTATAAACAATCCCCGTAATTTTACAGTAACTTGCTGTTACACAAGTGCCATCAAAAAGTTTCAATTATTTTTGTTAAATGATCATGACACTTAAGGGTTTAAGAAATCAGCCTTTACACCACTGTGTTGTCTTGGCTGCCATTTACAGCTGCACTAGCACAGACTTGCTGTTTTGGCAACTTTTTTTATTTTTTGTCTTGGAATGAGCCAATTTTACGTAAAAATATCTGCAAACTACTGCTGATAACAGATCAGATCGCAGATTTTCATATTTCCATCGGAAATTGACGTTTTATGACTAAACGTGTTACTAACGGTTTAAGAAAAATGCATAAAACATCAATTTTTGAACTAAACTATGAAAATCTGCGATCTGATTATTTTGTCACCAGTCTCATATCACTGGTGCCCATGCATTTTCATATAAATTGGCTGGTTCCAAGACAAAAAATAAAAAAGTTGTCAAAACGTTCAATCTGTGAGAGTGCAGCTTTTAGCTGTACAATTTTGCTAAAATCGCTGTGATAATATAAAGGACATGGGAATTTAGATCTTGGCCAATCTAATTGCTCATTGTTTACAGGAATTGAAATGATTCGATTTGTTTGTTTGTTTGCTTTTTGTTGCCATTTTTTCTGAAAATGGGGAATTTCAGGCTAATCTGGAGAAAAGTCAGGATCTGTCTGGGGACTGGCTCCAACAAAGAAGGGTTAAAAGGCCCTGACTATTACTATTGGGAATTATAATAGTTTAGTACAACTTCTAAAAGATTCATTTTGGTTATTAAATATTTGATCGAAAGAATTATTGAATATTCAAATATCAATTTTGCCATTTGTTTTGTCACGTAACGCCAACGCTCACTTGACTTTCGTGATAGTTCCTCCAGTAACCAACCAACAACTGTTCAAGTGTTCTAAGTCTTTATTGTTCAACGTTCTTTCTAAGTATAATAATCAGTATATAATACAGCATGACATTTAAGGTAATCCCACATCCTAACTGCCGTCCATTAAGGACCCAAGGCCGGTCTCCTTCCGTGCCTAACAAACTCTGTTTTCACATCCCAAATCATCTCTTTTATACTAATTTGTACTAATTTGTTGTCTACCTATGACAGCTTTACAACCACAGGAATACACGTTTTTGTAATTAACATGACCATTTTGTACATTTGTACCAGGTCGGCTGTCAACCATCTTCATATTCAAATGACAATCAAATATGCCCTACATTACTAAACATGCAGTATGTAGACACATATCCATTTAATTAAATCTTAATTATATCTTAAATATAACGTATTACGTCACATTCTATAGTATTAAACTCTGTTACGTGACAGTTTGCATCCCTAGAAGATACTGAAACAGATTTATGGAGTCCAGTTCGCTTGGTCATGTTCTTTGCGAGAGTCTAGATAGAGTGATCATGTCCTTTGTGTATCTGTGAGGGTCTAGCTAGATAGATCATGGTCTTTGTGTATCTGTGAGGGCCTAGATAGAGTGGTCATGTTCTTTGTGCATATGTGATGGTCTAGCTAGATTGATCATGGTCGTTGTGTATCGGTGAGAGTTTAACTAGCATGATCATGTTCTTTGTGCATATGTGAGGGTCTAGCTAGATTGACCATGTTCTTTGTGTATCTGTTTGCGTGCCCCCAAAGAGCTGTATGAGGGACGATCCAAAATAAACAGGATTGTTCTCATATAACAAATATGGTTTAATATTTACATCATATACAGTAATCAAACCCTTTGTCTGTCTGTCTGTCTGTGGTGACCATGAGCTGAAAATATGTTTTATGATAAAAAAACTGAAGAACACTAGGGCCCAAACTTGATAGGCAGGTTGGCCATGACTGATTTTTGAGGTCAGTGGGTTGAAGGTTAAGGTCACGGTGACCTTGAGATGAAAATCAGTTTTTGATCTATTATGAAAGAATGCTTGGTTCAAATGCCCTCAAACTTAGTAGGGATGTTGGTCACAACCAGTAAATAACCCTTAATTATTTTGAGGTCAACGGGTCAAAGGGTAAGGTCAATATCTTATAAACAATTGGGCCTAGAAACCTCACACTTAGTAGGCAGTTTGAGTACTACCTATGAATGACATCATTGATATGAAATGGATACCAGGATTTCAATTAAGTACACATGATAAAGCCATTTATCTACATCATTCACTTGACAGTTATTCCAGTGCATTTGTATCTTTCCTCAGTCTCTTTTACATAATTTTTTTTTCCTATTCAAGGTTTTAATTTAAAATTTGAATCCTGGAATAAATACATCTATGGTAATATTATGTAGAGTGTACATATACATACATGTTCAATGATGCCAAACAGTCACATTTAAAAGTACAACAGACATGATTTAACATCCACTCCATCTTGCAGTGACTTATCATCTTCCTGTTCTTACCTTGCTCTTTAAAAATGTAAGCGATCAATATTTCCATCCTGGATGGAAAGGTACTCATGAAAATGTGTTATATATCATCATCTTTAATGAATTTGTGCATGTAGATATTGACAGTATTGAATAACAGAGAAATTTATTATGATATTCCGTCATTTCATTTTATTTTTATTTTTTTATGAATAACTGGGTATGATCTGTAATCTATCTTAATAGTAAATACTCACAGATTGAACATTAACAACAACCTTTTTAAACTTATATATGGTTAGTACGAATTACAGTCATTTTGTACCTTAATTAAAAAAAAAGATGTATGCCATTTCAAAATTTTCTGTTATGTTCTGTTTTAACTGGTCTTATATTGTACTTTATATTGAATAACTATCTGTATTGATTTAAATTATTATTTCTGATATTGTTTAACCTTGGACAGATATAGTTACATGTTATTTGAGTACTATATTGACATGTGGGTTGAAATTGTGCTCAACTATGAATACATTCTACTTCAGGAATGTCAAGGCCTCATTGGTTTGTTACTATATTGTTATGTTCCTATTGTTCTCTTTGACTAGAGGCATTATGGGAAATGTAGGTTATGATATATGTTCCTATTGTTCTCTTTGACTAGAGGCATTATGGGAAATGTAGGTTATGATATATGTTCCTATTGGTCTCTTTGACTAGAGGCATTATGGGAAATGTAGGTTATGATATATGTTCCTATTGTTCTCTTTGACTAGAGGCATTATGGGAAATGTAGGTTATGATATATGTTCCTACTGGTCTCTAACTGGAGGAATTATGGGAAATGTAGGTTATGATATATGTTCCTACTGGTCTCTAACTGGAGGAATTATGGGAAATGTAGGTTATGATATATGTTCCTACTGGTCTCTAACTGGAGGAATTATGGGAAATGTAGGTTATGATATATGTTCCTACTGGTCTCTAACTGGAGGAATTATGGGAAATGTAGGTTATGATATATGTTCCTACTGGTCTCTGACTGGAGGCATTATGGGAAATGTAGGTTATGATATATGTTCCTATTGTTCTCTGACTGGAGGAATTATGGGAAATGTAGGTTATGATATATGTTCCTATTGTTCTCTGACTGGAGGCATTATGGGAAATGTAGGTTATGATATATGTTCCTATTGTTCTCTGACTGGAGGCATTATGGGAAATGTAGGTTATGATATATGTTCCTATTGTTCTCTGACTGGAGGCATTATGGGAAATGTAGGTTATGATATATGTTCCTACTGGTCTCTTTGACTGGAGGCATTATGGGAAATGTAGGTTATGATATATGTTCCTATTGTTCTCTGACTGGAGGAATTATGGGAAATGTAGGTTATGATATATGTTCCTACTGGTCTCTTTTGACTTTAGGAATTATGGGAAATGTAGATTATGATAATATGTTCCTACTGGTCTCTAACTAGAGGAATTATGGGAAAGGTACGTTATGATATTATGTTTCTCATGGTCTCTTTGACTGGAAGAATTATGTTATAGTATACTTGTAGGGTATATGAAGTATACTTGTAGGGTATATGTAGTAAACTTGTAGGAGATATGTATTAAACTTGTAGTGTACAGGTAGTGTACTCACTGTCTGACTTGATTCTAAATTGTCTCTGTTTCATAGTTGAAAATGATGCTGTTCAGTATCCATCATTTCTTCGGGATAATGCCAGAAGGCCAGAAGCAACATTAAGATATTGAAGGTTTTGATGCATTCTAGCATTTGTTGTTTAATTTTTAAATTGTGTTAACCTTACTGTGTTGGGGTATGATTAGTTTTCTTGCACTAAATGATTGAGCATTAATAAAAGATGGGACAAAATATACTACCATTAAAAAACAATAAAAGAAGAAGTTATGAGGCCATAAATTTTTAAAAGTGAAATTTGTTTCATAACACTCCTGCTTGATTTACAACCGATATTGAATGAAACTAGACATGCCCGGTATAAATAAGAAAGAAACTCTCAGTGTTTGAATATGGGTAGGCTGTTTTTACATGTGCACACAGTCCACGTAGGCCGGTATTCCATGTGCACGCAATCTTGGTAGGCCATAACTTTTTTTTTATTCACTTTTTTTTATTTTGAGAACCAGGAATCTGCGCTTATCTGTGACAAGTTATATAACTCCAACTTAAATATTGTAAGAGTTATTGCCCTTTACAATGTTTTAAACAAATACATTTTTTATGTTTTTATAAGCCTGTTTTAAAAATAGATATATTATAGTTTCACCTTTAGGTGGCGTCCAGTATGTTGTCTGATCAATCACTTTAGAACCTGTTGTCAAATCATCTTGGCCCTCTTTTTTCAATATTTTCACTTGTTTACCACATTTACAGATGCAAGAATTTGGTATGCAATCATAAAATAGGCTTAACTGGTATTAAAATGCTTCATTTCCATGAAAAACCCCCCATTTAAATGGAACAAAGAAATAAATAAAAAAAATCCTTCTCTGTCTTTTTAACTTTCTGTTTTCACCCAATATAAATCATAAATAGAAGGAAAGCCTAACTCAGGGATATTACTGTATGAATAATTATAATGATTAACCAGTTTGCAAACAGTTTCAAAGCATCTTTTTTAACCCACTAAAAAAGAAGCTCTTTCAATCAGAGTTTGCACAACATTTTTAAGATCAGCATTTGAAAAGGCATTTCAATATTGGTGCAAAAATAGTTATAAGCTCCAAATTAATTAAATTAATTCATATGTTATTGCTGAGTGCAGTTAAGCTAAATTCACAAAACTGCATTATTGCTGATTGATCCACATTCAGTTAGTCAGGTCTGAACTACAAGAATCAATACAAAAAAATGTTAAAACTCTGATCATTTCAATTGACATGCATTATTTTGTTCTACATATTGATATCTCCATAAAAATATCACCTTACACAATGTATTTCACCTATCAAATGTCCTTTGGAAAATACACACTATTAAAATTTAATTTCCACATTAAGATTGCCGCTTTCAATCACTAGACACTTCAGTCCCATGAATACAGTTTTCCAATAATAGTAAATAGTAGGTTTCACGCCAAATTGAACTTGGTTCGTAATGTAGGTTGCATCTTCCCTGGTTGCTAGTGTAAACAAACTTTGCCCAAGCTGACGAGCTTTGACTAGGAATAACTAAGGTAAGATTTGTTTTGTCTTAATTTAATGCATTTTTAAATTTTGTTTTAGCAAGAATCCTTCTATATTGATGCTGCAGACAAACTTGAAATATAATTGTGGACTTTGCTTGTTAGTATTATTGCATGTAATTGCTTCCTTGACTGTGTAGGGCTCTGAAAACTGTTTTGTTTGCCTCAGAAGTCTTGCATGCTATTGTTTTAATGAAAATATGTTAGTATTGATAAGGAATGCAAAATAAACCAGATTTCGTTGAGAATGCATCATGTATTAAGTACTGGTTTACTTTATTTGAAGACAAAAATAAACAAACGGTACATAATTATAAGACATTTACTATTTATAAAATGATAAAAATATGTCAAAATAATCATATTGCATGTGTGATAAAGAAACTTTTATGTTTATCTCAAAAAGACATTCAGCTAAATTTTTCAACAAGACAAGATGCATGATTACTCTGTCTTTATTTGGTAAATATGAGAAATGTTTGTGTTTAATTACACGTTTGTGTTTTTATTTGATTTTTTTTTAATAATTCCTTTTGGCTAGATATATTCATGGCCATGACTTAAAAAATTCTTGTTATATTCCACTCAGCCACAATGACGTACCCTGAGGAGGAGGAGTTGTTCGATGGATGGTGGACCTGGCTGTATGGACCACAGAAACATAAAGGTACAAGATAATGTGAAAACATGCATTTTGGAGTAGTTTCACTTCCATCAATGGTGTTGGTGAAAATAGTTGAATGATTAATCACTGGTTTTATTTCATCTTAAGTTAGTCTTGTGATATGGTAATTGAAATATGTAACATGTACACACTTGAAACACAAACATTATTATTAAGATTATGTTAACAAGTTGTCCATTAAATATATGATCTTGCACTTGTGTTAAATATTTTATACATCTGAGTCAGTTCAGGTTAGTTAATATACTTATTTTTTTAGCTTGATTGTGACAAAAGCTGACAATTCTTCTAAAATCTGTTTCCTTGGTAGAAATCAGTACTGGTATTTATTTAGAAGGGCCATGAGAATTTCCCCCAGGTGATGATTGTACGCTCACCCTTTTGGGCTTAGATATGGACTCCTGTATCACTAGACCATGCTCACACCAACAGTCAGTTGTCACAGGTTGGGATCAATGTAATTAATAAATTTCCAGATGAAGTTCGGGCATCAGAAGAAGATCTAAAAGGCGCACTTCTGGTTTCCTCAATCAACCTTGAGATTGCTGAGAACGTGTGCACCCACCACACTGATCAGTATGATTGTACAGAGTCTCGCGAGGAGGACGGGAAGACAAAAGAGGCGGAGCTTGTTGTGAGACGAGGACAAGAGTTCAATGCCACTGTCACCTTTCAACGACCTTACAATAAGGAGAAAGACGACCTCCAGTTTTTCTTTTCAACTGGTAATATACGTAGATAACATGTATAAACAAAATGCTGTGTAAGGACTTTGGTTGAGATATTGGAACAATAATTGGTTTCTATATCTATTTGTTATAACAATATTAATTATAAAAAGTGAAATTAGAAAAGCATGAAATATTAAGCTACTGTTATGCCATACTTGCCATATTTTCTGGAGACAATTCAGGGGGATTTGTTCAGAAAGGCTGAAAATTCAGGGGGATTTTGGTTGTATTCAGGGGGATGTTTTAGCAGATCTAAGATGGCCAAGTATTTTTAGACGCAAGTCGGAAAAAATGTATTCACATATATTTTTCTATGAAACTTTTTCATATACAGAATTATTATATTTCATGATTAAAATCATATTCTTATGATACACTCATGTCATACTGTAATGCACTTGCGTCATTTTTATGCCCCCGAAGGTGGGCATATTAAAATCGCACCGTCCGTCCGTCCGTCCGTCCGTCCGTCCGGCTCTGTAACTTTTCCTTGTATGGACAGATTTTAAAATAACTTGCCACATGTGTTCCACATACCAAGACGACGTGTGGCGTGCAAGACTCGTGTCCCTACCTCAAAGGTCAAGGTCACACTTAGTGTTTATTCACAATGGAGTGCTGCATATAAGGACATAGTGTATAGGTTGTCGTGTCCGGGCTGTAACTTTCCCTTGTATGGACAGATTTTAAAATAACTTGCCACATGTGTACCACATACCAAGAGGACGTGTCGCGTGCAAGACCCGTGTCCCTACCTCAAAGGTCAAGGTCACACTTAGTGTTTATTTCACAATGGAGTGCTGCATATAAGGACATAGAGTACAGGTTGTCGTGTCGGGGCTGTAACTTTCCCTTGTATGGACAGATTTTAAAATAACTTGCCACATGTGTTCCACATACCAAGACGACGTGTCGCGTGCAAGACCCGTGTCCCTACCTCAAAGGTCAAGGTCACACTTAGTGTTTATTCACAATGGAGTGCTGCATATAAGGACATAGAGTATAGGTTGTCGTGTCCGGGCTGTAAGTTCTCTTGTATGGACAGATTTTAAAATAACTTGCTACATGTGTTCCACATACCAAGACGACGTGTCGTGTGCAAGACCCGTGTCCCTGCCTCAAAGGTCAAGGTCACACATAGTGTTTATTCACAATGGAGTGCTGCATATAAGGACATAGAGTATAGGTTGTCGTGTCCGGGCTGTAACTTTCCCTTGTATGGACAGATTTTAAAAAAACTTGACACATGTGTTCCACATGCCAAGACGACGTGTTGCGTGCAAGACCCGTGTCCCTACCTCAAAGGTCAAGGTCACACTTAGTGTTTATTCACAATGGAGTGTTGCATATAAGGACATAGAGTATAGGTTGTCGTGTCAGGGCTGTTACTTTCCCTTGTATGGACAGATTTTAAAATCACTTGCTACATGTGTTCCACATACGAAGACAACGTGTCGTGTGCAAGACCCATGTCCCTACCTCTAAGGTGAAAAATACACTAAGTGTTTATTCACAAGGGAATTCTGAATATAAGGACATAACAGTGTAGGTTGTCAAGTATGGGTGGTATTTTTTTATGTTCAGAGGCAATTTAAAATAACTTGCCATATGTATTTGACACGTAAAGGCAAGATAAACTTTTCATGTATTGACCTTGTTCGTAGGTCAATGTCACATTCGGGGGCATTCGTCACATACTGTGACAGCTCTTGTTCAAACCTTTTTTTAAACAGTAATTTCACCCTTGTGGAGTTGTTTTTAGTTTCACTCACATACTGTGGTTTCACTTTGTCATTGCTGCCTGATGTAAAATCTCTCAAAAAAAAAGTTTTTTTTTTTTTTTAAATTCCAGGGGATTTTTATCTTCCGCCGGGAGACCTGGGCATGGATTGAAATTCCAGGGAATTTTTTCCCCAGCATGTATGTGTAATGCAGACACTCATGATTTGATACCATAAAAGAAATGGACATAAAAAAAATAGTCATAGTAGGTGCAGATGAAGCAGAATGAGTTGATCTAAAATAAAAAGTCAAACATGACATGATTGTATTAATAAAATATGTTTTAAACGACCACACAGGTCCTTACATATTGTCATTTTTTTTGTTTATTGGACAGGTGAAAATGGGGACCGCTATCCAGAAACTCACGGTCGATTCATGCTTGACGAGGATGGAAAACCGAACTTCAAGGCTAACGAGTGGGGAGGTTGTCTTGTCAACAAGAAAGACAAAACTTTACAAATCCAGATTCATATCCCTGCAAACTGTGCAATTGGGAAATGGTCATTTAGTGTGGATACCGTGACAATCTTGGAAGATTCAAAGACAAAGACGCTGCGATACGAGAATCCTGATGATTTCTACATTCTGTATAACCCATGGTGTAAAGGTAGGTAAATTATAATGACATATTAGGCAAGGATGTGGGGTTGTTCAGTCACACATGGTAGCCAGACACTTGTAAAATTTGTTGTTGAAATTCCAGCCTTGCAGCTGGTAGGAATGTTAAAATACCTTGTGTCAGGAGGTTTCTGGTACGATAGAAAAGCTGTATATAAAACTGGGTTAAGCCAATTTCCTTGTTGTGCTCTTATTTCATGTGTCAAAATCCTTTGTTTTCAAAACAATAAATCGCTGTTAAAGGCCCCTATATGCTCACTGTTGCACCCCTCTCCTATGATGGAGCGAAATATTGATAATTGCATTATGATGTATTAACTACTGACTTACAGATATTTGAAGTAATGACTTAAACTTTTTCAGGTTATGGAACCCTGCTATTATAAGCCGCTATCTAGAAGGATCTTTTGATTCTGCCAACCTTCTCTTCAAATTTGAACTTACCATGTTTTAATTGTCATACAGATGATCAGACGTACATGGCGGACTCTAAACTGTTGGAGGAGTATGTCCTTAACGACCATGGGTGTGTCTATAGAGGCAGTGCCTGGGCACCAAAGGCCAAGGAGTGGAACTTTGGACAGGTTTTTGTCTCAATCATTATTTGCTTTGAAAAAAATAACTCCCATTGAAAACATTGCTGACAAAATAAAGATCATATTTTAATCCTTTTAAATTACCTGTAAATATGTTTAGTCTTTATCAGAGGCCATATTCAAAAAGCTTCTTAGTAAAAAAATTTAACTTAGTAAACTTTAAACAACAAATATTTTGAATACCCTCTATTTTTTCACCAAATTTATTTATATGCTTTTATTATTTGGATATTTTTCTTGCTTATTTTTATATTTTTGGTGTGAAAATATTGTAAATTCAAATTTGAAAAAGCATTTTTTCCATTCTTTTGAAAAAAATCATTAAGATGCTTCAAGAAAATTGCCCCAGAATGTTTGGCGTAATTCAGTTGTGTAAAGTATACATGATTAATCCCATTATTTTGCCTCAACTATAGTGATATGTTACCTCAACTATAGTGATATGTTACCTCAACTATATTAATATTTTGCCATACATGCAGCAACAAAGAGTTGTCAGCTTTTCTCTATTTTTTCTCTAGTTTGAGAGTGGTATTCTGGATGCCAGTCTCCATGTGATGAACATGTGTGTTGGAGGTTATAAACGACAACTTCTGGCAGACCCTATCAGAGTAGCACGCTTCATTGCAAAAATTGTGAGTTTCAGTGATCTCCTGCCTCTGAATTGAGAGTTAAATGATCTGCTACCTCAGAATTGTGAGATACAGTGATCTGCTACCTCGTAGTTGTGAGTTACACTGATCTGCTACCTCAGAATTGTGAGTTAAGTGATCTGCTACCTCGGAATTGTGAGTTAAGTGATCTGCTACCTCGGAATTGTGAGTTACAGTGATCTGCTACCTCTGAATTGTGAGTTACAGTGATCTGCTACCTCTGAATTGTGAGTTAAGTGACCTACTTCCTCAGAATTGTGAGTTACAGTGATCTGCTACCTCAGAATTGTGAGTTACAGTGATCTGCTACCTCAGAATTGTGAGTTACAGTGATCTGCTACCTCAGAATTGTGAGTTTCAGTGATCTGCTACCTCAGAACTTTGAGTTACAGTGATCTGCTACCTCAGAATTGTGAGTTAAGTGATCTGCTACCTCAGAATTGTGAGTTACATTGATCTGCTACCTCTGAATTGTGAGTTACAGTGATCTGCTACCTCAGAATTGTGAGTTACAGTGATCTGCTACCTCAGAATTGTGAGTTACAGTGATCTGCTACCTCAGAATTGTGAGTTACAGTGATCTGCTACCTCAGAATTGTGAGAGACAGTGATCTGCTACCTCAGAATTGTGAGTTACAGTGATCTGCTACCTCAGAATTGTGAGAGACAGTGATCTGCTACCTCAGAATTGTGAGTAACAGTGATTTGCTACCTCAGAATTGTGAGTGACAGTGATCTGCTACCTCTGAATTATGAGGTACAGTGATCTGCTACCTCAGAATTGTGAGTAACAGTGATCTGCTACCTCAGAATTGTGAGAGACAGTGATCTGCTACCTCAGAATTGTGAGTAACAGTGATCTGCTACCTCAGAATTGTGAGTGACAGTGATCTGCTACCTCTGAATTATGAGGTACAGTGATCTGCTACCTCAGAATTGTGAGTAACAGTGATCTGCTACCTCAGAATTGTGAGTTTCAGTGATCTACTACCTCTGAATTATGAGGTACAGTGATCTGCTACCTCAGAATTGTGAGTTACATTGATCTGCTACCTCAGAATTGTGAGTTACAGTGATCTGCTACCTCGGAATTGTGAGTTACAGTGATCTGCTACCTCAGAATTGTGAGTTACAGTGATCTGCTACCTCGGAATTGTGAGTTACAGTGATCTGCTACCTCGGAATTGTGAGTTACAGTGATCTGCTACCTCAGAATTGTGAGTTTCAGTGATCTGCTACCTCGGAATTGTGAGTTAAGTGATCTGCTACCTCGGAATTGTGAGTTACAGTGATCTGCTACCTCTGAATTGTGAGTTACAGTGATCTGCTACCTCTGAATTGTGAGTTAAGTGACCTACTTCCTCAGAATTGTGAGTTACAGTGATCTGCTACCTCATAATTGTGAGTTACAGTGATCTGCTACCTCAGAATTGTGAGTTACAGTGATCTGCTACCTTAGAATTGTGAGTTTCAGTGATCTGCTACCTCAGAACTTTGAGTTACAGTGATCTGCTACCTCAGAATTGTGAGTTAAGTGATCTGCTACCTCAGAATTGTGAGTTACATTGATCTGCTACCTCTGAATTGTGAGTTACAGGGATCTGCTACCTCAGAATTGTGATTTACACTGATCTGCTACCTCAGAATTGTGAGTTACAGTGATCTGCTACCTCAGAATTGTGAGTGACAGTGATCTGCTACCTCAGAATTGTGAGAGACAGTGATCTGCTACCTCAGAATTGTGAGTTACAGTGATCTGCTACCTCAGAATTGTGAGAGACAGTGATCTGCTACCTCAGAATTGTGAGTAACAGTGATTTGCTACCTCAGAATTGTGGGTGACAGTGATCTGCTACCTCTGAATTATGAGGTACAGTGATCTGCTACCTCAGAATTGTGAGTAACAGTGATCTGCTACCTCAGAATTGTGAGAGACAGTGATCTGCTACCTCAGAATTGTGAGTAACAGTGATCTGCTACCTCAGAATTGTGAGTGACAGTGATCTGCTACCTCTGAATTATGAGGTACAGTGATCTGCTACCTCAGAATTGTGAGTAACAGTGATCTGCTACCTCAGAATTGTGAGTTACAGTGATCTGCTACCTCGGAATTGTGAGTTACAGTGATCTGCTACCTCAGGATTGTGAGTTACAGTGATCTGCTACCTCAGAATTGTGAGTTTCAGTGATCTGCTACCTCGGAATTGTGAGTTAAGTGATCTGCTACCTCGGAATTGTGAGTTACAGTGATCTGCTACCTCGGAATTGTGAGTTACAGTGATCTGCTACCTCTGAATTGTGAGTTAAGTGACCTACTTCCTCAGAATTGTGAGTTACAGTGATCTGCTACCTCATAATTGTGAGTTACAGTGATCTGCTACCTCAGAATTGTGAGTTACAGTTATCTGCTACCTTAGAATTGTGAGTTTCAGTGATCTGCTACCTCAGAACTTTGAGTTACAGTGATCTGCTACCTCAGAATTGTGAGTTAAGTGATCTGCTACCTCAGAATTGTGAGTTACATTGATCTGCTACCTCTGAATTGTGAGTTACAGTGATCTGCTACCTCAGAATTGTGAGTTACAGTGATCTGCTACCTCAGAATTGTGAGTTACAGTGATCTGCTACCTCAGAATTGTGAGTGACAGTGATCTGCTACCTCAGAATTGTGAGTTACAGTGATCTGCTACCTCAGAATTGTGAGTTACAGTGATCTGCTACCTCAGAATTGTGAGAGACAGTGATCTGCTACCTCAGAATTGTGAGTAACAGTGATTTGCTACCTCAGAATTGTGGGTGACAGTGATCTGCTACCTCTGAATTATGAGGTACAGTGATCTGCTACCTCAGAATTGTGAGTAACAGTGATCTGCTACCTCAGAATTGTGAGAGACAGTGATCTGCTACCTCAGAACTGTGAGTAACAGTGATCTGCTACCTCAGAATTGTGAGTGACAGTGATCTGCTACCTCTGAATTATGAGGTACAGTGATCTGCTACCTCAGAATTGTGAGTAACAGTGATCTGCTACCTCAGAATTGTGAGTTTCAGTGATCTGCTACCTCTGAATTATGAGGTACAGTGATCTGCTACCTCAGAATTGTGAGTTACATTGATCTGCTACCTCAGAATTGTGAGTTACAGTGATCTGCTACCTCAGAATTGTGAGTTACAGTGATCTGCTACCTCAGAATTGTGAGTTACAGTGATCTGCTACCTCGGAATTGTGAGTTACAGTGATCTGCTACCTCAGAATTGTGAGTTACAGTGATCTGCTACCTCAGAATTGTGAGTTTCAGTGATCTGCTACCTCGGAATTGTGAGTTTCAGTCATCTGCTACCTCGTAATTGTGAGTTATGGGGATCTGCTACCTCAGAATTGTGAGTTTCAGTGATCTGCTACCTCGGAATTGTGAGTTTCAGTCATCTGCTACCTCGTAATTGTGAGTTATGGGGATCTGCTACCTCGGAATTGTGAGTTACAGTCATCTGCTACCTTGTAATTGTGAGTTACAGTTATCTGCTACCTCGGAATTGTGAGTTACAGTTACCTGCTACCTCGGAATTGTGAGTTTCAGTCATCTGCTACCTCGTAATTGTGAGTTACAGTGATCTGCTACCTTGGAATTGTGAGTTACAGTGATCTGCTACCTTGGAATTGTGAGTTACAGTGATCTGCTACCTTGTAATTGTGAGTTACAGTGATCTGCTACCTCGGAATTGTGAGTAACAGTGATCTGCTACCTCGTAATTGTGAGTTACAGTTATCTGCTACCTTGTAATTGTGAGTTACAGTTATCTGCTACCTCGGAATTGTGAGTTACAGTGATCTGCTACCTCGTAATTGTGAGTTATGGTGATCTGCTACCTCAGAATTGTGAGTTTCAGTTATCTGCTACCTCGGAATTGTGAGTTTCAGTCATCTGCTACCTTGTAATTGTGAGTTACAGTTATCTGCTACCTCGTAATTGTGAGTTATAGTTATCTGCTACCTCGTAATTGTGAGTTACAGTTATCTGCTACCTTGTAATTGTGAGTTACAGTTATCTGCTACCTCGTAATTGTGAGTTACAGTGATCTGCTACCTTGTAATTGTGAGTTTCAGTTATCTGCTACCTCGGAATTGTGAGTTACAGTCATCTGCTACCTCGTAATTGTGAGTTACAGTGATCTGCTACCTCGTAATTGTGAGTTACAGTGATCTGCTACCTTGGAATTGTGAGTTACAGTTATCTGCTACCTCGGAATTGTGAGTTTCAGTTATCTGCTACCTTGGAATTCATTATAGTTTTTAGTGATTTTACTCATGGTTAAATTCATTATGTGATAAGAATGTTCATGAAAGGACTTCCAGGGTCTGTAAGTATAGTTCTAGATTGATCATAGTATGGGCACTTTTGATATCAATAGGTAATTCACATTGTAGGCTTATAGAGCTTGATAGTTGGAGTCGTTTTTTGTTGTTGTAAAGAAAAATCAAAGTATGTATAATTTCTGTCATGCAGGTTTGCATGATCTGTACATGGTCAAAACCCAGATTCACAAATTCCTCATTATAATTACTTCTTACCAGTCCAATCTGTTCACTACCTGTAGGTAATAATTATTTCTTAACAGTCCAATCTGTTCACTACCTGTAGGTAATATTTATTTTTTTACCAGTCCAATCTGTTCACTACCTGTAGGTAATAATTATTTCTTACCAGTCCAATCTGTTCGCTACATATAGGTCAACAGCCAAGGTGATAATGGTGTGTTGGCGGGAAATTGGAGTGGAAAATACGAGGGAGGAACCAGCCCTTGTGACTGGTACGGAAGCGTGCGCATCCTACGTCAGTACATGGAAACCAAGTGCCCTGTCAAGTATGGACAGTGCTGGGTCTTCTCCGGGGTAGTTACTACAGGTAAATACAGTTATCAGATTCAACACTTAGATTTATCAAATTCTAATTAAATTATATTTAGTTGATAAGGGTTATAACTACATGTAGATTCAGTTCTTTGGGTCAACAGTGCTACATGTGGCTTCAGCTCTTGTGGTCAACACTGCAGATTTAGCTCTTAGGGTCAACACTGCACTGATTTAGCTCTTAGGGTCAACACTGCAGATTTAGCTCTTAGGGTCAACACTGCAGATTTAGCTCTTAGGGTCAACACTACACGTTGTACAGTTCATGGTGTCAACAGTACTTCAGGTAGATTCAGCTCTTGGTGTCAACACTACAGGTTGTTCAGTTCTTTTTGTCAACAGTACTGCAGGTAAATTCAGCTCTTGTGGTCAACACTACATGTTCAGTTCATGGGGTCAACACTACAGGTTGTTCAGTTCTTGGTGTCAACACTACAGGTGGATTCAGTTCTTGGGGTCAACACTACAGGTGGATTCAGTTCTTGGGGTCAACACTACAGGTGGATTCAGTTCTTGGGGTCAACCGTACAGGTTGTTCAGTTCTTGGGGTCAACACTACAGGTTGTTCAGTTCTTGGTGTCAACACTACAGGTAGATTCAGTTCTTGGGGTCAACACTACAGGTAGATTCAGTTCTTGGGGTCAACACTACAGGTAGATTCAGTTCTTGGGGTCAACCATACAGGTTGTTCAGTTCTTGGGGTCAACACTACAGGTTGTTCAGTTCTTGGTGTCAGCAGTACAGGTTGTTCAGTTCTTGGTGTCAACACTACAGGTAGATTCAGTTCTTGGGGTCAACCGTACAGGTTGTTCAGTTCTTGAGGTCAACACTACATGTTCAGTTCATGGTGTCAGCAGTACTGCATGTGAATTTAGTTCTTGGGGTCAACACTACAGGTAGATTCAGTTCTTGGTGTCAACACTACAGGTGGATTCAGTTCTTGGGGTCAACACTACAGGTGGATTCATTTCTTGGGGTCAACACTACAGGTGGATTCAGTTCTTGGGGTCAACACTACAGGTTGTTCAGTTCATGGTGTCAGCAGTACTGCATGTGAATTTAGTTCTTGGGGTCAACTCTACAGGTAGATTCAGTTCTTGGGGTGAACATTACAGGTAGATTCAGTTCTTGGTGTCAACTCTACAGGTGGATTCAGTTCTTGGGGTCAACACTACAGGTAGTTCAGTTCTTGGTGTCAACACTACAGGTAGATTCAGTTCTTGGGGTCAACCGTACAGGTTGTTCAGTTCTTGGGGTCAACCGTACAGGTAGATTCAGTTCTTGGTGTCAGCAGTACAGGTTGTTCAGTTCTTGGTGTCAACACTACAGGTAGATTCAGTTCTTGGGGTCAACCGTACAGGTTGTTCAGTTCTTGAGGTCAACACTACATGTTCAGTTCATGGTGTCAGCAGTACTGCATGTGAATTTAGTTCTTGGGGTCAACACTACAGGTAGATTCAGTTCTTGGGGTCAACACTACAGGTGGATTCAGTTCTTGGGGTCAACCGTACAGGTTGTTCAGTTCTTGGGGTCAACACTACAGGTTGTTCAGTTCATGGTGTCAACAGTACTGCAGGTAGATTCAGTTCTTGGGGTCAACACTACAGGTAGATTCAGTTCTTGGGGTCAACACTACAGGTAGATTCATTTCTTGGGGTCAACCGTACAGGTTGTTCAGTTCTTGAGGTCAACACTACATGTTCAGTTCATGGTGTCAGCAGTACTGCATGTGAATTTAGTTCTTGGGGTCAACACTACAGGTAGATTCAGTTCTTGGGGTCAACACTACAGGTGGATTCAGTTCTTGGGGTCAACACTACAGGTAGATTCAGTTCTTGGGGTCAACACTACAGGTGGATTCAGTTCTTGGGGTCAACACTACAGGTTGTTCAGTTCATGGTGTCAACAGTACTGCATGTGAATTTAGTTCTTGGGGTCAACACTACAGGTAGATTCAGTTCTTGGGGTCAACACTACAGGTAGATTCAGTTCTTGGGGTCAACACTACAGGTGGATTCAGTTCTTGGGGTCAACACTACAGGTAGATTCAGTTCTTGGGTCAACTCTACAGGTAGATTCAGTTCTTGGGGTCAACACTACATGTTCAGTTCATGGTGTCAACAGTACTGCAGGTAGATTCAGTTCTTGGGGTCAACACTACAGGTAGATTCAGTTCTTGGGGTCAACACTACAGGTAGATTCAGTTCTTGGGTCAACACTACAGGTAGATTCAGTTCTTGGGTCAACACTACAGGTAGATTCAGCTCTTGTGGTCAACTCTACAGGTAGATTCAGTTATTGGGGTCAACACTACAGGTAGATTCAGTTCTTGGGTCAACACTACAGGTAGATTCAGTTCTTGGGGTCAACACTACAGGTAGATTCAGTTCTTGGGTCAGCACTACAGGTAGATTCAGTTCTTGGGTCAACACTACAGGTAGATTCAGCTCTTGTGGTCAGCTCTACAGGTAGATTCAGTTATTGTGGTCAACACTACAGGTAGATTCAGTTCTTAGGGTCAACACTACAGGTAGATTCAGTTATTGGGGTCAACACTACAGGTAGATTCTGTTCTTGGGGTCAACTCTACAGGTAGACTCAGTTATTGGGGTCATCACTGCGTGTGGATTTAGTTCTTGGGGTCAACACTACAGGTAGATTCAGTTCTTGGGTTGAACTTTACAGGTAGATTCAGTTCGTGGGTTCAACAGTACACAGTAGTTGCAAGGGCATTTGTGTAACAGTCAAAACTGTTGTCCCGAGGTTTGAGGGGATGACTTCTGAGCTGTTGTCCAGAGGCCGATAGCCGAGATCAACAGTTCAGAATGTCATCCCCTCGACCTCAGGACAACAGTTTTGACTGTTACACAAATGCCCATGCAACAACTGTTTTATTTCCTGATTTTATATTTTTGTTCAAACACCAAAACGTGCCTAAAGAGTCTCTATTTTCCAGCAAATTGTTGAGATCAATCTTGAAAACATCTTCAAATCAGGACAATGTTTACACGTCTGATATTGATTTGTTTATGTCTTGTAATGATCTTGATCATATGGAGGATCATTATGAGCGCTTAAAATTTCTTAGTATTCTCCATGAACCAATTAAAACTACAATACCAATACTGGAAATTCATGAGTTTAAACAATATGCAGTTTATTTTTAAAATCTCGGTAAAACCCATGAGGTACCTATGACGTAGCCTCATGCATGGATACAGTATATACTGTTTACCATAATATCTTGATCAAGTTCGATAGTCATGGAAATCGCTTTAGTCATTTAGGAGTAACGGCCCTTTTTTGCCAAAAATACTTCAAAAATATATGTTTCCAATCTAATTCTTGAAAACTGTTTGTGTCCAATGTGGATCCAACAAGTTTTTTCCTGCCTGAATGGCGCCATATAACCTATACAGTCTTGCGATGCCGTAAAACCCAACTCAACTCAACTTATCCTATATGTGCAGATTATCCTGAATAATCATTATGGCTTATTTTCTGTGACAAAAAATCGAAGTGGGGGCATCCGTGTCCTATGGACACATTTCTAGTATTTAATATAAATTCAGGAAGATTTAAATGAGTTTAAGCATTACCTTTTGACTTTTTCTCGTGTTCATACAAATATATACTAGGTAAAGGATTGCAGAATGCACTTTGTGGAAAATTTAGTATATGTTTTGAATATCACATCAGAGGTGTTGACTGGCTTAAAGCTGCTCTCTTACAGATTGGCGTTTGACAACTTTTTTATTTTTTGTCTTGGAACGAGCCAATTTTTGCGAAAATCCATGGAAACCAGTTATATAAGACGGCTGACAAAAAGTTAGATTGCAGATTTATATATTTTATCCAAAATATTAATGTTTTATGCATTTTTCTTAAACCGTTAGTAACGGTTTTAGCCATAAAACATTAATTTTCGAGCGGAAATATGCAAATCTGCTATCTGATCTTTGGTCAGCAATCCTTTATCATTGGTTTGCAGATATTTACGCAAAAATGTGCTCTTTTCAAGACAAAAAATAAAAAAGTTGTAAAAAAGGTATATCTGTAAGATTGCAGCTTTAAATCCTTATCTTGCAGTTTGTCGTGCGCTAGGTCTACCTGCTAGAAGTGTGACAAATTTTAAGTCAGCCCATGACACTGACGAGAGTGTCACAATTGACGTCTACTACAAATATGATGAGAAGAAAAGATTGGTCAGGGATAAGATGAAAACAGATGACTCAATATGGTAAGTGGTTTAAAAAAAATGTGAAGATGACAGCACAATTATTTATAAATCTTTCACTACTCCTGAGCTTGTACACATGGACTGTTTTGTGTTACTGTAAATAAGTAATAGTGACTCACTCAGCACTCACAATCAGAGTTACTGAAATTATACATGAGCACTTCACGGCATGCATTTAATTTCAATCATAAGAGTAGTGTGTGAGTTATATAACTGTTTTTTACTCAATCATGAGAGTAGTGGGTGAGGTAACTGTTTGATTTCAATCATGACAATAGTGGGTGAGGTAACTGTTTAATTTCAATCATGAGAGAAGTGGGTGAGGTAACTGTTTAATTTCAATCATGAGAGTAGTTGGTGAGGTAACTGTTTAATTTCAATCATGAGAGAAGTGGGTGAGGTAACTGTTAAATTTCAATCATGAGAGTAGTGGGTGAGGTAACTGTTTAATTTCAATCATGAGAGAAGTGGGTGAGGTAACTGTTTAATTTCAATCATGAGGGGAGTGGGTGAGGTAACTGTTTAATTTCAATCATGAGACAAGTGGGTGAGGTAACTGTTAAATTTCAATCATGAGAGTAGTGGGTGAGGTAACTGTTTAATTTCAATCATGAGAGTAGTGGGTGAGGTAACTGTTTAATTTCAATCATGAGAGTAGTTGGTGAGGTAACTGTTTAATTTCAATCATGAGAGTAGTGGGTGAGGTAACTGTTTAATTTCAATCATGAGGGGAGTGGGTGAGGTAACTGTTTAATTTCAATCATGAGACAAGTGGGTGAGGTAACTGTTAAATTTCAATCATGAGAGTAGTGGGTGAGGTAACTGTTTAATTTCAATCATTAGACAAGTGGGAGAGGTAACTGTTAAATTTCAATCATGAGAGTAGTTGGTGAGGTAACTGTTTAATTCCAATCATGAGAGTAGTGGGTGAGGTAACTGTTTAATTTCAATCATGAGGGGAGTGGGTGAGGTAACTGTTTAATTTCAATCATGAGACAAGTGGGTGAGGTAACTGTTAAATTTCAATCATGAGAGTAGTGGGTGAGGTAACTGTTTAATTTCAATCATGAGAGTAGTTGGTGAGGTAACTGTTTAATTTCAATCATGAGAGAAGTGGGTGAGGTAACTGTTAAATTTCAATCATGAGGGTAGTGGATGAGGTAACTGTTTAATTTCAACCATGAGGGTAGTTGGTGAGGTAACTGTTTAATTTCAATCATGAGGGTAGTTGGTGAGGTAACTGTTTAATTTCAATCATGAGGGGAGTGGGTGAGGTAACTGTTTAATTTCAATCATGAGACAAGTGGGTGAGGTAACTGTTAAATTTCAATCATGAGGGTAGTGGGTGAGGTAACTGTTAAATTTCAATCATGAGAGTAGTTGGTGAGGTAACTGTTTAATTTCAATCATGAGGGTAGTGGGTGAGGTAACTGTTAAATTTCAATCATGAGAGTAGTGGGTAAGGTAACTGTTAAATTTCAATCATGAGAGTAGTTGGTGAGGTAACTGTTAAGTTTCAATCATGAGGGGAGTGGGTGAGGTAACTGTTAAATTTCAATCATGAGAGTAGTGGGTGAGGTAACTGTTTAATTTCAATCATGAGAGTAGTTGGTGAGGTAACTGTTTAATTTCAATCATGAGAGTAGTGGGTGAGGTAACTATTAAATTTCAATCATGAGAGTAGTGGGTGAGGTAACTATTAAATTTCAATCATGAGAGTAGTGGGTGAGGTAACTGTTAAGTTTCAATCATGAGGGGAGTGGGTGAGGTAACTGTTAAATTTCAATCATGAGAGTAGTGGGTGAGGTAACTGTTTAATTTCAATCATGAGAGTAGTTGGTGAGGTAACTGTTAAATTCCAATCATGAGAGTAGTGTGTGAGGTAACTATTAAATTTCAATCATGAGAGTAGTTGGTGAGGTAACTGTTAAATTTCAATCATGAGAGTAGTGTGTGAGGTAACTGTTAAGTTTCAATCATGAGAGTAGTTGGTGAGGTAACTGTTAAATTTCAATCATGAGGGTAGTGGGTGAGGTAACTGTTAAATTTCAATCATGAGAGTAGTTGGTGAGGTAACTGTTAAATTTCAATCATGAGAGTAGTTGGTGAGGTAACTGTTAAATTTCAATCATGAGGGTAGTGGGTGAGGTAACTGTTAAATTTCAATCATGAGAGTAGTTGGTGAGGTAACTGTTAAATTTCAATCATGAGGGTAGTGGGTGAGGTAACTGTTTAATTTCAATCATGAGAGTAGTTGGTGAGGTAACTGTTAAATTTCAATCATGAGAGTAGTGGATGAGGTAACTGTTTAATTTCAATCATGAGAGTAGTTGGTGAGGTAACTGTTTAATTTCAATCATGAGAGTAGTTGGTGAGGTAACTGTTTAATTTCAATCATGAGAGTAGTTGGTGAGGTAACTGTTAAATTTCAATCATGAGAGTAGTGGGTGAGGTAACTGTTTAATTTCAATCATGAGAGTAGTGGGTGAGGTAACTGTTTAATTTCAATCATGAGAGTAGTTGGTGAGGTAACTGTTTAATTTCAATCATGAGAGTAGTTGGTGAGGTAACTGTTAAATTTCAATCATGAGTGTAGTGGGTGAGGTAACTGTTTAATTTCAATCATGAGGGTAGTGGGTGAGGTAACTGTTTAATTTCAATCATGAGAGAAGTGGGTGAAGTAACTGTTAAATTTCAATCATGAGAGTAGTGGGTGAGGTAACTGTTTAATTTCAATCATGAGAGAAGTGGGTGAAGTAACTGTTTAATTTCAATCATGAGGGTAGTGGGTGAGGTAACTGTTTAATTTCAATCATGAGGGGAGTGGGTGAGGTAACTGTTTAATTTCAATCATGAGAGTAGTTGGTGAGGTAACTGTTAAATTTCAATCATGAGAGTAGTTGGTGAGGTAACTGTTTAATTTCAATCATGAGGGGAGTGGGTGAGGTAACTGTTTAATTTCAATCATGAGAGTAGTTGGTGAGGTAACTGTTAAATTTCAATCATGAGGGTAGTGGGTGAGGTAACTGTTTAATTTCAATCATGAGAGAAGTGGGTGAAGTAACTGTTAAATTTCAATCATGAGGGTAGTTGGTGAGGTAACTGTTTAATTTCAATCATGAGAGTAGTTGGTGAGGTAACTGTTAAATTTCAATCATGAGGGTAGTGGGTGAGGTAACTGTTTAATTTCAATCATGAGAGTAGTTGGTGAGGTAACTGTTAAATTTCAATCATGAGGGGAGTGGGTGAGGTAACTGTTTAATTTCAATCATGAGAGTAGTTGGTGAGGTAACTGTTAAATTTCAATCATGAGGGTAGTGGGTGAGGTAACTGTTTAATTTCAATCATGAGAGAAGTGGGTGAAGTAACTGTTTAATTTCAATCATGAGGGGAGTGGGTGAAGTAACTGTTAAATTTCAATCATGAGAGTAGTGGGTGAGGTAACTGTTTAATTTCAATCATGAGGGTAGTGGGTGAGGTAACTGTTTAATTTCAATCATGAGAGAAGTGGGTGAAGTAACTGTTAAATTTCAATCATGAGAGTAGTGGATGAGGTAACTGTTTAATTTCAATCATGAGAGTAGTTGGTGAGGTAACTGTTAAATTTCAATCATGAGAGTAGTGGGTGAGGTAACTGTTAAATTTCAATCATGAGGGTAGTGGGTGAGGTAACTGTTTAATTTCAATCATGAGAGTAGTTGGTGAGGTAACTGTTAAATTTCAATCATGAGAGTAGTGGGTGAGGTAACTGTTTAATTTCAATCATGAGGGTAGTGGGTGAGGTAACTGTTTAATTTCAATCATGAGAGTAGTGGGTGAAGTAACTGTTAAATTTCAATCATGAGAGAAGTGGGTGAGGTAACTGTTTAATTTCAATCATGAGAGTAGTTGGTGAGGTAACTGTTTAATTTCAATCATGAGAGTAGTTGGTGAGGTAACTGTTAAATTTCAATCATGAGAGTAGTGGGTGAGGTAACTGTTTAATTTCAATCATGAGGGTAGTGGGTGAGGTAACTGTTAAATTTCAATCATGAGGGTAGTGGGTGAGGTAACTATTAAATTTCAATCATGAGAGTAGTTGGTGAGGTAACTGTTAAATTCCAATCATGAGGGTAGTGGATGAGGTAACTGTTTAATTTCAATCATGAGAGTAGTGGATGAGGTAACTGTTAAATTTCAATCATGAGAGTAGTGGGTGAGGTAACTGTTAAATTTCAATCATGAGGGTAGTGGGTGAGGTAACTGTTAAATTTCAATCATGAGGGTAGTGGGTGAGGTAACTGTTAAATTTCAATCATGAGAGTAGTTGGTGAGGTAACTGTTTAATTTCAATCATGAGGGGAGTGGGTGAGGTAACTGTTTAATTTCAATCATGAGAGTAGTGGGTGAGGTAACTGTTTAATTTCAATCATGAGAGTAGTTGGTGAGGTAACTGTTTAATTTCAATCATGAGGGGAGTGGGTGAGGTAACTGTTTAATTTCAATCATGAGACAAGTGGGTGAGGTAACTGTTAAATTTCAATCATGAGGGTAGTGGGTGAGGTAACTGTTAAATTTCAATCATGAGAGTAGTTGGTGAGGTAACTGTTTAATTTCAATCATGAGGGTAGTGGGTGAGGTAACTGTTAAATTTCAATCATGAGAGTAGTTGGTGAGGTAACTGTTAAATTTCAATCATGAGAGTAGTTGGTGAGGTAACTGTTAAATTTCAATCATGAGGGGAGTGGGTGAGGTAACTGTTTAATTTTAATCATGAGAGAAGTTGGTGAGGTAACTGTTTAATTTCAATCATGAGAGAAGTGGGTGAGGTAACTGTTTAATTTCAATCATGAGGGGAGTGGGTGAGGTAACTGTTTAATTTCAATCATGAGAGAAGTGGGTGAGGTAACTGTTTAATTTCAATCATGAGGGGAGTGGGTGAGGTAACTGTTTAATTTCAATCATGAGAGTAGTTGGTGAGGTAACTGTTTAATTTCAATCATGAGAGAAGTGGGTGAGGTAACTGTTAAATTTCAATCATGAGGGTAGTGGGTGAGGTAACTATTAAATTTCAATCATGAGAGTAGTTGGTGAGGTAACTGGTAAATTCCAATCATGAGGGTAGTGGATGAGGTAACTGTTAAATTTCAATCATGAGAGTAGTGGGTGAGGTAACTGTTAAATTTCAATCATGAGGGTAGTGGGTGAGGTAACTGTTAAATTTCAATCATGAGAGTAGTTGGTGAGGTAACTGTTTAATTTCAATCATGAGGGGAGTGGGTGAGGTAACTGTTTAATTTCAATCATGAGACAAGTGGGTGAGGTAACTGTTAAATTTCAATCATGAGGGTAGTGGGTGAGGTAACTGTTAAATTTCAATCATGAGAGTAGTTGGTGAGGTAACTGTTTAATTTCAATCATGAGGGTAGTGGGTGAGGTAACTGTTAAATTTCAATTATGAGAGTAGTGGGTAAGGTAACTGTTAAATTTCAATCATGAGAGTAGTTGGTGAGGTAACTGTTAAGTTTCAATCATGAGAGTAGTTGGTGAGGTAACTGTTAAATTTCAATCATGAGAGTAGTGGGTGAGGTAACTGTTTAATTTCAATCATGAGGGGAGTGGGTGAGGTAACTGTTTAATTTCAATCATGAGAGTAGTTGGTGAGGTAACTGTTTAATTTCAATCATGAGAGTAGTGGGTGAGGTAACTGTTTAATTTCAATCATGAGGGTAGTGGGTAAGGTAACTGTTTAATTTCAATCATGAGAGTAGTTGGTGAGGTAACTGTTAAATTTCAATCATGAGAGTAGTTGGTGAGGTAACTGTTTAATTTCAATCATGAGGGTAGTTGGTGAGGTAACTGTTCAATTTCAATCATGAGAGTAGTTGGTGAGGTAACTGTTAAATTTCAATCATGAGAGTAGTGGGTGAGGTAACTGTTAAATTTCAATCATGAGGGGAGTGGGTGAGGTAACTGTTTAATTTCAATCATGAGAGAAGTTGGTGAGGTAACTGTTAAATTTCAATCATGAGAGTAGTTGGTGAGGTAACTGTTTAATTTCAATCATGAGAGTAGTTGGTGAGGTAACTGTTAAATTTCAATCATGAGGGTAGTTGATGAGGTAACTGTTAAATTTCAATCATGAGAGTAGTTGGTGAGGTAACTGTTAAATTTCAATCATGAGAGTAGTTGGTGAGGTAACTGTTAAATTTCAATCATGAGGGTAGTGGGTGAGGTAACTGTTAAATTTCAATCATGAGAGTAGTTGGTGAGGTAACTGTTAAATTTCAATCATGAGAGTAGTTGGTGAGGTAACTGTTAAATTTCAATCATGAGGGGAGTGGGTGAGGTAACTGTTTAATTTCAATCATGAGAGTAGTTGGTGAGGTAACTGTTAAATTTCAATCATGAGAGTAGTGGGTGAGGTAACTGTTAAATTTCAATCATGAGAGTAGTGGGTAAGGTAACTGTTAAATTTCAATCATGAGGGTAGTGGGTGAGGTAACTGTTAAATTTCAATCATGAGAGTAGTTGGTGAGGTAACTGTTAAATTTCAATCATGAGAGTAGTGGGTGAGGTAACTGTTTAATTTCAATCATGAGAGTAGTTGGTGAGGTAACTGTTAAATTTCAATCATGAGAGTAGTGGGTGAGGTAACTATTAAATTTCAATCATGAGAGTAGTGGGTGAGGTAACTGTTTAATTTCAATCATGAGGGTAGTTGGTGAGGTAACTGTTAAATTTCAATCATGAGAGTAGTGGGTGAGGTAACTATTAAATTTCAATCATGAGAGTAGTTGGTGAGGTAACTGTTAAATTTCAATCATGAGAGTAGTGGGTGAGGTAACTGTTTAATTTCAATCATGAGGGTAGTGGGTGAGGTAACTGTTAAATTTCAATCATGAGAGTAGTGGGTGAGGTAACTATTAAATTTCAATCATGAGAGTAGTGGGTGAGGTAACTGTTTAATTTCAATCATGAGAGTAGTTGGTGAGGTAACTGTTAAATTTCAATCATGAGAGTAGTGGGTGAGGTAACTGTTAAATTTCAATCATGAGAGTAGTGGGTGAGGTAACTGTTAAATTTCAATCATGAGAGTAGTGGGTAAGGTAACTGTTAAATTTCAATCATGAGGGTAGTGGGTGAGGTAACTGTTAAATTTCAATCATGAGAGTAGTTGGTGAGGTAACTGTTAAATTTCAATCATGAGAGTAGTTGGTGAGGTTACTGTTAAATTTCAATCATGAGGGGAGTGGGTGAGGTAACTGTTAAATTTCAATCATGAGAGTAGTGGGTGAGGTAACTGTTTAATTTCAATCATGAGAGTAGTTGGTGAGGTAACTGTTAAATTTCAATCATGAGAGTAGTTGGTGAGGTAACTGTTTAATTTCAATCATGAGAGAAGTTGGTGAGGTAACTGTTTAATTTCAATCATGAGGGGAGTGGGTGAGGTAACTGTTTAATTTCAATCATGAGAGAAGTTGGTGAGGTAACTGTTTAATTTCAATTATGAGAGTAGTGGGTGAGGTAACTGTTAAATTTCAATCATGAGGGGAGTGGGTGAGGTAACTGTTTAATTTCAATCATGAGAGTAGTTGGTGAGGTAACTGTTAAATTTCAATCATGAGGGGAGTGGGTGAGGTAACTGTTTAATTTCAATCATGAGAGAAGTTGGTGAGGTAACTGTTTAATTTCAATCATGAGAGTAGTGGGTGAGGTAACTGTTAAATTTCAATCATGAGGGGAGTGGGGGAGGTAACTGTTTAATTTCAATTATGAGAGTAGTGTGTGAGGTAACTGTTTAATTTCAATTATGAGAGTAGTGTGTGAGGTAACTGTTTAATTTCAATTATGAGAGTAGTGGGTGAGTGATATAACTGTTTAATTTCAATCATGAGAGTAGTAGGTGGGGTTACTGTTTAATTTCAATCATGAGAGTAGTAGGTGGGGTTACTGTTTATTTTCAATCATGAGGGGAGTGGGGGAGGTAATTGTTTAATTTCAATTATGAGGGTAGTGGGTGAGGGTACTGTTTAATTTCAATCATGAGAGTAGTAGGTGGGGTTACTGTTTATTTTCAATCATGAGGGTAGTGGGTGAGGTAACTGTTTAATTTCAACTTAGTGAGTAGTGGCTGATTTAACTCTTTGATTTCAATCATAAGAATGGTGGGTGAGGTAACTAGTTTGTACCATTTATCATGTGGTTATTGAATGTTTAGACTTGTCACTGTACCATTTGTCTAATAATTGAATGTTTAGACTTGTCACTGTACCATTTATGTAGTTATTGAATGGTTGTACTTGTCACTGTACCATTGTTCTAGTTATTGAATGGTTAGACTTGTCACTGTACCATTTGTCTAATAATTGAATGGTTAGACTTGTCACTGTACCATTTATGTAGTTATTGAATGGTTGTACTTGTCACTGTACCATTGTTCTAGTTATTGAATGGTTAGACTTGTCACTGCACCATTTGTCTAATAATTTAATGGTTAGACTTGTCACTGTACCATTTATGTAGTTATTGAATGGTTGTACTTGTCACTGTACCATTTATCTAGTTATTGAATGGTTGTACATGTCACTGTACCATTTGTCTAGTTAATGAATGGTAGACTTGTCACTGGACCATTTGTCTAGTTAATGAATGGTTAGACTTGTCACTGTACCATTTGTCTAGTTAATGAATGGTAGACTTGTCACTGTACCATTTGTCTAGTTAATGAATGGTAGACTTGTCACTGTACCATTTGTCTTGTTAATGAATGGTAGACTTGTCACTGTACCATTTGTCTAGTAATTGAATGGTTGTACTTGTACCATTTCTCTAGTTAATAAATGGTAGACTTGTCACTGTACCATTTATCTTGTTATTGAATGGTTAGACTCGTTACCATACCATTTATATAGTTATTGAATGGTTAGACTTGTTACTGTGCCATTTATATAGTTATTGAATGGTTGGACTTTTTACCGTACCCCATTTATCTAGTTATTGAATGGTTAGACTTTTTATCGAACCATTTATCTAGTTATTGAATGGTTAGACTTGTTACCTTACCATTTATCTTGGTTTTGAATGGTTAGACTTGTTAATGTACCATTTATCTTGGTTTTGAATGGTTAGACTTGTTAAGTTACTATTTATCTTGGTTTTAAATGGTTAGGCTTGTTATTGTACCATTTATCTTGGTTTTAAAATTTAGACTTGTTACTGTACCATTTACCTTGTTTTTGAATCGTTAGACTTGTTACTGTACCATTTATATAGTTATTGAATGGTTAGACTTGTTACTGTACCATTTATCTTGTTATTGAATGGTTAGACTTGTTACTGTACCAATTATATAGTTATTGAATGGTTAGACTTGTTACTGTACCATTTATATAGTTATTGAATGGTTAGACTTGTTACTGTACCATTTATCTAATTATATCCCCGACAAACGAAGTTTAAAGGGGGTATAATGGAGTCACCCTGTGGTCTGTCAGTCGGTCAGTCGATCGGTCGGTTTGTTGGTCGGTCCGTTGCAATTTACCTTGTCCGGAGCATAACTTAAAAACTACTTGATGGAATTGGATTAAACGTCATACAATGGTAGAGCATAATGAGAGGAAGTGCAGTGTACAATAACCATAACTCTATTCTTGCTTATTTCTGAGTTATTGCCCTTTGTTACTTTTTTTTGTCTGGAATATAACTTGAAGAAAAGTACTGGATGAAATTCATTGGAATTTCATACAATGGTAAAGCACAATGAGAGGAAGTGCAGTGCTTAAGAACCATAACTCTACTTTAGCTCATTACTGAGTTATTTCCCTTTATTTTATTTTTTTTGCTGTCATTTTTTTTTCCAGACATTAACTTGCAAACTACTAGATGGGATTTATTGAAACTTCATACAATGGTAAAGCACAATGAGAGGAAGTGCATTGCACAAGAACCATAACTCTATTTTAGCTAATTACAGAGTTATGGCCTTAAATACTTTTTTTCTTGTCCCGAGCATAACTTGAAAACTATTGGATGGAATTTAATAAAGCTTCAAACAGTGATAGATCATAATGAGAGGAAGTGCAGTGTACAGGAACTGCGATTCTATTTCAGCTTATTCCAGAGTTATTGCCCTTTGTTACTTTTTCTTGTCCGGAGCATAACTTGAAAACTATTGGATGGAATTTAATAAAACTTCATACAGTGATAGATTATAATGAGAGGAAGTGCAGTGTACAGGAACCGTAATTCTTTTTCAGTCAATTACAGAGTTATTGCCCTTTGTTACGTTTTTCTTGTCCTGAGTATAACTTGAAAATTATTGGATGGAATTTAATAAAGCTTCATACAGTGATAGATCATAATGAGTGGAAGTGCAGTGTACAGGAACTGCAATTCTATTTCAGCTAATTACAGAGTTACTGCCCTTTGTTATTTTTTTTGTCCTGAGTATAAATTGAAAACTATTAGATGGAATTTAATAAAACTTCATACAGTGATAGATCATAATGAGAGGAAGTGCAGTGTACAGGAACCGCAATTCTATTTCAGCCAATTACAGAGTTATTGCCCTTTGTTACTTTTTTCTTGTCCGGAGCATAATTTGAAAACTATTGGATGGAATTTAATAAAGCTTCATACAGTAATAGATCATAATGAGAGGAAGTGCAGTGTACAGGAACAGCAATTCTATTTCAGCTAATTACAGAGTTACTGCCCTTTGTTACTTTTTTCTTGTCCGGAGCATAACTTGAAAACTATTGGATGGAATTTAATAAAGCTTCATACAGTGATAGATCATAATTAGAGGAAGTGCAGTGTACAGGAACCGCAATTCTATTTCAGCCAATTACAGAGTTATTGCCCTTTGTTACTTTTTTTCTTGTCCGGAGCATAACTTGAAAACTATTGGATGGAATTTAATAAAGCTTCATACAGTGATAGATCATAATTAGAGGAAGTGCAGTATGCAGGAACCGCAATTCTATTTCAGCTAATTACAGAGTTACTGCCCTTTGTTACTTTTTCTTGTCCTGAGCATAACTTGAAAACAGTTGGATGGAATTTAATAAAACTTCATACAGTGATAGATCATAATGAGAGAAAGTGCAGTGTTCAGGAATCGCAATTCTATTTAAGCCAATTACAGAGTTATTGCCCTTTGTTACTTTTTTCTTGTCCAGAGCACAACTTGAAAAAAATGTAACATAACTCATTTACAGATGGTCATAGGCAATCGTATATTCTGTGCTTTAGAACATCAAATATATCAGTATTAACATCTCAGTATTAGCATCACTGATATTGTTTAAAGCCTTTTTTCTAACTTTTAAAAACATAATCAAAAAATGAATAACTGACGATAGTCCATAAAATAAAGTTGTCATTTAAAGGTTGGCTTTCCAAATAGTTGACTGCAATTTCATATCAGGGCGGCGTTCGGGGGTATTAATCACCTTCAGTGATAGCTCTAGTTATTGAATGGTTAGACTTGTAACTGTACCATTAATATAGTTATTGAATGGTTAGACTTGTTACCATACCATTTATATAGTTATAGAATGGTTAGGCTTGTTACCGTACCATTTATCTTGTTTTTGAATGGTTAGACTTGTTACTGTACCATTTATCTTGTTATGTTTGTAACCATAAAATTTATCTAGCCACTGTATTATTATACTTGTAACCATAACATTTATCTAGTTATTGAATGATTATACTTTCTTACCATAACATTTATCTAGTTATTGGGTGGTTATACTTCTAACCATAACATTTATCTAGTTATTGGGTGGTTATACTTCTAACCATAACATTTATCTAGTTATTGAATGACTACACCATTCTGGTACAGGAATTAGTGAGTAGACAAAAACAAAGGAAACATCCTCAAACATGGTACATTTTAAAAATGAGGCACTGCTAAGAAGACTACAGCATACTATTCTCGATCTCTTTTGGAATATATTCTATTATTATAAGTGGTCAAATGCTTATTGACAGGTCTTAGAATTATAGGATTGCATTTTTATGGCAATTATTATACCAGCTGTTAAAATCTTCGTGCTTAGCTTTTATACCAAAGGTTTTGACTTTGTTTGGGGAGATGTTGAAACTTCATCTGAAATGTTCACATATTCAAAGGGAATTTCACAGACCCATCCACCCCAGAACTCATTTAGACACTTCTAGTTCATTAAGAACTTTAACAGCTTTAACCGTAATCTACTTGAGATTGCCTAATAAAAGCAGAACATATAAATAAGTAAAATAGTGATTATTTGGAAATTTGGAGCAAGCTTCTAACTGACTAAGTATCATTATAACACATTATTATTAGCGGGAATGCCAAAAGGTGACATCATGTCTATTATATAAAAACATGTATACAATTAAGGAGTGATGGAAGACATGTTCAGTAGCTGGAAATAAAGGTCATGTTCTAAAGTAAATCATTATGTGTAAATGTATGTGTCAAATAGTGGGTTTACCATTGAACAAGCAATATGTGTGGTACTTACAGATGTACACCTACAGAGAATTATGAACTGTTTGTATAGTTGGCCTTCACAACATTTCTATAACTATGAATGTTCCCAGATGTTTGTGATGATCATTATGTTGTAGGCTCTTTGTAGTGATATATAATGACATTGTGATATTATCTGAGCAACTGGGTAAATGAAAGTGATTAACTCTGAATATTATGTTATCCTTGATTGATTAGTATGGCAATTATTTGTTATGTGGGTTACTGTTAAAGGAACTGAATCTACTCCTATTTTGTATGTATGTATGTATGTATTTTCTTTAGACCTTGCGATCAAGGATAACCCGTGAAAGTGCAAGCACTTATTTCCAACGGGGTCCTTTGTTTTTGCTGAAGGGACAGCACGCTGAAGAGACAGTGGTGGGATACAAGGAAGTCCGGGTTCGAGACCCTAGCTCTTTTTCGAAGAGACCCCTTGGTTCTTTTACGTGCTCGGTGTAAAGCACCGATACACGGGGTACAACTTTCCTGGGTTAAACCAGTACTGAGTACACCAGTTTTCCAAGCACTACCCTTTAAATGCCAAGCGCCAGGCAAGGGAGCTACTTGTACCAACTTTTAACGTCTTTTGGTATGACGCGGCCAGGGATCGAACCCACGACCTCCCGCTCCGTAGGCGGACGCTTATCCACTTCATAACAGACTGGCGATTATTAAATATAGGATGCAATTTATGGTTAAAGGAAGGAGAGTATTTTAAACTTTATCAAAAAAGGGCATCATCAAACCGTAAGCCAACAGTTAATTACATATAATGATGACTGATATTCTACTGACATTTACATCGTTACAATCACTTTAACACTCTTAGACATTTTTACCTTTTTTCGTGTAATTATATTATCATTAGTATCAGGCCAATACCTTCGGTTAAAAGAAAACAAGGGAAAAAGAGTCCCGAAATATGAACAACTTTAGGGCAATACAGTCGCTCCATTGAATAGCAAAACGTCCTTAGTTAATTCACATATGAAATAAGAACACTCACTTTCATTTACATCCAATAACCTTAGAATCAGTTGATCAGTAAATGACCCCTAACGATTTTGATTTCAGAAGGTCAAAGGTCACTTAGTACATATATTGTAACAAATACCATAACCGTCACAATTGCTTTATTTTTTTCACAAGGAACTTTCATGTTTGGAACGAAGTATGGATGTCTCGGCCTGACATTCGAGGAAATGATCGAGGCATGTTTGATGGTTGGCAGGTGATTGACTCAACACCACAGGAACGCAGCGAAGGTCTGATAATTTTCATCACATTTAGACAAACTTGACCTATACTTGTCAAAGCATGGTCACTGAAAGTGTCTTCACATTAATGTGTGTACTTGTTGTTTGTAATAGTTTGTAATTTGGTGGTAAGGTCATTTTGAAAATCTTCGCTCTTTTGTGTTGCTGCAAAGCAGGGTAGACACAGGGACTACTTCGTCATCAGTGTTGGTTATACTTTTCATTTCGAATGACTATTGTAGAACCTTCAAACTTGGTATGCACATAGTTCATAGTCACTCAAAAGATCACTTCAACAGTGGTTCAAAGGTCAAGGTAATGCTGACCTTTACTACAAAACTACTAATGAGTGAACCTGACATGTGATAAATCTGTTTCATGGGAGATTAGTTCAACCTGAGTGCTTTTCACCTGCAAGATCATAGAATAACTTTGTCATATATTAATGAATAACTTATGGCATAATGAATGGAATGTTCCTTCTTTTGATTATTAAAATTCACACATTTTAGCTTCTAGTCTTTGTTAATGCTTGGTGCAAGATAATTTTTTCTCATAGCTGACATCAGCAAGAAAATGAAAATTGAATATTTACTATGATTGAGTATCGGAAATAATTGGAGATGCCCATTTGATAGATCATTAATTTTACAATCAAAACCATGAAAATTGAAGTAGATTTTGTACAAAAGTTATCTTAATGAATTATAAAAGTCATTTCAATTCATTCTGCACACAATTTTTTTTTAATTGTCCTGAATAAGTTTTTAAGATTGGAATTATTTTAAATTATTAAATTAGTTATTTCAAGAAAAATAAATAAGGTCTTCGAATCACTCATATAACATAAAATTATACCTTACACAGATGTGTCAATTCTTTGTATATATAAAGTCAATCAGTCAGTAGATTACTGTATTTTGATAAAAATCCAGTTTTATGACGTCAGCGGTCCATATTATATTTTTGGCCTGTCCAGACCTCGCCAAAATTGTAATATGGACCACTAACATCGTACTACTGGTAAGAGCTGCTTGCTTTTTTTCACAATGGCGAAAATTTGTCGCAAGTAAACATAATAAGCTTTGTTCAATAAAACACATCTAAAGCGCTTTGAAAATATTGAATGGTAATATAAAATGTTCGGTATGATATAAGAAATATTTACACATGACTTTGGACCATATGGCTAAAGCCTCGGTCCACATACACTTTTGGGGGCTGACTGGCCGGTCCTTATAATGTCACATGACCCCTAGTGGTGTGTAATATTTCTTAAAGATGGTGGGGTATATAATATATTGTTAAGTATATAATATTATGTTGTGGGGTATATACTCTTATATCATGAGGTATATAACCTCCTATTGTGAGGTATATAACTTTATATCATGAGGTATATAACCTCATATTGTGAGGTATATAACTTTATATCATGAGGTATATAACCTCCTATTGTGGGGTATATAACTTTATATCATGAGGTATATAACCTCATATTGTGAGGTATATAACTTTATATCATGAGGTATATAACCTCATATTGTGAGGTATATAACTTTATATCATGAGTTATATAACCTCATATTGTGAGGTATATAACTTTATATCATGAGGTATATAACCTCATATTGTGAGTTATATAACCTTACAGTGTGGGGTTGATGTCAGAAGGTATGGAAACCTATTTATTTATGTCACATGTTACCTTACGGCATTGACACCATAATATTAAGCTGAGATATTTATTTAAGACTTTTACTTCCATTTATCCTCAGGTGTTTTTACATGTGGCCCGTGTCCAGTGTTCGCCGTAAAACATGGGATGGTTCGAGTGCCATATGACACTCCGTTTGTTTTTGCGGAGGTGAACGCCGATCAATGCTTTTGGAAGCCTGAATGTGGCAGCGGCTACAAGATATACAAAGTGAAAAATGATAGGTATGTATTGACACGTGAAGTTTATTAAATTGTTATGCTTCTCAATTTGTAAGCTCGTTTTGATTTTTCAAAGAATATATTATGAGGTTACCTCAGGTATAACCATAGCCTTGGTGTAGAACTGGTTTGCTTTTGGCTTTGTGCAAGTCCTCTTATCATTGTTATAACTTGGAAACTGTTTCAAGTGCAATTTGGTGCACATGTTGACAATAGGCAATTGTCTAGCACTCTTCTTGACTGACAGAGAAACACAGATGTGCATTGGCTTGTCCCCTACCATAAAGTAATGAAAGGCATGTGTGCCGCACAGTGCAATGCACTATTGTACACAGCATCATTTGAAAAGTCTTTGAGATATTGACTTCAAACTTCATATAAATATGATCTCATTAAGGAGAAATGCAGCGAACAGGAACCATAATTTTTTCGATACTGCCCTTTGACTATTTTTCATACTTATTTTTTGTCTGGATGATACGCAATGTTACTTGAAAATCCTATCAGGTATTGAATTCAAACTACATATACATATAGAAATCATTTAGGAAAAGTGAGTTAAACAAGAACCATAATTCTATTTGCAGTATTTTTTTGTTAAATTCCTTTGTTAATTTTCATTTCTCTTTTATGTGCGGAGCATTACTTTAATAGTCTTTGAGATATATACTTTAAACTTCATACATGTGACAGATAGATCTCATTTGGGAGAAGTGCAGTGCACAGGAACCATAACTCTTGATGCAGACTTTTGCATATTTTTTAAGTTATTGCCCTTCGTTAATGTTCATACTTTTGTTTTGTCCAGAGTATAACTTGAAAAGTGTTTGAGGAATTGATTTCAAACTACATAAACAGGTAAATTTCATTAAGGAAAAGTGCAATGCAGAGGAAACATAGCTCTTGGTGCAGTAGTTTTTAAGTCATTTCTCTTTGCTAATTTTCAGGCTTATTTTTTGTCTGAAGCATATTAAGTCTTTGAGGTATTGCTATCAATCTGCTTCATGTCAGAATCATTTTGTAGGCCTAAATAAAAATGTAGTTGGAAGGATCTTTATGAAACTTGAGCCTTGCATTTCATGCCATCTCCATTTATCTAACATTTATGAAAGGTTCTTTATAAAATTTTGGTCACACATTCTACTCATGTTGGAACTGCACAAAGTCAAGGTCACTGTACTACGTTGAGAATTTTTAAGCCTTGCATTTTGTAACTGCTCCATATCCCTTCCATGTATAGAAGGATCTTTATGAAACTATACGTGTCTCATCAAGGCACTGTGCAAAATCCATATTGGAACTGTGCCTATTTTAAGTCATAAATGATATTATTATAATGCTTTCAGGTGGTTTGTAGAGATTTATCAGTGACATAAAAATAGTATTTCACTATATGAAACAGTGAAAATATGAATTTGATATTTCTTACTGTTTTGAAATTTTAGCCCGGTCTCACAATGAAATCAAACATCAGTACTCAAGGAGGCTGGGACACAATTTCAATGAAATAATTTCCGAAATGATGTTCCCTTCGCATACAATTTTATGCTGTTTTCTGAAAATCACCAATTGTCTATCATTTTTTATCATTTTCAGCCAAGTAATAATAAGAAAAAATTGTAACAGTGTAAGATTATCTTTCACCGTGTAAAAACCAAAAGTTAATATTTAACTCGACGCCACTCATGAAATATATCATTTGGTGCTCACCCAGTAGAGTATATTGTGATCTTACCCTTATACAAATAATTATCTATTATTTGTGCATAAGATACAAACGAGGAGTTTTCACTTTGCTCACTTGATAACACAAAAGAAATATATACTACCCTCATTTTCAATGCCTCATTCTAAATGTAGCAGGGGAGGGGGAATATAGCTGTCATTCCGACTGCCTTTTTTTTTATACCTTTTATTCTTTAGTAAGCTTGATTGTGTGTTATGTTAATGTCCATCTTATTTTTACATCAGAGATGCTCGTTTGGCCAACAGGAGCAGGCTGGACAAGGTGCCTTTAAATTGAAAATTTTGAAATAGTTCCTGAAAAATACTGGAAATAAATTACAAAAAAAAATGTACTGGGTGTAACATCACATGAAGTGCTGATATGTGTTATGCTGTTTCAGTGTTGGGGCGCAAATCAGTACGAAGAAGGCTGATGGAAAACCGTATGACGCCAATGCCTGGTTTGATTTAGCTCGTAAAGATATCACAGACAATTACAAATTCCCTGATGGTTAGTTTATACTTGTTTATTTGATCTATATTGTAAGGACAGCTGAAGGCTTATATAAATCACCTTTCAGTTGGATCTATTTTCTGGGTAGAAACAAGTTTTGGCATCACTTTCCTGAAGTCAGTACCCCTAATAGGGATCATACCAGCTTCCTATTTGATGAGAGAGGGACACATTTACTTTTACTCTAATGGTAACATTCCTTGATTGCTTGTTTGTTTATGAGCTCATGAGTTTCTTGTAGTAATTCTACGCCAGTAATTCCAATAAAACAGTGTATGGGTGGTTATGTCTACTATTATCATGTATGGCTTATTAATCAGGCCAATATACGAAAGAATGGTGGCAGAGTGTTTGACCTGCCATATATCATACCTAAAATAGTTATTTAAAGTTCTTAGTGAAAATAATAATTGTTGTATCATAATAATGTAAGAATCATTATGATACTCGATGAAGATATCTAGCTTAAAGGCTTACCTTTTACTTATAAAGTTATTAACACCAAATTCATTTCAAGGATCAGACGAATCTCGCAGGGCTGTAATGAGGGCCGCACTTGGAGCCAGGAAACCCAAGGACGCTTACACAGGCAACACAGATAAAGATGTGAGTGGTTTTCAAGGTCACTTGTGTGGACAATAGCAGCCATCCTTAAAATATTGTTTGTTAGCAATGTTTGGGGAGGATTGTCTCATCAAAAATGTCCTGACTCAAGCAGTTTTGACCCCTGAAGTAAGCAAATCAAAAAAGTTGTTTCATGTATCTTTCTTGTTTAGATGTGCATGGTCACAATGTTTCAGGAAAGTTACTTTAAAACAAAATTGTTTCAGTATTAAATTCCAGAGATTTTCCATGCACACTTTGTTTTTAAATTCAATAACAATACCCCAGTAATAAAACAAGTCAAGGTATTATGATAGCCTTGGTGTTGTCAGAAATTGCAGTGTGAGAGAAAAACTTGGCCATAAGTCAAGCTGTTCAAGATAAGAAGCACAACAAGCAGAAAGGGATTGTAAAGAAAAATATTGAATTATTGGTGGTTGGCATCATATGAAATCAGTTATTCACAAAGACTTTTAAAACATTGCACACAATTGAAGCAAATGTTCTCTTTGTAGTCACAGGAAACTATGTTTCATATTTCCCAATGTCCTATTTCCCCAGTGTCCTATTTCCCCAATATCATATTTCCCCAATGTCCTGTTTCCCGAATATCCAATTTTCCAAATGTCCCCTTTCCCAAATCCCAATTTCATATTTCCCCAATGTCATACTTCCCCCAGTGTCTTATTTCCCAAATGTCATATTTCCCCATGACCTATTTCCCTAATGTCATATTTCCCCAATATCTTATCTCTGAATGCCCTATTTCCTCAATTTCCTATTTCACTTATTTTATATTTCCCCAATCCCAATGTCAGATTTCCCCAATGTCCTGTTTCCCCAATATCCAATTTCGTATTTTCTCAATGGCATTCTACCCCCCAGTTTCTTATTTCCCAAATGTCATATTTCCCCAATGTTTTTTGTTCAAGATCCCAATGTCGTATTTTCCCAATGTCATGTTTCCACCAGTGTCTTAAATCCTGAATATCCTTTTCCCCTAATGTCGTATTTCCCAAATGTCAAATCTTCCAAAGGTCTCCCCAATGCCCTATTTCCCTTATGTCCTATTTCACCAATGTCCTATTTTTTCAATGTTCTATTTGCCCAATGTCCTTTTCTCCAATGTCCTATTTCACTAATGTCCTTTTACCCCCAATGTCCTTTTTCACTAATGTCCTTTCCCCCCCAATGTCCTATTTCACCAATGTCCTTTTACCCCCAATGTCCTATTTCACCAATGTCCTTTTACCCCCAATGTCCTATTTCACCAATGTCCTTTTACCCCCAATGTCCTATTTCACCAATGTCCTTTTACCCCCAATGTCCTATTTCACCAATGTCCTTTTACCCCCAATGTCATATTTCACCAATGTCCTTTTACCCCCAATGTCCTATTTCACCAATGTCCTTTTTCCCCCAATGTCCTATTTCACCAATGTCCTTTTTCCCCCAATGTCCTATTTCACCAATGTCCTTTTACCCCCAATGTCCTATTTCACCAATGTCCTTTCCCCCCCAATGTCCTATTTCACCAATGTCCTTTTACCCCCAATGTCCTTTTTCACCAATGTCCTTTTACCCCCAATGTCCTATTTCACCAATGTCCTTTTACCCCCAATGTCCTATTTCACCAATGTCCTTTTACCCCCAATGTCCTATTTCACCAATGTCCTTTTACCCCCAATGTCCTATTTCACCAATGTCCTTTTCTCCAATGTCCTATTTCACCAATGTCCTTTTACCCCCAATGTCCTTTTTCACCAATGTCCTTTTTCCCCAATGTCATATTTCCCACAATGTCCTATTTACTTCATGCTTCGGCCTACAGTACTTAAATTTTGTAGGGAGGTTGGAAATGATGACCCCTATGATTTTGAGGTCAGCAATTCAAAGGTCAAGGTCTTTGTGACTTTGAACACAAAACTCTTGTCTGATTTATATAAAAGAATGATGTATATTATCCATTTAACTAATTCGCTGCAGTCAGGAGGACAAATATGTATATGCCAGGAAACTATTACTCAACAACTCATGACAACATTTAGTACTGGTCAATAAATTTACCTACTAAAACTTTGAATGGATGTTAGTCACAACCTTAAATGACCTCCATAGACATTTAGTGTGAAATGACTTATTGGCTGCCATAAGAGGGGCATACATGTTTTGCAAACATCACTTGTTTTGCACATACTTTGTTTCAGTTTCAATTTTGAGCTGTACTTTGAAAAAGACATTAATGTGACCATGACTGCCAAAACGACAGCTTTTGTTGATAAAGTTCTATAGACGTACTCTATCTTTTTAAAGGACATTGTGTTCAAACTACTGCACAAGCCGGATCTTTCTCTGGGTCAAGATGTTGAAATAACCCTGTTGGCCAAAAACGTCAGCGATAACAACCGTGACATCAACAGCGTGACGTTCCAATTCTTAAAGGAGAAATATGACGGACACACATCTAAGAGGCCGTTCAAGGTCATCGATCTGAACGATGAAGTTGACCTTAAACGTGGTAAAGGTTGGTGTTATGTTGATTTTAAAATCTTGTAACACAATCATATTTTCAATTTTAGTTCAGAGACTGAAGTTTGACGTATTGGAATAGCCTCATTGTCATCGACAGCCTGCTTTGTCAAGCATAAGCTTAAAGCTCTGCCATATCTCAAAAACATATACGATATGCACATGAAACTTTATACACATAATGCCAGGTACATTACCCTGACTTTAATAATTGTAGAGTTATGCCCCTTAATTGACTGGAAAAACAACAGATTTGTGTGTTCTCTCTGCAACATTATTGTTTCCTTTTTTCTTGTAAAAACCATTAGAAAACAATATGTATAGTAGCTTGTTGTTGGAACTAAGTGGCAATTCAATTTCAGAGCATAAGTTCACAGTAACGCTTAAGGCCTCAGAGTACATGAATGAATTGGATGAGGACCGCTGTATGTGCATCCAGGCGTATGCCCTCGTTGATAAAACCTGGTCACATCCACAACAGAACTGCATTAAACAACACTCTGTGGACTTTGGTGTCCCTACTTTACAGGTCAAGGTAAGAAAAAATATGGCAACAGAGTTCTCTTAATGAAACTGGGTACATCTGCTGGTCAACTTCCTTAAACTACCACTTCTAGAGTGCTTTTGAGACCTAAGGAAATATTTCAACAATACCAACAGAGAGAGAGCATCAAACATGATTAAATGAACTTTGTTGTAAGATTGCTATTCAACATTTTAATGACACTTTGTTTACATTTTTTCAAAGCAATATATATGATGTCATCTGGTTCCATTTTTGATGCGGCAGTGGTCCTGTGGGACATGTGATACAAACTCCCCCCCCCCCCCTTCCACCCAATGTTTGATTTAAGACTGTGATTATAGATATTGACGTGTGATTGTAAAGAAACATGCTTGATAAGTTCGTAAGATCCCTTATTAGAGATACTGACAATTGATGAAAAAACCCTGTTTCATAAAAATACAGGAAAACAGATATTAATATGTGATAAGAAACTGTTTGGTAAAAATCCCCTTCTACAGATATTAACATGTGATGGGAATCCTCTGTTTGATATTTTGCTGTACAATGTTGTCAATGCACTATATGACTACAGATTTTGGCCAAGGTGCAGTATAAGAAGGACTTTGAGGTAGTCTATGAATTCCCTGTTGGAAAGAAGCCACCATTACATAATAGATCAGGGGTGTTTAGGGTACTCCCCCAAGAAAATAAAAAAAAAAGTTTAGTCTGAAATGGTGCATTTTGGGCTTATGTTACTACTATGATATAAAAGTCTCTTTGCCATAAATGGTGAAATATAAATACACTATTGCCATCCAAGATGCCATCCCAGGTGCAGAGATATTTGGAGTATACCCCTGCCATAAATCATGCCATATGAATACACTATTGCTGTCCAAGGTGCCACCCCAGGTGCAGAGATATTTGGGATATACCCCTGCCATAATCATGACATATGTTTAAACTAGGGATGCAAACGAATGGCTAAATCGATATTCGAATATTCGGTAATTCTTTCGATCGAATATTCGAATATTCGATAAAAATTGAATCTTTAAAAAGTTATAGTTATCTATTAATTTTAGTTATAAACCACGATACCCTTTTCTTTATCTGTCGAATGTTTCCAGTGTTATCGTAATACAATACAATACATAGCAGCGTGTCGAATATTATTACATCGACATATGAAATACATATCTAGCACATAACAAGCACATAACAAGCACATACACAATTCAATGAAATCACTCATCAATAAAATCATCACATATGATGGCCTTGTTCTTATTCAGAAATATTATCTTATCAACAAGATCACATGACAGTCTGTTTCTAAGTTTGTTAACAATGAGTCCGGCGCAGGAGAAAATTCTTTCTGATGGCACAGACGTCGCAGGTATCCCAAGCAGTTGGCGAGCAACATGTGCAACGCGAGGAAAGCGTTTCTCGTTTTTTTTCCATCATGCAAGTGGAGTGGCCTCCTCGTCGGAAGGTTCGTGCCGGTACCGACGCAGCTCGTCGTTAGCCGTCTTGGTCGTCTTTGGAACCATGAAGCTAAGACGGGGTCGTTTGGAGGGTGTTGACGCACTCTCGTCGGGGTTGGCAACCGAAATGGAACTTCGTCCAATCTACTCTCGAGCGCGTCTTCCGTGTAGCGCCGCTGTTCCGTTGACAGGAAGTCCAGGTCTTTGTAGCGGGGGTCCAATAGAGCGGCAAGGACTAGGGTGGATGTGGCGGTGGCATCGTCCGAAGGTCGGAGGCGGCGACGAAGCTCAGCAGCAATAACACCCTTCACTTCCTTGACGACATGGGAATCAGCCTCGCATGCACGGAGTGTGTTGTCCAAAAGACTTGTCACGATGAGATAAACTTCACTGCATGACACGTTCTTCTCCGTTGACATATACGAAGTCGTCTCAGTCAAATGACTGAGTACGTCACTCAGCTCGGAGACGACGGTCCACTCGCCGTCCTTCAACGACAGGTGCTGGTCGGCCTTCCGGGTAACCCGGGTGTCCAGCATGAGGTCGGACAGGACGCGGCGTTGCTCGTTCAGCCGGGCCAGTATAGCATGCATGATGTTCCATCGGGTTGTAACATCCTGCACCAGCTCGTTTTTGGGCACCTTTCGAGTAGCTTGCGCATTTCTGCCGTCAATGTAGTCGAGTGTTTGATGTGCCCGACCAGCTTACGACATCTGGAGACGACCCTGTTGACATCCGGGAGAGCAAATGCCGGCTTGATGGCCAGCTGCAGTGTTTGCCCAAAGCACCCAGAACACAAATCATGTTTAAGACCAGAAACGGTAAACTTTTTCATTGATTGCTGTTTACTGCTTTCACTTTGAGAACTCGGATGCTTAGCCTTCACGTGATTCCAGAGATTAGTCGTCGTCCCCATGTACGACAACCTCACACTGCATAGTTTGCACGTGACAGATTTCTTGTCAACAGAGCGCGTGAAATAAGTCCATACTTTAGATGTGGCTGGCATCTTTTACGTTGTTAAGAAATACAAATCTAATATATAATAATAATAATAAGTTTAACTTATAATGTTTTGCGAACATATATTCTGAAGGAATGAAGTGGTATCTACTTTCAGCGTATAATATCAATCACCGATTTGAGCAATATTGCTCAGCTTAATTGGCAGGCAAACTGACAAGAGGGTGTGAAGGCCGCTTCCTTAAATTCTTAATTGGCATGGTCATTTAAAAGAACTGAAAATCAATTAAACTTGTTTGATGTCACTTCCTAATAGCCAGTTATTATACAATTATGGACACTGATTATAGTACCCTACGATCGATCCCTAATTGACACATGACGCACACTCGATTGTCATCTCGTTAACGCCTCAGGCACAAGATGCGTATTGTTGTAAAAACAAGACAATATAATTTTAAACACAACAACTGCCCTAAAGACTCAAGGTTTATATCATTATTTTTTGAAAAAAAATAATCGAATATTCGAATACCGATTTTAACATTCGAATACTAAACGTTCGATCGAATATTCGAATATTCGAATATTCGTTTGCATCCCTAGTTTAAACAAATGCTTCAGCGCCAGATAAATAAGGCCCCTGAACTATTCTCCCCAACCCCACATATGCCATTGGATCCCCAACCCCACATATGCCATTGGATCTGCAGCGTGATTGAGAGAATCTCCTTCCAGAAAATGGTTACATACGATTCAACTATTCTCTCCCCCATACACACACAGATTCCATTCAAGGTGCTTTGTGATTCGGTGTATACCCACTGCCATAAATGATGACATATCCCCCTCTCCAGATGATAACCAAGGTGCAGTGTGATTTGGAGAAATGATGAAATGTGGTTAAACTATCCCCCACAGATGCCATCTGTTGTGCTGTGAGATTTGGAGAAATGACAACATATAATTAAACTATACTCCCCACACCCCCTCCCCCCGCCCTGCCAAGCACATTTGCTGATGTGCAGTGACTTCTTGTATCCCCCTGCCAGAAATGATGACATACATGTATAGTTAACATATTTTCACAGATTCCATCAGATGTGAAGTGTGTCTCGCAGTTTGAGGTGCAGGTGACGTTTAAGAATCCACTGAAGGAGGAGCTTACTTCCTGTAAGGCGGGCTACGAAGGGCGGGGCTTTCCCCATGTTGTAGGAGTAAAACAGGACAAGTAAGGCCAGCCTCTAAAATATGTTTGTTTGTAGTGACTTGACCAACTCAATGAGAATACCCTTGATTTAAACGTTTGGAACTATTGAGTAAGCAAATAATGGCAACTATGTACATTTACATGTGATCATTTATATAATATAATGTTAGCAGTTGATAAAAAAAATCAGTGTGCTAGTAAGAATATTGTTAGTAATTACTATGTGCGCAATTGTCATGTCTGGTATTATTTGTTTAATTTCCAATGTGCCAATCTGGGTCAAAATTAACCAAAGCAGACATTCATGTGCAATTCTATAAAGTTTATAGTCATATACAATGTGCCAGTCAGGTAAAAATGAAGCAGAGCAGACATGTATATACAATTATACGATGAAGCAGAGCAGACATGTATAAACCATTATACAATGAAGCAGAGCAGACATGTACATGTATATACAATTATACGATGAAGCAGAGCAGACATGTATATACAATTATACGATGAAGCAGAGCAGACATGTATATACAATTATACGATGAAGCAGAGCAGACATGTATATACCATTATACGATGAAGCAGAGCAGACATGTATATACAATTATACGATGAAGCAGAGCAGACATGTATATACCATTATACGATGAAGCAGAGCAGACATGTATATACCATTATACGATGAAGCAGAGCAGACATGTACATGTATATACCATTATACGATGAAGCAGAGCAGACATGTATATACCATTATACGATGAAGCAGAGCAGACATGTATATACCATTATACGATGAAGCAGAGCAGACATGTATATACCATTATACGATGAAGCAGAGCAGACATGTATATACCATTATACGATGAAGCATAGTAGACATGTATATACCATTATATGATGAAGCAGAGTAGACATGTATATACCATTATATGATGAAGCAGAGCAGACATGTATATACCATTATATGATGAAGCAGAGCAGACATGTATATACCATTATACGATGAAGCAGAGCAGACATGTATATACAATTATACGATGAAGCAGAGCAGACATGTATATACAATTATACGATGAAGCAGAGCAGACATGTATATACAATTATACGGTGAAGCAGAGCAGACATGTATATACAATTATACGATGAAGCAGAGCAGACATGTATATACAATTATACGATGAAGCAGAGCAGACATGTATATACCATAGACATGTATATACAATTATACGATGAAGCAGAGCAGACATGTATATACCATTATACGATGAAGCAGAGCAGACATGTATATACAATTATACGATGAAGCAGAGTAGACATGTATATACCATTATATGGTGAAGCAGAGTAGACATGTATATACAATTATACGGTGAAGCAGAGCAGACATGTATATACAATTATACGGTGAAGCAGAGTAGACATGTATATACAATTATATGATGAAGCAGAGTAGACATGTATATACAATTATATGATGAAGCAGAGTAGACATGTATATACAATTATACGATGAAGCAGAGCAGACATGTATATACCATTATACGATGAAGCAGAGCAGACATGTATATACCATTATACGATGAAGCAGAGCAGACATGTATATACAATTATACGGTGAAGCAGAGCAGACATGTATATACCATTATACGGTGAAGCAGAGCAGACATGTATATACAATTATACGGTGAAGCAGAGCAGACATGTATATACAATTATACGGTGAAGCAGAGCAGACATGTATATACAATTATACGGTGAAGCAGAGCAGACATGTATATACAATTATACGGTGAAGCAGAGTAGACATGTATATACAATTATACGATGAAGCAGAGCAGACATGTATATACAATTATACGATGAAGCAGAGCAGACATGTATATACCATTATACGATGAAGCAGAGGAGACATGTATATACCATTATATGATGAAGCAGAGCAGACATGTATATACCATTATATGATGAAGCAGAGTAGACATGTATATACCATTATACGGTGAAGCAGAGTAGACATGTATATACCATTATATGGTGAAGCAGAGCAGACATGTATATACAATTATACGATGAAGCAGAGTAGACATGTATGGTGAAGCAGAGTAGACATGTATATACAATTATACGGTGAAGCAGAGCAGACATGTATATACAATTATATGATGAAGCAGAGTAGACATGTATATACAATTATATGATGAAGCAGAGTAGACATGTATATACAATTATACGATGAAGCAGAGTAGACATGTATGGTGAAGCAGAGTAGACATGTATATACAATTATATGGTGAAGCAGAGTAGACATGTATATACAATTATACGGTGAAGCAGAGCAGACATGTATATACAATTATACGGTGAAGCAGAGTAGACATGTATATACAATTATACGGTGAAGCAGAGTAGACATGTATATACAATTATACGATGAAGCAGAGTAGACATGTATATACAATTATACGATGAAGCAGAGCAGACATGTATATACAACTATACGAGTATATATATATTTCCAGTGTGCCAGTGGGTGGGGAGTTCAAGGCTTGCTTCCAGCTGAAAGGGGAGAAGAAGGGGAAGTTTACCCTGACCTTCAAGTTCACCTCCAAACAGCTCAAGTTCCTGTCTGGTTCTGCTCAGGTTAAGGTCAACTAAAATGACCTTCGGTTGGAACTCATGGACTTGTAAACTCTTGTACAGAACATCTTTGGAAACTAACTAACATTCTAACACGACACAGTATACATTTTATGTAACTTTTTCATCCAACAACTATAAAAAATAAATCCATGTTGGAGAAAAACATCATGATAATGATATCATATCCTGTTTACCTGTTACCTTGCTACTCAATAAAAATAGTGCCAAATTATTTTTTAAACATTAGTATTGCAATAGACATATTTATCATCTTTGAAATGGAAATGGTAAATGTGGTACCTTGTGTAGTTGTCTGAAGTAGCATGGTATGTAATTCAGGAGCTAGAAATAAATCCACTTTTGGCAAAATCGCTCATGTTTTAATTCATACGCATTGAAACTCTCAATCCATGTTTCATTTGACAATGAAATATGGTAACAAATCAAGTATTTCACAAAAACGAATTATTTTATCACTTCTGATAAGTTTTACATTGAAGTGTTAGGTGGGCTCTCACGCTGTTAACAGACGATATTTGCATAGATTTTTTTGCTGTCTGGAGTCTCTGGAGGCTTGATTCCAATTTTAAATAGAAGTGCATATATAACGTAGAATAGCAATATTGAAAGAAAAACAAATGTAAAATAATTTTTAAGTGTGTTATCTGTGTACACATCCATTCTTTACTGATCACAACATTTACATGTATCCAGTTCAATGTTGTTGTTTTTTATTAAATGTTTTTCTTTTGATAATAGATTTTATATTTGATGATTTCATGCATCATTATTGTTTACAGGAGTATTTTGTTTATCCTAACTGCTACATTTAGTTTAGCGAATCTTCACTTATTGTCTTGGTTAATATGATTATTAATATGCTGATCTAAATCGAATGCCACAAACTGGTTGGTGTTTATAGGGGAGCAGTTTACTTCCAATAAAACTAGCCGAACCTGAGAATATCTTTTTCACATCTGTAACATAATTACAGTATTTGTACTTCCATCAAAAATATTTTGTTATTTAAGCAGTGTGTTTGACTAGATTAAAGTGATTTACAAATGGAACTTTTTTAAATGTGTATAATAACATGCTTTTACAAGTTTTCTCTTTTAAAAATAATAAATACTCACATCAATAGACATTACGGTTTTTACTTTTGACCAATAACACTATTTGCCTACCTTTATATCCCCCTAGATTTGTGTCATGGTTGCTTTCCTTGATTTGACATAGGGGTATCAAATGTGTTATAAAATGCTTTGAAAATGCGTCTTATCTTGGGGTCTTTATTCCGTTTCAATCATGTACAGTGAGTAACTGAATAAGTGACCTTACTTACAAGCCTTGTTATTAATGATACAAACAACACGCAAACATATTATGTTTGCATATAATGTCATTTCGTCCAGCTCGCGTATTGTTAGCGAGACATAGGTGTCACAATGGAGGTTCTTAATATGTGTTTACATGCGTCCATGCATGCCGTAGTTTGTGTCTGGACTGTCCCTTGTCCGGGCTGTATCTTGAACATGCATTATAGGATTTTCAAAAAACTTGCCATGAAGGTTCAGCATGATCAATTGGCATGTCGCACACAAGACCCAGGTCTGAAGCTGAAAGGTCAAGGTCACCATTAGAGGTCAAAGGTAAATGTGATAATTGTCTTGGCTGTATAATGACCATGCATTATTGGATTTTCCAAAAAAAAAACTTGAAAGGTTAGGAGAGTTCAGCATGATGAGGTGGAATGTCGCATACAAGACCAATGTCTGAAGCTCTAAGGTTAAGGTCACCATTAAAGGTCAAAGGTTAAAATGGTCCTTGTCCAAGCTGTAACTTGACAATGCACTACAGGATTTTCAAAAAAACCCACCTTTCACGAGAGTTCAACATACATGTAATAGGATGGCTTGCTCTACAGAAGTCCCAGGTTTGTACCTCAAAGGCCAAGGTCACTCTTAGTGGTCATAGTTAAAATTATCTTTGTCCGGGCTGTATCTTGAATATGCATTATATGATTTTCAAAAAAACTATGAAGGTTCACCATGATCAGGTCAAAAGTTTCAGGTCTGTACATCAAAGGTCAAGGTAAACCTTGATGGTAAAAGGTCGGAATGATCCTTGTCTGGGATTTATATCTTGACCATGCATTTTAGGATTTAAAAAAAACTTGCCGTGAGGGTTGACCATGATGAGGTGGCGTGACGCGCACACGTTCCAGGTCTGATGCTCAACGGTCAAGGTAACCCTAAAACCGTTTGTCCAGAGTAAAATGCATTTATTCAACACGTGCCAACGATATTCACCGATAATTTGGAATGGTATAACAAACTAATAAACCTTCCAATAACTATCTGTGTCTGTATTGTTTGTCAAAAAACACGCACGATAAAATAGTGTTGATGTTTTTGTTTCAAACTTAAATTAACCGACATCGCCAAGGCGCTTGATTCAAGCAGATCCGATCTTGATCTTGATATTGATCACCGCACTAGCGTCAAAGTGTTCGGTAATGTGGTCACTGGGTTCTACGAGATACTGTATACCTGGATTAAGGGCGGGTTAATAAATTCCAATCCCTAATTGGAAACTCGTTAGGTCGAAGTCGGCGAGACATAGGAAAAAGTTCGAGAAAACGAACATTCGACATATCCGAAATACAAATATATAGCACCAAATCCAACACATTTGGGTCCAAATCATGTATAATATTTACATTCACAATGGAATCGGTCAAGTAATATATTTCGGTCGTGAAAACAGGAAGCTTATTGAAAATAAAATATGAATTATTTGTGTCAATTTTATCTAATTTACGTTTACTTTTTACACAAACACACATATAAAACAAAAACATGCATGGTATAATAAACAGCGATATAGCCCACATGACAGCAACTTTGATATAAAATCACATTCTCAAAAACAATACATTCAAGCACTAATATGCATAAAGTGTTATAAAGGGTTCATTTAAATTGCTTTGAGAAAAGCCGTTATGCCTGTTTGTTTTCTACATGCACTTTACACAAATTTCAATGCTGTTGAATTTCCCATTATGTCATCGGCGTCCTCGTGCGTTTCAATAAACGCACGGAGCTTTTCACACAATACTACTGCTTCTGGTGGAGTTGGATGGGTTGGAGTAATTTGTTCTTTTTCGTCTTCTTCCTGGCTTGAGTCGTCGGCGTCGACTGATCTGGCGTCTAGAAGGTCCCTTATGAAGTCGTTGTCGTCCACTGTTTCCGTCGATGCAACGTCGGTATCAACATCGACGAAGTCATTAATTGATATTGTTTGCCCGAGGTTTCCTGCGAGCTGCGCCAGTGGTGGGTTCCGTTTTTTCATATTTTGTAACTGGCTCAATTCATTTCGAAAACCCTGCGTGCCGATAGCAGATAGCAGTTTGCTATGGTAGCAACTGTTACTTAACTCCATGCAGTACGCATCATTCTGAGTGCGTCTAGTGCTGTTATTGTGCATTGTGGTTTTCGTCGATGACCTTGAGTTATCTGGCGACAACTTGCTTCCTGTAGAATACATTCATGTTCCGAATGACACTCTGGTCCACCGGCTGTGTCACTACTGTTGTGTTTGGTGAAAGAAATACCAGTGTGATTGCCCGCAGGTTTTTATGGCTGGTGGTGCTGGTCAATTGTAAATGAACAATGCAATTTCGCGTTGATGTCGGTCATTTTCTTGTCGAGCCATCTAACCCATTCTTTGAAGAGCTCCGACGTCATCCAGGCTTTTTATTGGCGCTGTATTCGGTTGGTAGAGTTTTAACCTTTTTTTAGAGCATCGTGGCTTCGTGGACTTTCCAATAACTAGCAGCGGAAAAAGGACATTTATTTAATGTCAAAACTAAATACTAAATACGAGTTTGACATCCTCGTAACATATTATTAACGACTAGCATATTGGGCGTCCAAACAACCGCCTAATAAAGGTGTAACAATAAAACCAAAATATACTGGAACAAATGCATAAACATGTTTATATACATGGAAATGAAGTATAAAACCATACACAATCAATTTAGAAATGGTTGATTGCACTACAAATATACACCATAAAGATGCATAAAAAAATACAAAGATTGTTTGAAAACACGTGGATTGGGATGTTGAGGAAAATTATGCAAAATATTTTGCTCAAAATTCGCAAGCACATATCTCTGAAGCTTTTTTCTAGAATGGCTGAAGCGAGAGGCTAGCGATAGGCCGACACACACCACGTGACCACTGGTCACGGCTTGGAACGCTTATAAGCCACGCACACGCCACGTGACCACTGGTCACAGCTTGGAACGCTGATAAGTCACGCTTTAGATGTAAAAGGTTCAACCCACAGATTAAGCTAGGGGTGATTCAGTTCAACCCGCAGAACCATAAAATATTCTATGTCGGCATAAAATTATACTTCTGTGCCGTTCATGTTTGCACAGATCATAGCTGTCAGCCTTTCCTTGCTGACCCTTCCCCCATGACAAGGAATCGGCATATTTTCATATTTCGAAAAAATCAATTATTTCACATTAGTTCGAGCATATATTATATTGAAATGATCTTAGACTTCGTGCATGTTTTAGTGACACGAGTCGGTTTAACGAGATGGTGAAATGCTGATGCGGTGTCATTTAGTCCTTTACAGAAAAAGGTTAGACGACTCTTTGTTCTTCTGTTCGTAAGGGACTTTAAATCTAGCTTTTTATAATTTTCTGTCATAGTTATAGTTTGATGTAATACATCTAGCTGATATTTTTGCAGAGATTCAAGTTTATCTTTGATATAGATCATGTCCTACCTGTACTTGCGTAATTTAGGACGCGTCTATTTAAGCCATTTTAAGCTTTAAGTTTAACATCTTGTTAGCCTGTATGTAAATTCCCTTTGATTAATACAAGGGTTCTGTATTATGTAATACACGATCCCCCTATATGTTTGTTCCAGAGTAGATCATTCGTTATATGTACTCCGAGATAGTTAATTGATTTTAACAGTTCAACGATATATACTGTTGAGTGCATATTGGTACTGAGTATTTAACATTTTTCTAGATAGAGTCATAAATTTAACATGTACTTGACTGGTTAAAATCTTATACCCCACTGTGTGGCCTACTCAATAGTTTATTGATATCCTTTTAGCTTTTTACAATCATCTTTCGATAATATTTCTCCAAAACAGCAAACACAATCACCCGCGAATAATATTATAATCCAATATCTTCTGATTAGTCATTAATATGGACTAAAAATAAAATAGGACCGATAACCATTCCCTGTGGAACCCCTGACTGCACTGTTGGTGTATTAGATGTGTCCCCGTTAACCACAACGCGCTGTTCACGATTTACTGAAAAGAAGACAATCCAATTAGGAATATTTGATCTTACTCCATATTTGTCTAGTTTCGACTTCATGTTCATGAGACCAAGTATCGAACGCTTTTTCAAAATCCAGTATAAAAATGTCTACTTGTTTGTTACATTCTAACGAATATGCCCAGTCATTTATCACTGTTGTAAGTTTTGATTCGCGGTTGTGATACTTTCTGATGTTTGCGGTCTTTTATTTAGAATTTTATACTGCATAAGTTTTTTTTTAAATTTCTTTTTCTGAGGCTGTGTTTTAACTAAATTATGTAAAATATTATATTAACTTTATACGTAAATGTTCTTTGATGTGCGTGTAAACGATTGCACTTTGACAGTAATATTCTACAGTTATCATTTCATTTGTATTTTCTAAAATGTCTAGTAGTCAAACGAAATTCCTGTCTAGAATGTTTACATTCTTCGTTAAACCATTGAGTTTTAAATTTACGTCTATGTTCTTTATGTCTCTCGTATAAGGTTCTATCAGAAGCATTAAGCGCCTTTCATATAATAACATATATAAATATTACAATTATTTTCAACAATGTTACAAAATTCAGTAGCGTTTGAAACTTTTGAGTTCTTATGACATTCTATATTGTCACTATTCCACGTCAATATATAAACTGTTTTCGATACAAAATCAGAAATTTTACGTTTGATGTTAAATGTGAGTAGAAGTTCATTAGGTACATGTCTTGAAAAACGTTGCAAATCGTCTACAATAAAATTATGAACAACCAGAAATAATTAAGTGGAAATAAATGTAGAACTATAAATCATCTGTTCGACCATTAACATTTTTTACATAACTGGTTAAATTTAAATTCAAAAGTTTATTTCTATAAATATAATGAATAAATTTGTCAAAATGATGTGTATTCGATTAAACATCCGCCTGTTTTGCATTTCAGATTCCCGATAATTGCGTAAATCTACTGTCACTATATTTCCTTTACTGTTTTCAATGAGGTCAAAAAAGCGTGTATCATGCGACTGAAATTCAATTTAATTGCTGGATGGAATGTAAACATAACACACATAACTACCGTTTGCGAAATTGAAATAATCTTTACTATCTATTCTTACCCAGATTAACCCACTTTTGTCATATTGACACAATGATATTCCATCACTATATTCATTTTTTGTACAATTATAAAACCCCTCAGTGACATTTTTTAGAATCACTACATTCCTGTCTTGGTACGAAAATCACATTATAATCATCAACTGAAATTCCACTGCCTTCCTTGAACCACGTTTCACACAAAAAGAAGATGTAATATTAACTGAAAATTGAAATAGATTACTGATCACTAATGCCTTAATTTATACCATCTGTTGTGTTCTCATTAGCCACTCTATATGTATGTGCATGTAAAATGATACCGGGACTTCCGGAAGATATAGGATCATGAATAAATTAGCTGGTGAACGGTCATCTGTTGTTTCTAAGAATATCTAATCCCCGAACATATTATCTGGCGACGAGGATACTGTGAATTAATAGTGTTATATTTGGATTAATGATCATTTTGTTTAACTAATGGATAAAGACGTTAAACAGTGAACATAAAATGAATAATCTTCCGAATTTTCCATACTTTGATGTGGACACAGATAAATCAAACGCTGGCACGCGTTGGGAGAAATGGCTAGGGCGGTTAGAACATTTGTTTGTAGGATTAAAGGTAACAGATGATGACCAAAAACGGGCGATGTTGCTTCATTACGCTGGTGAGAAATTGTATGACATATACGATGCAGAAAAGGGGACACGGATGCGACCTTCGAGGCAACGAGGAAAGTGCTTAATGATTATTTCGCCCCTAAAAAGACTGGAAATATACAATTTTCGGTCATGCAAGCAACATGACACGCAGTCATTAGATGACTTCATGACTGAACTCCGGACACTTGCAAAAAATTGTGAGTTCACAAACGTAGACAAGAAATTCTACAACAAGTATAACAGAACTGCAGATCAAACCAATTAAGACGTCGTGCCCTGCGAGAACCGCATTATGCGACATATTAACAATGGGTCGAATGCTGGAGCAATCCGAACGACAGGCTGCTGCTATGGAGAATTCGGACACTGTACAAAGGGTTTCACAACGACCACGTGGCAGTGTGAACAGGCGTGGACATAAACGAGAGCGCGGTGGTCAGCATTATGCAAATTCCGGCATGCGGAGAGGCTTATCGGCGATACCACGTGATCACCCTGGCTTATCGGCGAGACCACGTGATCGCGCTCCACTAAATGGAAATACCTGCCGAGCATGTGGTTATGAATACCCACACAAGCAGACCTGTCTAGCGAAGGGCAAAACTTGCAATCTATGCAAAAAGCCTAATCACTTTAGTAGGTGCTGCCGACAGAGGGGTATTAGGGAAGTTAAGCTACAGTCCGATTCAGAAGATGAATACATCTACCAAGTCAGTGTTAAAAGTGTTAGCAAAAACAACAAGACTCCGAAAGCACTCATCTCAATTAACAATATAGCAATAAAAGTAACAATAGATACCGGTTCGAGTGTAAACATTATCGATGAAAACACATACGCATTCCTCGGAAAACCAACACTTATAACGAAACATTTACCTAAATTATTACCATACGGAGGGGGTTCAAACTTGAAAGTGAAAGGTTGTTGTGAAATGACAGCTGAGAAAAATGACAAAATAGTTGTAGACAAATTTTACATAGTCAAAGGTAATTACGGGACACTTTTAGGATTTCAAACGGCTTCAGACTTAGGTGTTGTTAAAATAATCCAAAATGTCAACATTTCACAGGAAACAATCGAAAGAAAATACCCAGGAATATATGAAGGTATTGGGAAATTGAAGCAGCAAACCGTGAAACTTCACGTAAACAAGGACGTGCATCCAGTGGCACAATGGCAGAAGAACTCCTTTTCATTTGCGAAAAAAGGTCGAAAAGGAAATTGAAACAATGCTCAAAAACGACATAATAGAGGAAATAAGGAATGAATCAACGCCATGGGTGTCTCCAATCGTGACACCACCGAAGAAAAATGGGGACGTCAGGATTTGTGTTGATGTGCGATTAGCAAACAAAGCGATTGAAAGGGAACGACACCCAATGCCAACCATCGATGAGCTTATACATGATTTAAATGGATCAAAAGTGTTTAGTAAAATGGATTTGAAATCTGGATACAATCAACTAGTTCTCGCTATCCGGAAAATGGAACAACCAACCAATGTGTCAGAAATAATAAGTTTTCTTGGAATGACAGCATATTGCTCCCGTTTTATAAAGGAATATGCGACAATAACAGAACCTCTCCGGAGAATGACAAGAAACGAAACACCATGGTCATGAGAACGTGAGCAAGAAAACGCGTTCGAGAAGCTCAAACAGGATCTCTCAAGTGACACAGTGATGGTGTATTACGACCCAGGGAAGGAAATAGAAGTAGTGACAGACGCTTCACCAGTGGGACTTTCACCAATTCTTACCCAACAGGGCAAAGTCGTGGCATATGCGAGTCGGGCATTGTCACCAACAGAGTCTTGGTAAAGTCAGACGGAAAGAGAGGCGTTATGTGTTGTATGGGCATGCGAACACTATAACGTGTATCTTCGTGGTGCTCCATGCTTCACTGTCATAACGGACCATAAACCGTTAGAATGCATGTAGAAGAAAAAACAACCGCCTCTAAGAATTAAACGGTGGGGTTTACGACTTCAGCCATACAAAATGAATATTGTCTATAAGCCTGGAAAAGACAATCCATCTGACTACCTGTCAAGACATCCATTGAAAGATGTTGGTAACGATAGAAACCTGGCAGAGGAATATGTGCATTTTATCGCTGAAACAGCTGTTCCAAATGCTATGACATTAGATGAAGTTAAATCAGCATCGGTATATGACAAGACAATAAGAAAGGCTATTGAGCTAACAGAAAATGGAAAATGGTACGAAATAAAAAAAAATTAATGATCTAGAAATAAACAAAGAAGAATTATCGGCACTTAGAAGTGTAAAGGATGAACTGAGTGTACACTGTGGAACTGTACTATTGAGAAATGACAAGAGATCGTTATGCCTAAATCGTTAAGCGCAGGCCATCAAATCGGGCCACGAAGGGCATCAAGAGGTCGTGCGAACCAAGAGCTACATACGTTCAAAAGTCTGGTTTCCTAATTTGAACGCTGATAACGAATCAGCAATAAAAGGTTGTTTAGCTTGCCAAGCAAATACAAAGGAACCGAGACCAAGAGAACCACTGAGAATGTCGGAAATGCCATCAGGCCCATGGATGAATTTAAGCGCGGACTTTTGTGGACCGTTACAAAATAGGGACTATTTATTAGTTATCGTTGATGAATATTCACGTTATCCAATTGTGGAGATAGTCAAATCAGTATCGGCAAACACTGCCATACCAGTGCTGGACAAAGTAATAGCAATGTTCGGGGTACCAACAGTGATCAAAACGGATAATGGCAGTCCATTTAACAGTAATGCATTTTCAGATTATGCAAAATACTGTGGATTTATTCACCGAAAAATCACACCTAGGTGGCCGCGGGCAAATGCTGAAGCAGAGTCTTTTAATAAGCCCCTAATGAAATGCATCAAATCTTCACATGTAGAAGGAAAGAACTGGAAACAGGAATTATTCCGTTTCTTACGCCAATGCAGAGTGACGCCACATACGTCAACTGGTTTTACGCCGTTTCGTTTATTGTTTCAGCGGGATCCATCAACGCGATAACCAGATATCGCAAAACCAGAACAAGATGTTAGATTAGACGAAATCACAAAGCTTTATGACGAGAAATCGAAATCCCACTCGAAAGAGTATGAGGACAGAAGGCTTAGGGCAAGGGAACGCCACATTAACATTGGTGACAAAGTGCTACTGCGAAATGAGACACCGTCTAAGAGCACTACGCAGTTCAAACCAATACCATATACGGTTACGGAAACAAAAGGACATATGATCAGTGTAAAATGTGATTCAGGACATCGAGTGACACGTAATTCGTCTTTTATGAAAACGGTTGAACCATCATTGGACTCCTCCAACATTTATGCACTGTGCTGTTTGTAGAGTTGTGTGCCGTTCTATGTTTCTTGTTTGTGAATTTGTGTTTTATGTTTTTGGCGTTGCCCATTGCCACTAAACCGGGTTTATGTTTAAACGTTTTGCTACTGAGCATGTTTCTGTAGCTTTTTGCATATATATTAATGACGATGTCAGCCATTTTGGAATTACTTCCCGATGTTGAAAATTGAACAAATCAATATTAAGTTTTGTAAAATAACTTGTGAATTGTTCATTTAAGACTTTGGCCTTTTCAGTGTCAGTTTCAACTGTTCTTCTATTAGTTTTATATCATCTGGTATTTACAGCTAAAATTAACTCGATATACCCTTCACAATTACAACTTAATAAATATAATACCATTCGGAACTCCTCGGGCATCTTTATCGAAAAACAACCTCCGATGTATGCCGGTACATCAGTAGAAGAAGTCCGTAATTTTTTTAATAATACCATTAATTAAATGTCATTAATTGAATGTAATGTTTTAGCTTGTATTTATTGATCTGAGTTTAAATTGATTGCCAAATGGAGTGTAATATTGCAAACATAATTAAGACTCCCAAGAATAAAATGGTTAAGTTTAACTGCTATGAATAATTATTACGCGATCTACTTGCAGCGGACTTAAACATACCGATTTCTGAGTATGTAAACCGTCCGTATGCATCCGAGTTTGTTTTCAATAAAAATGGCCGAGGGGCTACGAATGATCTTATACATCCAAACCACCATTGGAGGTCTTTAATTAATCAAATTGATAAACATCAACATGATTCAAATATTCACATATAATGTTAAAGGTTTAGGGAATTTCCAAAAGAGAGCACAGATTTTTAATTGGTTAAAACAGCATAATTATGTTATATGTCTTTTACAAGAATTACATTTTACAAGTTATGATTTAAAGATATAGTAACGTGCATAGAGCAGTAGTATTTATTTATACACAGGCAACTGAAATAACCAAGGAGTAGGCATATTATTAAATTATTTTTTTTAGATATTAGACCATAAAGAATAAATAATTGGATTATACAACATCATAAGCTAAAAATTCAAGAAAAATGCGTTTTATTTTAAAGGTATATGGACCAAATAATGACGATTTCTTTAAAATAATACAAAATTTTGTAACGATAACGAAGATGAAGCCGTGATTATTGGAGGTGATTTTAATATAGTAATTGATGTTAAAAAATAAAAAGAACAGTCACAATAAAACACTTTGTAAAAATAGAGAAATACAAAATTTGATAAACAATTATGATATTAAAGATAAAGTGTGGCGTATAAATAACCCAGACATTCGTGATTTTACTTGGCATTCTAACCACAGGCCTGCTATATCCTATATATTTTTTATTTTGGTCTTTTCAAATATTTGTTTATTGCATATCGAAATGTGAATATCTACTGGTCTAAGATCTGACCACTCAATAGTATCTTTTGAAATAAACTTACCGCTGAACCACATGGTCCAGGATATTTCGTGGTTCAGGATAGTTCAAAAGAAATAATTATGTTGTACTTGATGATATATACCAAAAATTATGTAAATGAACTCGTTGAATTTCATAAAGAAGCTTACCATAACGTACTACGCGAATTAATTAAAGGTACTATCAGAAATGGTGCAATCAAATATTGTTCTTTTAAAAAGAAAACGGAAGCTTAAGAAGTAACAAAGTTGATTAATGATATTAAAAAACTTTCAATTTCAAATACATAAAACTGATACTGATAGCACTACTTTAAATAATCTAACGGAATAAAAACTCGTTTAGAATAAAATAAGAGAACACGGAATAAAAAATCATGGTTTATATATAAGATCTAAGGCAGCTCAAATTGATGGTATGGATAAGAAATCAAAATATTTGTCAAATTTAGAGGAAAAAATTAGTGAAACAAAAGCGATTACATGTCTATATGCAAATGGTAAGGAAGTTACAAAAACTAAAGATATACTAAACCAGACAATATTTTTACAGTAAACTCTATGAACAATATTTATGTTAACGATATGAACGAATTAATGGGTGTACGCGATAATATAAAGTAATTAAATGACACACACAAACAATCATGTGAAAGTTTATTGACGGAAAAAGAAAGTGTAACAGCCCTAATAGATATGCAAACTAACAAGAGCCCAGGATCAGATGGAATAACAACATAGTTTTATAAGATATATTGGCAGGATCTTAAAAGTACTCCAAACGCAAGATATTATTAATATTCTTTCTAAAAACTAACAACACTAAATAATTGAAGACCAATATCACTTCTTAACATTGTTTATAAAATAGCTACAAAAGCAAAAGCAAACCGTATACAAAATTGTATGCATTTTCTTTTACATTAATCTCAAACTGGCTTTGTTAAAAGCAGGTACATAGGTGAAAACATAAGGCGACTATATGAGACGATCGATAATTTAAACGAAATAAACAATCCAGGATTACTATTCTTTACAGATTTTGAAAAAGCTTTTGACAGTTTAGATCACACTTTTAAATGAAGACACTTAGTTTCTTCAATTTTGCAACTCGCTTAAACAATGGATGTTTACGTTCTATCATGGAATTAAAAGCTGTGTTTCAAATAATGGTCACCTATCCGACTTTTTGACATTGAAAGATGTGTGCGACAAGGCTGCCCGCTTTCCCTTTACCTGTTTATTATATCTAAAGAAATTTTATCCATTGCCGTACGATAAAAGAACTCAATTAAAGGTTTAAATGTAGCAAAAAAAAACTTTAAAAAAATACTATGTTTTCCGATGATGCAACGTTAGTTACTGACGGCACAAAACAATCATTTGAAAAACTTGTAGAGACTTAATATAAATTGATCATTATTCATTATTCTTAATTGACTCTCTCTACAAAAATCGATTAAATATCTACCATATTGATTTACATGGCTATACTGGGATTTCCTTGGCAGTTCAAGATCAGAAATATACTCATCTGGCAAAACATTTACTCTAGGATCTGTAAAATCGTATGGCACAAATTCGCTTAAATGCCCGACCCTGCTATTTAAATCCCCGATGACCATGAACGAGCATGTATCGTTTGTTTCGTTTGATATTTGCACCATATGTAATAATATCCGATCATGTACACTGGCTTCGACAAAATGTTCTCGACTACTGCCCTGTGGTATAACATAGCAAAGACATACAAAAAAATCATATTCAATATTCAGTAAACGCTTTGAAATTTTAAGCCACAAAATATCATCACTATCAGATAAATACAATTGCACATACTCAGAAATACTATTTTTCACATAACAACAAATACCACCGGATGACCTTTTTGAACCTTTCAATTTTCCCCATCAATGTAAAGATTAAACGGTGAAACCGTTGTAGGTCATGTCAATTAAATCACTTGACCACGTCTCAGTTAGAAAAACTTAATTGTTTTGGCTAAAAAAATATTCTGCAATTCTTCTTGCTCTAATTTGTTCACGTTCATGCATATGTCTGCTTAATCCATATAGAGTTGGTTTCATCATAATGCACCCCTTTCCCCTAAGAATACAAATAACATAATCCTAGAGGCAGAACTATCGGTAAACAATATTCGTTATGACTTTATAGGCATAACGACATTTATTTTTAGGAAATAAACCGATCTGTTTAAGTCCTGTAAGAATTGTTCATCTAGTCGCAGTCATACACAACTTGGTAATTTTGACGCATTGTTGTCGTTTGATGACACATTCTGACAGCCGGAAGTGCATTCTGGGATCGAATGTAGTGTGGCATTGTTGGTAAAACTAGTTCCAAACGTCCATTTACCGTCTTTGAGCGAGACGGTATATCTAAGTATTGACCGTGCGGTTATGGAATATTGAAACCGAAAGTAGATTTCCGTTCTCTACTGATTCCTGTCCCGCGTTCTTCAGAACTTGTCACTGTTGTACCTTACTTTATATTTCTAACTGTCTAATCTCCGGTTTGATTACTGTCTGTATTATCCAATATTGTCATCTGAATATCCTATTCGGTAACAACAGTACATAGATATCAAGATTTAAGGCTGAAATTAGTAACCAGTCATCCATAGCTATTCCTTTCCGTTTGCGTCGTCTGTAGGATAGCATACACAAATTTACACCCGCCCTCCCACTCCCCATTGTTTTTTTTACATGTAGTGTAAACAGTAAAGCTTGTTACAGCATCAAGGCATTAAACACTGTTCTTGCTGTCTTTGTCTGCTTATGTATTTTCAGTGCGCTCGGTGTTGTAATAATGATTGAGAGAATTGTTCGTGGAGATGATAAAACTTGCAAGAAGCACAAACGGCGACGCTGTGTTTGATCGTTTTCCACTCGAGCAACACACAGATAACGGGACCTAGTACTACAATACGCGCCATGGATAATGCTGGGAGATTCGTTCATATTTCATATAGTGCCATTTGTGACCCGCTTGGACTTTAAACATAATTTGTTATATTCATTCACATGTCTTTTCTTTTTATTACAAGTCGCAAAGAAAAATTCAGCCAGCTGAGAGTAGGGCAACTTTTAATATACATGATCACTATATCAGCTACATATCTTTTTGGTTAAATCCAATTTTTTTTTATGTGTGTTGCCAACTTGAAACTTGATGGCGGGGCTAAGCCCCATACCCATCGGTGAATTGTTGGTTACAGACAAACGGGCAAAAACATGTATAATTTAACGCAATATACTATACAAGTCCTTATGTTGTTCCTCTTGTGTTATGGTAACACCTATGTTGCGTAACCCTGCAGGATATTGCGTGTTGTGTCCAGTGTATTTTGCGTTTAACCTTTAAACGCTGTGGTAACAGTTTGATTTGCGTTTTGATTGCGTGTCAGCAGGGTGTGTTGTGCGTACAAACATTGCGTTAAGTTTAACATTTAATATTTAGCAAAGGGGGTAAAAATACAAATTATCTGCCCCTATCTCGGCTGGTTGTATTTTTAACGGACTGCTTGGCGCCTTAAAGCGAATCCTTGCAGTTCCGTTTTTTGCGACCGCATATGTCCACATTTTTTTAAACAACAACAACAAAACAACAGTGCCGTTTTTTGTTTTGAATTTTATTACAATAAGTACGTAGTACATTGATGTTATATATTGCGATGTCATCCACGATATTTTCTCTGTTTACAAAGTTGCAACTCAATAAAATGACATGTTATAAGAGCTGGTGTTTGTTATAGTTTATTTCACTTATAAAATAATGACCAGATGTCCTAAGATGAACGGATTAAGTTTACAAGTTTTATTGGCAATATCGGCAACACAAGAGCCTTTGGCCATGAACAAGTAACATAAAACATATTAAGTGATATGCACACAAAATACACATTTTTAAACAGTACATACAACAATTTTATATGTTCTAATACAACAGTCTACTTGAAGGTACTAAAACTAAAAAGCAACTGCATCAATGGAGACAGAACGCCTCAACATAGCATGGTATATGATTTTAGCCAAACGTCTTAAAATTGTATTATCGTTTGATGACATTATCGTAACAAATTTATTCAATGTATTCTATGATCCTGAAATATTATATTGTAGACGTAAGTCGGAATAAAAAGGACAACATAGTATAAAGTGTTATTCAGATTTCAACATACTAGTATTACAAAGTTTTCATTTAAGATTTATACGTGATATATATTATTAAACTTCCATCCCCGATTTCCAGAGAGTGTGAACACAATCGTTAACTGGATAATGCAATTCTATATTTACCATTCATGTTAATTTCAAGATATTTCTCGAATTGAAAATCTTTCTTAAATTGTTTAAAATTTTCCAACTTGGATTGCGAATAGTATCTGACCGGTGTTGTGCAGTTTAGAGACATTGCCTTAAAGAAACAAAGGCATTTATTTATCAGTATTATTGCTATACAAAACATAGCTAAATCCAAGAGCGTATAATAAATTCTTAACAGATTTAGACCAATTTTTCATTAGACATGTGATTTATAAGCGAGGTTGGGTTTTTTTTTTTTACTTTCATAGAAAATTAAGTGCTCTAATTTTACATAGTACGTATAGCCAAAGGAAAACAAGCAAGCTCACCCAGCACTGCTGCATTAGACATTTGGCTACGAACGCCCAGAATATGTTTACAAAACCTGAGATGAAGTTTGTCAACCTCCTAATGGAAGGATTAAGAACACGCATACAAGACGAATAACTGGAGGGTTAAACCAGGCCCAATACAGTTTCACAAGCTATACATATTTTCAAGTATTTGCTCGAAAACTCTGTCACGTAACGCTACTGTTCACTTAACTTTCGTGATAGTTCGTTCAGTAACCAACCAACAACTGTTCAAGTGTTCTAAGTCTTTATTGTTCAACGTTCTTTCTAAGTATAATAATCAGTATATAATACAGCATGACATTTAAGGTAATCCCACATCCTAACTGCCGTCCATTAAGGACCCAAGGCCGCGTTGCTTGCCTGGCCTAAGCCAACTGTAACTCCTTTTACATCCAAAATCATTTCTCTTATACTAATTTGTGGTCTGAATATGACAGCTTTACAACCCAAGGAATACACGTTTTTGTAATTAACATGACCATTTTGTACATTTGTACCAGGTCGGCTGTCAACCATTTTCATATTCAAATGTCAATCAAATATGCCCTACATTACTAAACATACAGTATGTAGACACATATCCATTTAATTAAATCTTAATTATATCTTAAATATAACGTATTACGTCACATTCTATTCTGTTACGTGACAACTCGCATAACAAATTTAACTATGATATTAAATGATTGGATATTGTCTTTGAAGGAAATTCATACATACATTGTTTTTTATTATTATTTGGCCATTATTTGAGGGAAATCATTTTAGAGTAAGAAAGGTACGTGGATCACCACTCAGATTTATCAGTGTTGCTAAAATATTTTGTAAAAAATGAAACAGTACCGATAAGGAACAACAACATTGAATTTAAGATAGACAAGGATAAACTCATTTCGTGTTACACTATACAGATGATTAAGACAATGTACTCAGTTGAGGGAGTACTTGTTTGACAGTGGTAGATAATACTTTGACCAGGCCCCAAATTGACGAAAATACCATTCAATCTCAAGCTGTTCCCCATTACAGTATGTTATTATTTAAAATCACTAATGATTCACTCTTTTTAAAGGCGCATTACTTTGTACATTATTTCGATAAACGCTATTATTCATTTATATTCTAAATACATGATAGTGCAAACAATATATTCGGGTTAAGTAAAAGTTCTGCTCCAAAACAGTGCTTTACTTTAATAATTATAATCACCTATTATTTGCATCCACAAAGTCTATGCGAGAATTCACATTTTAAAGAGAAGAAACAAAACAAAAAAAGTTTGAATCATGCTATGCGGTTATGTGATTAAATGAGTTTAGAATTGAAGGAAGTATTTTTGTGATATTGTGGCCTGCCTGCGGTCTTTGTATTTGCCAAGCAACTTTTACAGTTTACGAATATAAATGTTGTTGTCATGTCATTCCAAGATACATCAATGGCGACGTTAAAGTAAGTCATGAAGTCATGATAGAACAGTATTTTAATCATAGACACAGTTTAACAGGAAAAAAACATCCGTTGGTAGCACTGTTATTCTAACAAAAGTATACAAAAAGAATGCAGACAACAAAATGAACATAAATGCGTGTTTAATGCATATACTTATACTAACTTCTAGCTATCTGCTCAATCATTACGATGATGCATGTATACTATAGGTCGCTTGAATGAATGATCATGAAACAAATACTGTTTAAACTAAATACATGAATCAAATCCGAAAAACTTGTATATCTTTTAATACGGCATTGGTATCAATATTCTTGCTTAACAACATGAATACATTTGCTTTCCAAGTAATCAAATGCGAAGTTAAAGAGAAAAAAATGTTAACAAAAACTGTTCGAGTGTAATTGTTTAAAAGAGGCATCAAGCTCGACGGAAATGTATATAAATTGGGACTGGTTGTCGTTGTTTTCGTCACTAGCGAATACTTTTCTCGGTAAAACGATACGTATGTGTACTCTATTGAAGACGAGTCCTCGGAAACGATATTTCCAATTGTCTTATATCTTATGTCCGAGTCTTCTTTATCTTGCAATAATCCGTGACTGTATCGACACAAAGACGTGACATTAGATATACAATCGTCATACAATCCGAGACATGTCATACACAAAAGCGAATAGTATCCAGAAGTTCTATCTTTTTAAAATAAGCAAAAACATAATATATACGATAAGTGAACAAAACAGTTACTGATATAAAAGGTAATATTACAGAGTTTTTCTGTGATATTGGATTGTTTTCATTATACACACTGAACAAATGGGTCATCCGCTCATTATTTTGTAGGCAACTATTCCTATTATTTACGATATCTTAATGACTATGTAAAGAGACAATTCCAATTATTTACGATTTCATAATGACAATGTAAAAAATGATATAACGAACTTACCAGCTATCTATATTCCTCTAACTACCAAGATTAAAACAAGTTCAAACACTGTGTTAATTTGCACTGTTTTGAACAATGCTCGGCAAAAATCTGAGACACTGTCTACAGGCTTCCGTGATACAAACTCGAAATTCAACTTTTCCTCGCATTAAAAAGTTGGAACCCCGTGATTATATATGACTAGTAAATATAATGACGTTCTTCAAACACGGCACTAGACACCAGGTGGCTAAAATTGTCAATTACTGGTTGAAAAGCTTCGTGTGCAGCGCTCATAATGATCCAAGGCAGCTAGCTGGCACTTGCATGATCGACTAAAGTACACATTATCTGAGAGTTTGTTTATGTAACATTATCTTTCTCTGACCCTTTAAATCACATGCTCAATGAGAGTACTGCATTAAAATAGACATCTAATATCGCTTGAAGTAACTGTCTTATAATCGTTATATATTGAATACATTTCAAATAAAACGTACAGGTAGGAAAATGTCGGGTAAAGGGAGGTAGAAGGCGGGTAATTGCGGGCCGTTATTAAAGATGGGCCGTGACTCACGAGATGATAGCTGTGCGATACTTGTTAAAATGTAGGAGCGGTAGGCATTTTTTCTCACTTTACTATTGTGTAGATACGACTATGATACATGTTGTTGCGTTGGTTGTATCATAAACTGTTGTGGTCAAACTACAATGTGTAATTCTTTGATACATACAGATATTTATATATTGTTGTCACGATGAGCTTTTAATACTGAAATATTATGTTCTGTTCCGGTCTGCTATTTTAACCAATTATTAGTCTTCTGAGTCTTGAGATGATGGTGATGCAATCCATGGTGATGTCAAAGGGCCGGTAGGAAATTATTGGGGCTGGGGCTTGAAAAAAAATGGATGACGCGTACCGTCGCGCGATATCCGATGACGTCATTAAGGATGTGACGCACATTGCTACTTTGTGGAATCGTTATCATTATTTAACCGAAATTCTTGCAACATATTAAGAATTTAAGCTGAAAATGTCCAAAGAAAGACTTGTTGAGAAAGTGTATAAAAACTTGGACCAATAATAAATCAATCCTACGTGTTTTCGGCCACATTGCTCGGGCAGATGCTGGAAACATGTCTTGATGAAATATATATATGATTTGTTTGAAATCGGCCCGAATTGTATCTGATGGAGATCGATATCAATCATACGACATTTAATAGATAATAGCGGTCCAGATATCGCTCCGGTATCAAAACATTATCGATGTCGAATTTCATTATCTTTTAAAATGTGCTTATTTTGTTGATGTTAGAAGACGACTGCTACCGTATATTAAAAGTTTGATAACTGTAACAAAATTTGTATAAAAAATTGATGAATGAAACAGATGAAACTGAATTAATAAATATAATGAAGTTTTTTTTTTTAAAGATTATACTGGATTATTTAAGGAAAAACGCCAGGCTAATTTGCACGTACCTCAATTTTACTATAAATCGTTACCAATTTGTATCAATGAAGTTTTAATATTATTCTTATTTTACTCTAGATGATGCTATTGTTCATTTACTACTACTACTTACACAGCTTGACCAATTTAATTTCATTTGTTATTAACCTCGTATCACATGTTTATATATGCAGAGTTTACCATTAATTTCGAAAGTTTTGCTGTTTCGAAAGTTTTACCTGAATTAACAAATGCATGGTTTTGTGAAGTTCAGCTTCAACAACGTGATGGAGCTTCTGCATGTAACCAGTATTTCTTAAGTTCTTCAAAACAATGATACCGATAATAGCATTAATTTCAAAAACTGTTTCGGTTTCCGTAAAACTAACGATAAACCTTGTTTTCATTTTATTTGAAGCTGTCATAACAAATACACAGTTTGTGAAACCAATATAACACCAAAACTAGTTTATTACCAACAAAAATGCCCTTTGACTTGTATATAGTGTTACAGATTGTGCTAGGGTTCAGGTTCACTTATATTACAGTTAAAACATTGTTTCGTTAAATAATATCAATCTGATTAAAGTCATATTGTACTGTGGCACGAGAAACAACTAGAGTGCGGCAGCTATCTTTTATTCTACTCATTCGTTCGATCGTGAATAACTGAAAATAGAACCAAACCAATGTTCAAGATTCAGTTAACACAACATTTCACATAAGCAATTTCCTAAACAAATAACAAACAATAATCAAAATATGAGACAAGAGTGAGTAACAGAGCTTACTTAAGCTATACATCAAGAAGGTACGTGCCAAAAACTGCAAAAGTAGCTTGCAAACAGGTTTCACGAAAACTACTTACAAAGTGGTTCGACTCGCAAAATACAAAGAAATGCATGGTATTATCGCAAAACCGTAAAAGGTGCTTAATATATATATCAAAAGGTATTATGTGATGGACAAAACCTACCCTATGGGCCACAAATGACCAAGTAAAAAGCCAAAGCTCAAAACAATTTTGTTTGCATGTTTTCTTCACGCGGTAAATATGGACGACAAATTTACCTCCTCAAGAAAGAGCTCCCAAATACAGAACAAGCAGAGTAAATCATGGCACGAACGAAGCGACAGTCAATACAGAGTTGTTCCCCTTATTAAACTGCAGCACAAACTTGGAACTGTAACTATCTGTTACAGAACACTCCCCGTCTGGTTTTAATTAAACCAAATAAATGAATATTTCAATGCGAACAACAAAAATGATTACACGCGAAATAAAACTGATTACGAATTACTCAGCTCTTACTCAACAATAAATTTCTTAATTAAGTCGGTCACGACTGCTATCAAAGATAAACAATTTACTACTCTTAATTGTTTAACCCAAATTTAAGTATTCCAAAAACAATTCACAAATATGTTATTACACAAATTAACCATCAAGTTCAACAACCTTGCTTGATTGTAACAATACATACTTCAGTATGCAAAATGTATGTATCTAAAGCAAATGCGACAATACAAATAATGTAATCAACACATTACTTAGTTCCACACAATCTTTGTTAAAAAGGCTTAACCATGTTCCTTTATGTAATATTAAAGGTAATATGACACCATATGCTGCATAATGCATGTAAATGATTAAATAGACTAGTAAATGATAATATCATGATGGTAACGTTTGTCATCTCTAAATGAACACAACACTATACAAGTATATGATGTAGGTGTAGCCATGGATCACCAGTCTCTAGTCTCTAAGATGGAACAAGCAGCACCATCTCATTAACTGGGCGTACATATGTAGTCGGTTTCCCATTTTTGCCAACAGTCCGCACTTCCGCAGTCCTGACAAGTCCATCGTTACTGGGTTCTGCCCGCACCACTAGACCCATAGGCCAATAATTTCTGTGTTCTTGCTTGTCTCTCAACAACACTACATCACCACACTGAAGATCTCTCTGCTCTGCTGTCCATTTTCTGCGCACTTGCAATGTTTGAAGGAACTCAGACCTCCACCGCTTCCAGAACTGTTCTGCCAGGATTTGAACCCGCTTCCACTGTGCCCGATACATGTCTTTAATATCAGTTGTTATAACTACGTCCACAATACACTCACTTTTTTGTGTAAGGATCAGTGCTGGATTTAATGGAGTAGGGCAAGAAGAATCTGCACACACTGGCACTAATGGTCTTGAATTAATAATGGCACTCACTTCCGCCAAGAACGTAGTTAAAACCTCATGTGTAAGGCTGTTTCCAGGTAGATCCAACAACATCGAATCAAGAATTCTTCGCGTGACGCCGATTATTCGTTCCCATACGCCTCCACGGTGTGATGAATGAGGAGGATTCAAAATCCACACTGCACCTTCCTGGTCCATATATCTTCTAACACTGTCATTGACGTTGACGCCTAAAACGTCTAACGCTCCCATGAAGTTGGTCCCGTTGTCTGAACGATATACCTTGACCTTGCCACGGATACTGGTGAATCTACGTAAAGCATTGATGAAAGAAGAACTGCTCAATTCCTCAATTACCTCGATATGGACTGCTCTTGATGTAAGGCAGGTAAACAGAACAGCCCAACGTTTGTTTGCAGCTTGACCGCCCCTCGTACGTCTGCTCACGACATGCCATGGACCGAAACAGTCAAGCCCAACTGACGTGAAAGGAGGACCTGGCCTCAAACGATCTGTTGGCAGATCAGCCATCTTCTGACATCCCAATCCTCCACGAAGTCGTTGGCATTTCACACAATGATGGATGACAGACATAACAAGCCGCTTAGCTCCTGTTATCCAGAACCCTGCTTCTCTAATGGCACCTTCTGTAAAGTGTCGACCCTGGTGTTTGACCCTCTCATGGTAATGTTGTACTACCAATCTAGAAGTATGGTGTTTACCCGGAAGGATAATGGGATACTTTTCGACAACTCCCAAGTCTGAATTTCGAAGACGCCCTCCGACCCTCAACGTCCCTTCTTCGTCTATAACTGGATTTAAGCTTACAATTGAACTGTCTTTTGGTATTCGACTGTTATTCTGTATAGAGTCAATTTCTTTGAAATACACCTCTCTCTGGACTGACTGAATCACAATTTTCTCAGCAAATGTTTTCAGCTCATAATTTTCAACGTGCTCATTGTCAACGGAGTCACTGGCGCCATGTAGCTTCCTATAAACACGTCGCACAAATCTTTTCAAGACCACCAGTGCATTCACCAATCTACTCCACTGAGAGAAAGTTTCAAAGCCTCTTGTGTTTAGATATGTCTTAGACACAATATTTGTTTTTATGCACTGTATGACTGGACGTATCTCTGGGTCGTCTGCTGGAGAGTGAAGCTGGTACATGTCTTCTGTGTCGCGTGTCTCGGTGAGAAGAAAACTTGGTCCGCAAAGCCAAATGCTGTCTTGAAGAGTTTCTGCCGGTGTGGGTCTCGTACCCAGGTCCGCCGGGTTTTCTTTAGTAGGCACAAAACACCACTGATCAGGTCTCGAGAAATTTAGAATTCTACTGACACGGTTTTCTACGTACACATAGAACCGTCTCACACGGTTATGGAGGTATCCGAGTACCACTCTACTGTCTGTGTAAAATCTCATTTGTCCAACTGGCATGTGTAAGTGTTCACAAATGATGTCCGCTAATTCTACAGCTAATACCGCTGCACACAACTCTAACCTTGGAATTGTATGTCCATGTTTGGGTGAAACCTTAGATTTTCCTATGATGAAGCCAACACTCGTGTCTCCATTTGCATCTATTGTCTTAAGGTAGGCGACAGCAGCTATTGCTTTCTCGGATGCATCCGAAAATATGTGAATCTGTTGGTCAACTGTAGCACTAAGTGACCCTTCAAGGTAAGTTCGTGGGACTTTCAAGTCCTCAAGATGTTTTAATGATTCGCACCATTTTACCCATTGATCCCTAGTGTCGACTGGCAATGGCTCATCCCAGTCTGGAGATTTCGACATCAGGTCCCTCATGATGATCCGTCCATGGACTACGACAGGGGAGATAAATCCCAGAGGGTCAAAAAGACTGTTCAGTGTAGACAAAATACCGCGTCTTGTGCATGGCTTGATTTCTTCAGAAATTGTGAACGTGAAATAATCAGAATCTAGGTTCCAGTTCATTCCAAGACTTCTCTGTACAGGGAGATTCTCATGTCCCAAGTCTAGATCTTTTAGATCTTTCGCCAGATCTTCTTTCGGGAAAGCCTTCATGACCTCTCTGCTGTTTGATGATATCTTGTGTAGCTTCAACTTTCCACCAGTATCCAGTGCCTGTTGAGTCCGTTTCATCAAGTCTATCGCCTCTTGTGGAGTCTGCAGTGAAACAAGACCGTCATCAACGTAGAAATCTTGTAGTACAAAATTAGCCACATCTGACCCGTATGTGTCTTCCACCATCAGTACACTCTTGTGAAGCCCGTAAGTAGCTATTGCAGGAGACGGGCTGTTCCCGAACACGTGCACACACATTCTGTATTCTACTAGTGGCAACTCAGGGTTGTTGTCCTTGAACCAAAAGAACCTCAGGTAGTTACGGTCCTTCTCTTCAACATGGAATTGGTAGAACATCTGTTGGATGTCGGCAGAAACTGCAACGGGCTCTCTTCTAAATCTCATAAGGACACCAAGCAAGCTATTATGTAAGTCTGGTCCAGTCATTAGCACTCTGTTCAGTGATAGACCCATATATGTGGCTGAAGAGTCAAAGACCACTCGAATCTGATCAACTTTCTTAGGGTGGTATATACCAAATATAGGTAGATACCAGCATTCAGTGTCCGACATTACTGGAGCTGCTACTTCAGCATGGCCATTGTCTATCATTCCCTGCATAAACTGCATAAAATGACGTTGCTTTGTTTCATTCTTTCTCAAATTGTCAACCAAGCGGTTCATTCTGTTCAGCACCATGTTCCTATTGTTTGGCAACCTTGGTCTAGAAGATTTGAATGGCAAAGGTGCAGTCCAACTGCCTTTACTGTTTTTCTTGAACCCACTGTCCATGATTCCTAGAAATTCCTTATCTTCGATAGACGTGCCTATTTTCTCATCTCTATCAGTCACTAGGAATACTTGTGATTCCTCATCGCTGTCCAAGTTGTCATTCAAATGTCTACCAACGTCTTTGACTATCAGCTTATTTTGGCACTCTGGAAACACAGAACTTCTCCCGTCTACGTGTACGAATGTCTTCTTCACAGTGATGGTCGGCTGGTGAACCTTGCCTAGACATGTCTCGCCAATCACAACCCAGCCTAGACTTAACTTCTGTGCATACGGTGAACCTCTTGGACCAGTCCTCTGTTCAAGTACGTGGTGGGCCTCTGGCAAGTCCCTCCCCAATAGAAGCAAAATCTCTGCTGATGGATCGACTTCGGGTATATGAGCCGAAATGTCTTCTAGATGTGAATGGTAAAGTGCGCTGTCTGGCGTTGGGATCTCATCTCTCATATCTGGGATCTGATTGCATTCAGTCAGGGATGGCAGATTCAGTGAGGATGAACCATCAAAACTACTGATGACAAACATATCAGAGTCAGCCCTACGACCTGTCGTGTTTGTGACGCCAGCACACGATGACAACCTGTATGGCACTTCAGAGTATCCTTCTTCAAATAAGTTGAAGAACTCGGGCCGAGCTAGCGACCTATTGCTTTGGTCGTCTATGAGGGCATACATCTTTTTCTTTTTGACTGGATTGTTTATGCTATGTACTGTCACTAGAACTACCTTAGCACATGATTTTCCCATGGAGATGTTGCGACCACAGATCTTTGTGCATGCAGAGCGAATGTCGCCACTCCCACTGTCGGCTGAACGAGCCTCCCCGCCATGCGCATGTAGGGCTGTTGGATGGCTGTTTAAGTTACACACAGTGCATATCACTCGTTCCTGGCATGAATTTGCCCTGTGATTGGTTGACAACCCACATTTGAAACATAATTTATTGTCTCTAAAGTACTTTTTTCTGACTCCAAAGGGCTTGTTAATGAAAGACCTACATCCATTTAGGTTGTGGCCAACCACATTGTGGTAACTGCAAGTATTCATGTCAGTAGGTGCCACTGCCACTTCTGTTTTATAACTTCGGATTCTTTGTCCTTCGTTGACACTATCTCTCGAGTTCTTGACCTTTTTCCCAATACTGTCTTTTTGTGTGTTTTGCTCGTAAACAAAGCTTGGATTGTTCAACATTGAACTCATGTCACAAACAAACATTGCAAACTCTGAGAATGGTGGATACACAACGTCATTTCTCTTCATGTACTTGATTGCTCTATGTGTCCATTTTGACTGAATGTGGTATGGCAGCTTCTGGACAATGGGGTTAACGCCTGTAGATGAGTCGAAGTACGCCAACACAGAACTATACGTGGGGCTCTGCTTGGTAGCCTGTATCTCCGCCAAAAGGTCACTGAGATCATATAATCTGTGCTGATCTTTAGTTGTGATTCTCGGGAACTCTGACAGTTTACGTTTAAGGGTCATTTCAATAACTTCCGGAGCACCATATCGCTCGTCAAGTCTCTTCCAGACCTTAACAAGGGCTTGCTGAGGGTCGCTTATATAGGCCGTTTTGATGCTGATAGCATGTTTCTTTGATTGAGGGCCAAGCCACTTCACTAATAAATCTAGTTCCTCTACACATGTGACATTCAACTCACTCACTACATTGCTGAAGCCCTCTTTCCACATCAAGTATTTGTCTGCAGCATCATTAAAGGTATACAGTCTATTAAACAGTAGGTCTTTCTTTATCAGAAATTTTGACAGTTCGGTTGCAAGCGACGGGATTTGTTCATCGGACTCACGGTGAGACACTGACCCAGCAACACTTTCGACATAGATTCTCGTTCTTTCCTCGGGTCGAACCTCAGCGATTTCATGGACACTTATAGACCCCGGATTTGTTTCAGTCTCTTCTTCTTCACAGGCCCTTTGTTCCTTCAACGTATTCAATTCTGCCTGAATCTCCGACATCTCCCTCTCTATCTTAGCTGCGGCCATGGCCTCCTGCTCTCTAAGTGCTGCTTCCTTCTTTCTTAACAGTAACTCTTTCTCTGCATAAGCAACACGTCTCTTCGCTCCTTCTGCCTTTATCATTGCCTTTGATGCGTTTGAAGTATTTGATCTATTTGATCTCACTGACTTGACCTCAGCTTCTAACATTGTCTTTGCATGTTCAATGTCCTTTAGCACTTTCTCGACATGTCTATTATACTGACTGTCTATCTCGTTATATTCACTAATAAGTCTCTGACCTTCGTACGAACGTGATTGTTCCAGAAATGTCACATAGTCTCTAACCATCAGTTTGTACTGAGCGTAGCTCAAACATAATGTGGAATGTATGTCCTTCAATAGGTCTCTATTTTCACAATTTGTATCTACCTTTGCAATGATATTGTCAACTGTATGCCGTTCTGCTGACAGCTGGCTTTTGTATCGTTCCACTTTCTCTGTGAAATTATCTAATGCTTTCTCCGTGAGCCGTATCAGGCGTCTTTCTTCAAGGTCGACCCCAGGGTCCTCTGTGTCTTTACTGGCCATCTTGCTGTTCGTAGGTTATTCACTGTACTGTGGCACGAGAAACAACTAGAGTGCGGCAGCTATCTTTTATTCTACTCATTCGTTCGATCGTGAATAACTGAAAATAGAACCAAACCAATGTTCAAGATTCAGTTAACACAACATTTCACATAAGCAATTTCCTAAACAAATAACAAACAATAATCAAAATATGAGACAAGAGTGAGTAACAGAGCTTACTTAAGCTATACATCAAGAAGGTACGTGCCAAAAACTGCAAAAGTAGCTTGCAAACAGGTTTCACGAAAACTACTTACAAAGTGGTTCGACTCGCAAAATACAAAGAAATGCATGGTATTATCGCAAAACCGTAAAAGGTGCTTAATATATATATCAAAAGGTATTATGTGATGGACAAAACCTACCCTATGGGCCACAAATGACCAAGTAAAAAGCCAAAGCTCAAAACAATTTTGTTTGCATGTTTTCTTCACGCGGTAAATATGGACGACAAATTTACCTCCTCAAGAAAGAGCTCCCAAATACAGAACAAGCAGAGTAAATCATGGCACGAACGAAGCGACAGTCAATACAGAGTTGTTCCCCTTATTAAACTGCAGCACAAACTTGGAACTGTAACTATCTGTTACAGAACACATATCCTCAATACGTTCTGCATCTTCGCGCAGGCCAAGACGATGGAGGTCATCAGTCAGATTGATATAACATGGGAATGGAATGATATTTGATTTAACTACGGATACACCACGAAACTGAGAACAAATAACTTTGGTCAAATCAGTTTTTCGGGATTGTACGTCGAAGTCATGCGCTTGAGACGGCCGGAAGCGGTAGCATAGTTACCGGGGAGCTGATCGTCTGATTAACAGAGGTGGTCTTAAGCCGGGAGACGGTGGAACTTGGGTCCGCGCGCGTCGTATTCTCGTCTTCAGGTGGAAAGCCGCACCTCAAGCTTCGCCGGAACTTAGCAATACATATGATGTAGATGAGCGGCTTGGCGCTGCCAAAGATTAGCAGCGTGCAGCGGAGCGTGAAATTCATGTTGACGTGGTGGTTAGAGTTAATGAGACCGGTCTGAATGTCGACGATCGATAGTATGAAAAACGGGGTCCAAATCAGCATGAATAGGGCGGCGGTAAGGTTAAAGGTAAGCGCAAGTTGGTGGCTCATCTTGGTGACGGCATTTTTGGTGCAAATCATGTGGATCTTCAACCGCCTGTTCCACATGAAGAGTTGAGAATGTAACAACGTGTATACTATGAAACATGCGGGTAACACGTACGCTAGAATGAACGTCATGATCGTCATTGCTTTCGTTGCGCGTTGGTCCATTCCGCCGGCTTTACAGTTATAGTTCAAGACGACAGATGCGTTGGACTTGGAGTCAAATTTGGTAAACACTTTCTCATCAAACATGAAAAGGCGAGGGATGCAGATCACGCACGCGGCGCCCCACGAGATGCAACAGAACACGACTCCGTGCGTCTTCCGCCATTGCCTAGAGGTTGCCGATACCAGTCGAGGAGGTCCGCGTTCAGAAAACACAACAAGTAAATCTGGGCGATGTTCGTCAACATTGTGAGGAACTTGAAGATCTTGCAGCTAACGGCACCTGTCGTCCATGCATAGGTCGGGTGCCAGAGATTGGCGACGTAAAACGTATTTGAGAAGAGGCAGACGAAGATATCGCACGCACAGATGTTCACGATAATAATGAGCGAAAGCGAGGCGAGCCGGAAGTGGCGACAGAACACGTAAACGGTGATCATGTTCACGAAGGCGAGCAGCGTGGAAATGATAGGCGACAGTATCAGGTACACCATATGCGAAGGCGCGGAATAAGCCATCATGCACTCCCAGGGCGCAAAGGTTTCACTATAATTTGGTATTCCTGTTGCTCTAAAATCTGAAATATCAGAATGAGATAATGTAGCGTTATTGTTACTTTAACTGTTATTTGGCATAAATATATCATGTTCTGTTATTTCCAAAGGAGTGGGAAGCGGCGGATGTCTACGCTAGACATGGAGCGTCTGTTTTGATATTATCAAACAGAAAACTTGAGGAAAAAAATCATATCACGGTAAAAAGTTAAGGCATGCAAATGATTTAAAAAAAATACAATGATAAAAAGAAAATATGAAACAAATATTAACTGTAATGAAAACAAATGCATGTTATCTAATAATCTAATAAGTTTATGCCATTGTCCTTTGAAGCAAAAAATATAAAAAATATAACATTGATGTCAAACGATTCTTAAAAATCTATGAAAAATTTAAGTCATGTGTATCTTTTATCGCTAGCGGATTCAGGCGCGCCCTCCACCCCCCCCCCCCATTTTGCTTAAGATTAAATTTAATCGTGATTAAATACTAAAATACGTATACAGTATATATTGATATAATGCCGTCAATGCTATACTATATAAATCAAAGATAAACTGTATATATTTATTAGTAAATAAGCCTAATTTATATTATTCAGACACAAATAACTCAAGTTAATTGGGCATATTAATAAAACGTGTTACAAAAACTTAAGAACACTGTCATGATCAAATTAGTGGTACTCTAAGAACTACATTAAATATCATTATTTCATTTCATTAATAGACTGACTTACTAATACATCAACCTATTCAATATGGATTCTTGTCACCAATATACATTACGAGGTACATTATATAAGCAAAATGACAGTGCGGCAGTATTCCGAGTACTATTTTATCAAACAAGTTCTTAACTGGTACAACATCAAATACAGAATTAGACAAGTGAGTGATCACATACTTATCTTAATTGCCAACAAGAATATTTTGACAAGTTTGAATTCTGTACGGCAATCTTAGCCCCTCAAAATCATTTGGCACTCATAAATAAAGCGGTTTTCATCTTGAACTTGTCAAAAAGAACACACCTTACACAATCTGCTGTAATATTCTTCAATTTGCCAAGTTCTATTCCTAACTAATGTGAAAATATTTTCTTACTTCTTGGCTCATGCTAAAATAATGTTCTCTACACATTTTCTTTTAAACAAAGAATATGTTCCAAGTTTTCCTATACCAGAAAACAGATTCTCGAAATGTATTTTGTACATGGAGAATATTTGTTCACAGTTTTGTACAATTTTTTATCAGGAATGGATTAACCTGATCTGAAAAGAAGTGTAAGTTATACATATTACCTTTTTTTTTTTTTATCTTATTTGAATACAAGAAATCTTTCGAAGCAAGAACACTACCTAAAAAACTTTCGGATGATAACTCTCTAATACCATACTTAATAGTACTGTATCAGTATACATTGAGAATTGAACTAATATTGCGCCGACAACTGAAGAATTCGTTGCGTTTTGGTAAACACAAAGAACACATTAAAATGTAGCTTTGCACAAGGCATATCACCACTAAATTGGAAAAAAGCATACTCAGTTTTATGAGCTCTTGAACTTATATTAACAGTTCAAATATCTTACTGGCATATACTACCACAGGTTTTACATTATGGTCAAATAAATGCAAAATGGTTTTGGTAAATATACGTCACTACGACAAACAATACATACATTGTTGTTTCTTAATAGTAGTCAAGGCTAGGAGTATGGTCGCTGGTGTCCTTGGAGTTTTCCTTCTTTATCTATATAAAGCGGCCATTTTGGATTGAGGGAAAAATGAGGGATTTTTCGAGACCGCTCTTGCGTAACCGTATTGAACCGTCTGCCATTGCAGACGACGCTTTTTCGACGTTATACCTAAAGTACATACCGCCCGGGTTAAATTTATTAAAGCAAACGAATTGTCTTTATGAGTTTGGTAGGATAACGGACGTTACTTTTAATGTTCAACTGCTTAGGGATATTTATTTTTACCGTGCTGCTTAAATCAGCTCAGCGAGGTTAAGTATGTATTATAGCGTAACGAGTTTCAACATGTCCGGTCTTGTTTATGTATTTCAATCGATTGTGCAATCCTTTATATTTAATACGCAGTATATACCAATGAAGTGTCATTACTACACCAGACATCGACTAACGCTCCTGGTAGTTTTACAGCGAGAATACAGTCGTCAAATTTAAGGTGAGTTTTCACTGATATTTGCCTCAATTGTCAAATTATCTGATCAAAGGTTTTGACATTCGTAAAAATATATATGTGTGGCATTGCAAAATAAATGACATGTTCATCATGTTTGAAATATATGTGTATACAAAATGTTAGTTACATGACATTATATATGTATATTGATATATATATCCTTGTATTTATATGACTATTGTTTATATTTAAAATAATTAACAATATTACAGTTTGTAAATATTGACTAAATTACATTTTGTTTGTTTGTTCGAGATTCGATTTACATGTACCAATATTGATTTACATAACTAATTTACCACTTTGATATATTATTTGTATGTTGTATTTTTGACCGGAGGCCTTGTATTACAATAAATATTATGTTATGTTATGTTATGTAATTGTACAAGTCGTCCAATCAGAAACCAGCATGTTATAGGATGTTTACATTTCGCTCAGTCGCTCTTAAACCACCAGAGAGTTAACAAGGTTACATAGGTATTTTACTAGAGCGTTTAAATCACTTATTATAGGTAGTGTTTGCAAGCAGACGATACATTGCTCTGTGTTGTTATATTAGTGTGTGATTTAAACCAATGTTATGTTAAAATGTACAACCAAGATTCAAGTATTTTTACAAGTTTTATTTACATCATATTTACAGTACATACTACATGATACATCATAATTATAATGCAATGTATTAAACATACACCTACAAGTATAGACAACATAGCTGGTCATTTATCATAAGTCAAAATCACTCGCTTTGATCCAACTGTTAAATTTACGAGGGTAGTATTTCCACTTTACAAAATACTGTTGATTTAGTCCTTTGCCTTTCGTTTTCAATATTTTCTCAATTTTGAAGGCACTGTTTTCATTATACGATGTCTTCTGAAGTTCACTTTCATAAAATGTTCCGGTAATATCTTCATCTTGTAAATCGCGTAATCTGTAAACAGGTAGTGTTCCTCTGTTATAACGTTTGTGCACTTTAAACACCTCGCCAGTGTATGTCTCATCATACGCACGAGTAAACACATTTCGAAGGTGACTGATCCGGACAAAATCACCCATTTTAAGTTTAAACGGTTTCAGTTTGGGTCCTTGTTTTCTAGACTTTGGATTCCGTGTGAAATATGTGGCCAGACGTACTTCCTCCTGATTTGTGGCTTTTACGTCCACTGGTCGCATCCCAATTGTTCTATGATGGGTCTTATTATAACTGTCAGCGATGTCTTGTATTACTGGTAGGAATGTTGCCGTTTCCTTGTACGAAAAATAGCGCATGAGACGAGTTTTGATGGTTAGAATAGCTCGTTCCGACGTTGAGGCTTTGGTTTCGTTTTGAGTTGGGAAGTAGTGGACTTCTTTTTTCTTCATGAGATTTTGGACTTTCTTAGCTCTAAATTCCTGCCCTGAAAATATATAGTCTGATATTATTATATTTGTAAAATTACAATATGCATAAACGTACCGAACAATTTCAAATAGTAAATTAAGATCTAGCGCGTTAAAAGGCAAATTCCAATTCAAATATTAAATATGCATAATATACCTTTATCAGTAATCAGCTTGGTCGGGGAACGATTAGAAGTTGTAAATATTTTCTCAAACGCACGAGCAACTTCATCGCCGGTCTTGTATTTCAGCGGTTGTAACCAAACGTACTTTGAGAATGTGTCAATCACCAACAAAATATATTTAAAACCCTGGTTCCAATCGGCAAACTTGACCATATCGATTAAATCAGCCATCCATAGATCGTCTTTACCGGCGCTCACGACATAGTTTCTTTGAAAGCGTCTTCTTACAGGTTTATGAAGACTGTATGATTCTTGATCATGCAAGAACCGTCGTATTCTGTGCATGCCAATGTTAAATTTTCCTTCATTTTTCACCACCTTGTAAAGTTTTTGCGGCCCTGCAAATGCTGCTGCGTGTTTAGGGTTATAATAAATATTCTTTAAATATTCCTTCCAATCATCCATGTTTACCGTTCAGTGTCCCCAACACAAATGAACATTCACACATAATCGTATATATTTATACTGTCTCCTCCTCGCTGACGTCAGTTTCATCCCCACTTTCTTCCTCATGTTCGGATGATTCCACATCAAATAAATCCTCAAAATATTTCTTGTGCTTTCTTACAACCTTTGATACCGCAGAAGTGGTGCTGTATCCTTTTGAAACCAGTTTATCTACTTGAGACATGATTTCCTTGTGCATGCTACTGTTTCTGAGCGGAAGAATATATCGATCAATTAAAGATGCATATATGTCCAAAAAGCCCTTTTCATTATAGGGCTGTATGCGCTCATCCGCTAATTCCCGCGCTTCGTCACTGTCTTCGCCATTGTCTATAAATTTGTTGTAAACTGTCTCATATTTTGACTCATTATTCGTACGGGCTTTCTTCCACAACTGTATATATCCCTCGTTATCCTCTACAGGCTCCTCTTGCTCGCTATCGCTTATCTCATCGTGGGGGCGTTTCTTAGACTCCCTGTGTTCGGGGCACCAACCATTTTTAACGTGTCTTTGCACGTCATGTGTGGTATCAAATAACTGCCCACAATCGTCGCAAGCTTGTCCTTTATCCATATTTTCTGGCTCTTCCGCGATGTTATACGTCTGAGTACTCGTTGATGAATGACCAGTATCTCGCAAATTTGCTTCATTTATATTGTTTTCACCGGTCACGTGACTGATTGCATTCCTTTGTGTAGAAAAAACGCTTTTCAATCTTGCCTTTTCTGGTGTAATTGGCTTTAAATCCACCAATAAATGTCCGTAAGGATACTTCGTAGCCTTTGAAAACTGTTTCATGAATATGTCCGATTGCCCGGGATACATTTGTCTGGCCAATGTCATAACTGATTGTTTATCCACGGGGTTATTAAATAGGACTAAATAATGACAATTTCGGCGCTGAGTCGGGTCTTTGTTTCCAAATAAATTCTGGTTGATTGAAATCACGGACAGAGACCTGTGGTGAGAACCCTCCGTGAACAAATCTATGACCCGTTTGTCTTTTCCAGCTTCGGAGAATAAATCGTCCAATATCAACAAATTGTTGATTCTCGAATCAAAGAAATCATCATCTTCCAAATCGGTGGGAATGCCTTGCACAAACTCCACTCTCGGTAACACGGTCTCCTTGATAATCGAGTACAATGGCTGCCATCTTTTATATAACCAAACTATGCGCTGAACGTTTGGCTTTATTTTTTTGTTATGATTCTGCAGCAAATCTTTGACCATCGTAGTTTTTCCACAAGCTGTTGGCCCAGAGATCATCATTGTAAATGGATGTTGGAACACAATGTTTTCCTCTGATGGCGGTGGTAGCGGAGAGGGTTCTGTATGTGGTGGTGGCGGCGGCGGCGGCGGTGGTGGTGGCGGCGGCGGTGGCGGCGGCGTAGGCGGTGGTGGTGGTGGTGGCGGCGTAGGCGGTGGTGGTGGCGGCGGCGGCGGTAGGGACATGCATACCGGGGATGAGAACTCTAGCGGCGGTGGCGGCGGATATGCTTCGGCGCCCTGCGGATACGCTTGGCTACTTCTTGAATGTTTGCAACGCAAATGTCTTAACAAGACATCTCTCCGCGAAAATTCCTGTTGGCAGTCTGGACATTTATTCATGTTGACTCTCTGGTGGCTTACTTACAAATGACGCGATGTTGTTTTTCACCCGTATTTATATCAAGTGCACCGAATGTTTTAACCAATCAAATGCTTTCGTTCAATTCTCAATTAGTATAAAACGCATGCAGTTATCTGAAAAAAAAAATCATTTTTTATTCTGTGAGTTCAAACGATAAGACAGATATTTGGAATAATACAGTGGTAAAAAATAATATTTTTATGCTGTCTCGCCTGGTTTTTTGTAGTCTCGCCTGGCTTTTTGTTGTCTCGCCTGGTGTCTTGATGTTTTGTTTTGTAAAACAAGAAACACATGCTGAAATATATGTTTGTATTTGATGTATATAAACTCGAGACTAATCACACAACTTCATTCTACTTTCAGACCATGGCATCTTACACGTGCGAAGAATGTGGGGTTAGCTTCCCGAAACTAAGCCAACTACTCCAACATAAACGAGCGATGAATCACTGGAAGAAGTATCAGTGTCAATCCTGCAAGAAAGTATTTAATCGAAAAGACAATTTAGACCGACATCTTCAAAAACACAACGACGAAAACAACCATCATTGTCCAGAATGTCTCAAAGTATTTACTAGAGAGGACGCTCTTAAGGAACATTTGCGCCAAGATCATGGCGGGGCAGGTGGAGTGAAACGACCATCTAATGATCAGGGAGGTGGTGGGGAAGCTAAACGAAAGAAGTTGGATGAAGATCTATCCGCTCATTACGACATTGAGAAAGTTAGTGAGCGAAAGATTGAGAAATTTCGTTCGACTGCCAGTTATTACAGAATACGCGTGAACGATGTGGAAATTACAGATTTGCCGAATATACTCAAGTATCTACGAACACTTTTTCAGGACATCATAAACAAAATGACTGATGAAATAGCATCGAGCGATTTAGTTAGGCTTTCATTGGACAACCCAGAACTAGACTTCCCAATTGTGTTACCATTTATGAAAAAATCAGCCTTGACAGTTGATCGAATTCTGTCAGAGATTGAGAGAGTACTTCAATCCTATGAACAATTTGTTGTGGATGAAACATTTGGAATAGAACTCGTTCATGTGCACATGCCCACTGGAAGTGGTTACAAAATGAAACCAGTAGTAGACATAACAAAAATGTTAGAAAATAAACGAAGTATCATACAGATAAAGAACACAGATGAGTTATGCTGTGCGCGCGCCATAGTGACGGCCATCGCCCGTCATGAAAAACACCCTCAATGGAATAGCATAAGGCGGGGGTATGCAATACAGGGGCAACTGGCTGAGGAACTTCACTGGAAAGCCTGTATTCCTCTTACGAAGTGTGGATTAGACGAAGTCAAAGCGTTTCAAGTTGCTGTACCAAAATACCAGATACATGTACTATCGAAGGACCATTTTAACGCCATCGTATTTAGTGGTCCAGAAGGGGGTGTGCCGATTTATGTGTATCTGCATGATGGTCACTTTGATGTCATAACAACAATGACTGGATTCCTTAACCGAAATTACTTTTGCACAGTGTGCAAGAAAGGGTATCAGCATCAAGAAAGGCACACCTGTAATAACCCGTGTCATTTCTGTCGAAATCTACATACAAACAAAGAAGAGGATTGGAAACACTGTAAAACATGCAACTGTAAATTTATAAACGAAGACTGTTTTGACCTTCATCTAAAAAAATCTGAAAAGGGAAAATCTACGTGTGAGATGTATCACAGATGTAACAATTGCGACCAGCTTATCAACCGATCAAAACACAAACGGGACCATATGTGTGGCGAGACCTATTGTAAAACATGTAAGGACTACGTCATGGAAGATCACAAGTGTTATATGCAGCCGGCTAACGAAGATGACAACAGTGACAATAAAAAGAAACCTAAAGAGACACAGTATATATTCTTCGACTTCGAATGCACTCAGGATACCATCGTACAGTGCAATGATGGTTATTTACCAGGAGAAGACAGATGTATAAATTGTGCAAAATCATGGTGCGGGTCGATGGAACACACTCCTAATCTTTGTGTGGCCCACAAGGTATGCAGTCTCTGTATCAGCAAAGAAATACAACCTGACTCTGAATGTTTGAAATGTGGGCCTAATATCAAAGTATTTTCAGGACCTGATACAACAAAATTGTTTTGCCAATGGCTTTTCTCGGAACCGAACTTCGGCACCACCGTTATATGTCACAACTTCAAGGGCTATGACAGTTACCCTATATTACAATATCTGCACGATAACGCCATTCTGCCAGACGTTATCACGACAGGCTCAAAGTATATGTCTATCACAGTGTCCAAGTGCAAGATAAGGTTCATTGATTCCATTAATTTCATACCCATGGCTTTGGCGGACATGCCTGGAGCTTTTGGTGAAACAGAACTGGCCAAAGGATACTTTCCACATTTGTTTAACCGTAGAGAAAATCAAAATGTCGTCCTCGACCACCTTCCTGATATGAAGTACTATTGTCCAGATGGAATGAAACCAGAAAAACGCCGGAAATTCTTGACCTGGTATAAACAACATGAGCATGACACATTTGACTTTCAGAAGGACCTCTTACGTTACTGTCAGTCCGACGTTGATATTTTAAGAAAATGTTGTTTGACTTTTAGAACACTATTCATGAAACTGACCACGAGGGATCATAATCGAGGCATTGATCCATTTGAAAAATGCATAACCATAGCATCAGCATGCAATCTTGTGTATAGGACACTGTTCCTAGCACCAGAAACGATTGGTATCATTCCTGCCCACGGTTATCGACCAGAAGAAAAGCAGTCGGTCATGGCCTATCAGTGGCTGTCCTACATAGCAAACGAAAAGGTGATTTTCATTCAACATGGTCGAAACATAGGCGAGAAGTCTATAGGTCCGTACAAAGTGGACGGATATTATGAAGACGATGGACGTCGTCATGTTTTAGAATTCCACGGTTGTTTCTGGCACGGTTGTCCCAAATGTTACTCACAGTCTACTGTCAATCCTGTGAGTGAAATGTCCATGGGGGATTTGTATACCAGAACCATGGAAAAGAAACAGTTCATAGAAGCGGAAGGATATTCATATACGGCATTATGGGAGTGTGAATTTAAGCAACAGTTACAAGTCAATGACACCATGAAGAAATTCTTAGACAATCTGGAAATAGTAACTCCATTAGAACCACGGGATGCATTCTACGGCGGTCGTACCGAGGCATTTAAATTATACGAGAAAGCCACTGCAGACAAACAAATAAAATACTATGACGTTACATCCTTGTACCCATACATAAACAAAACCGGCAAGATTCCTCTCGGACACCCAGAGATTATTACAGACAATTTCCAAAACATTTCGAACTATGAAGGCCTCATTAAATGCAAGGTATTGCCACCTAGAAATCTCCATATACCCGTCTTACCTATGAAGTGTAATGGAAAGCTGATGTTCAGTCTATGTCGCCTGTGCACTGAGACCTATCAACAAGAGAAATGTACGCATAGTGACACTGAGCGAACATTCACGGGTACATGGGTGACCGATGAGATTAAGGAAGCTGTTTCACAAGGGTATATCATTCAAAACATCTACGAAATCTGGCACTTTGACGAGATTTCACAGTATGATTCTGTATCCAAATCGGGCGGAATATTCACGGATTATGTCAACACATTTTTAAAGGTGAAACAGGAAGCGAGTGGTTGGCCTAAATGGTGTGTAACTGAACAGGACAAACAAAGATATATTAAAGAATATTACGAGAAAGAGGGCATTTTACTGGATTATGATAAGATCAAGAAGAACCCGGGCCTGCGCTCACTCGCCAAGTTGATGTTGAACTCATTTTGGGGAAAGTTTGGGCAACGTACTAATTTGACGCAGACAACGCTCACAGATGACCCGGCTATCTTTACCGACATGATGACATCGGATCAACAAAAAGTACAAAATGTACGTTTCATTAACGACAATAGAGTACAGATTGACTGGGTATATAACACTGATTTCGTGGAAGCCTCTTGTCGAACAAATACGGTAATTGCGGCATACACCACAGCACAAGCTCGATTAAAGCTCTATAGTTATTTAAAGCCTTTGGATACACGATTGGCCTACTGTGACACTGATTCGTTGGTATTTACAACACGCCCTGGGGAATGGGAGCCCCCTCTCGGTGACTATTTGGGAGACCTAACTGACGAAGTCCCTGGAAATAGCATCACAGATTTTGTAACCGGCGGGCCCAAAAACTATGCCTACAGGCTGAATTGTGCAGACGACGCTGGACAAACTTCCATTTGTAAAGTGCGCGGAATCACATTAAACTTTAAGAATACTCTAGACATTAACTTTGAGACTGTGCAAAAAATGGTGACATGTGGAGATAAAGTAAATCCAATAACTGTCGTTGATACAAATAAGATTGTTCGGAGTCCTGAAAATTGTTGTATCATTACAAAAACCGAATATAAAGACTATAAAATTGTGTTTGATAAACGCGTCATTGGAAATGCGTACACAACCTCACCCTATGGATATTAAACTATGAAAACCCTTTGCTGTATATGTACATATCATGTAATTGTATTATAAATTCATATTGTTCATAACGTTTTATGTGTCACATTGTTATTGCATTTAATGTGTTGTCATACAAATGGTAAAATGCCTTGTTTTAATGTTGCTATATATTGTTATGCATATATGTAAATAAAAGTATCAACATTATTCAAGTTTTGTTATATTTACTCATTTGCAAATGTTGACATACCGATGTACCAGATCGTGTTAACCTCATTTGACCTCAATAATAAACACCACCAACAAAATACTATGAATGGGTTGTAGCCTAGTTCCCACGTATGTACATTCCTGAGCGATGAAGTGTTAACCCCACCACGTTAATAGCTTTACTATATCGTTCACCGCTGATTTAAGCGGTTAGCTATCTGTGTGCTGATTTAAACAGCTAGTCGGCTGTTGTTTGTTGTATCTTATTCAAGTTTGACAGTATTATTGTTAATGCTTTAATAAAATGGAATTGCACAATCGATTGAAATACATAAACAAGACCGGACATGTTGAAACTCGTTACGCTATAATACATACTTAACCTCGCTGAGCTGATTTAAGCAGCACGGTAAAAATAAATATCCCTAAGCAGTTGAACATTAAAAGTAACGTCCGTTATCCTACCAAACTCATAAAGACAATTCGTTTGCTTTAATAAATTTAACCCGGGCGGTATGTACTTTAGGTATAACGTCGAAAAAGCGTCGTCTGCAATGGCAGACGGTTCAATACGGTTACGCAAGAGCGGTCTCGAAAAATCCCTCATTTTTCCCTCAATCCAAAATGGCCGCTTTATATAGATAAAGAAGGAAAACTCCAAGGACACCAGCGACCATACTCCTAGCTTTGACTACTCTTAATTTTAATAAACTTTAAACATTAAAATTAAACACATATGCCATACTCCCATACAGGTTCACTCTTCTATATAATTAGCTCATATAATATACATAATACAATCATAATAAATGCCACTGAACAAGATGAGAACATTATTACGTCATAAATGACTGTATTATGACGTAATTGTATGTCGCGTGACTACTATTTTGGTAAATATACGTCACTACGACAAACAATACATACATTGTTGTTTCTTAATTTTAATAAACTTTAAACATTAAAATTATACACATATGCCATACTGATGAGATAAATGCACAAAATAGAATGAAGTACTCAAATTAAAGAGTACTAAACCAGAGTGCCAACTCCATGTATGAACTAAAATCTCCAATACTTATTTACTCATGATTAAGTATGTCATCTGTGAAGCCAGAAGGAGTCTGAGAATGCACGTAATGCGCGAAGAAAACCTCTGAACTCTTCCATCGCCCGACTTTACGTACGATCTCGGGATTTATATTCTGAGCTATCGCGGTAGTAGCTCCCGTTGGACGAAACGACTTTGCCGTGTAACCCTGTCCCTCTAGACCTGCCAGTTTTATAGCTTCATCCAAAATCTTGGCAACAGACGATGCTTGAATTGCATTATACGGCGCGCGAAGCGATAAGAATACCGGACCACCTGGCGGCCGGAACCTGTCTGTCCGTTCAATGTAGTCCTGTAATGTCTGAACAGGATCAAGCTTAACGTTGCTCGCCCGTGGCAACTCGACCTCAAACCCTGACCGCGATGTATCATGATGATTCCGAAAAATGTTATTTTGGCAGACGTTTCACGGAATTCAACCTGACTAATATTGAAACATAACTTTATCTCGTCGTCGGCTTGTGAATACAATATGCCATTAGGTGCAACGTCTGATGGTCTTAGCATTAACGTCAATTCTAATAACGTAATGGCTTTAAGCCTCAGATACTTAAAATCCAAATGTTTGTTGTCCGACCAACTTAAAAATAAGTTGTGAAAACGCTCTATAGGCATGACCTTTGATCTCTTCATTGGTTCACTGGTCCCCGATTTGACTAGTCCGCTAACGAGAAATCTTACGTCTGAATCTTCGACAAGATTGACACGCCCCTTGGCTCGATATAAGTGACCTATAGCGGCAATGTTTGTTCTTATGACCGAATTAGGTCGAGACGACGCGTTAGCCATGTTGCAGAAAAAATCGGCCAGATAACATGTGTCATTTGGCGGGAAATCACACTTTGTTTCAGTACAAAACTTAAACAATTTCTCGAGCGCGTTATCATATGATCGCAAAGTGCCCTTAGCAAGGCTATATCTCAACTTGCTAATACTATACTGTGACCAGTTTTTTGCTACAAGTTCTTCCCGCCATACACTCTCCATGCGACTATTTGCCACTTCCGGTTCCGGCACGGTTCCGGAAGTGTCCCCATTCATCGAAAAACTCTTGGGTTGTTCGGTAACTTTAGAGGTGGGGAAATTGACATACGAGCCAACCGTTGATACCATGTTTGTGTCTTCCACTGCGGAGCTATTATGGTCGCATACGCTTTTTGCGTTTGTACTAAAATTTGTGGTATAAGACAAAACGGGGCGTTTACAAAGTTGTTTTCGCACCCCCAGTTGCCCTGCGATAGGGCGTCCACTGCTTCTGACAACGGGTCCCAGTACCGACTGTTGAACCTCGGTAACTGAGCGTTCTGACAATTTGCAAACCGATCTATTGTGTGACGACCGTACAATTTGTCTATGTAACCGAACACGTCTGGATGCAACATCCAATTGTGCTTGTCTGGCGTTCTCGACCAATAATCGGCTTGACCATTCTGTACTCCTGCGATATGAGCACAACGTAACGTGATTCCATGATCGAACGCTTCCGCCCAAATTGCTAATGCCAGCCTTGACAGTTTTTGGCTCGGGCCCCCCATATGGTTTATATAAGTCATTGCAGAAATATTGTCGGTTAGTACTTGCACTACTAACCCGCGTAACAGCTTCGCGAAGGCTTTGATGGCCATCAATATGGCCAACATTTCTCTTTCGTTCGAGGTGAGATACGAGACGCGGCGGTTCCAGTCGCCCGATGCAACATGGCTGCCGTACGTTGCTCCCCAGCCTAGACCACTGGCATCGGTGACCACCTGAGCCTGTAATGTCTCGGAACATATCTCGCGTGAGTTCCAGTAATCTACTGAATTTAACCACCACCCTAGTTCTTCTGCAACTTCCGGTGTTATAATTAAGCTATCCGACCACGATTTACGCGCACTAAGTAATTTATACGAATTTCTCAGAAAAAGTTTGCCAGGTGTGACGGCCCAGGCAACTGACACACACTGCCCCAATACTTTCGCTAACTGACGGGCAGCTGCCAGCCCTTGACTAAGAACTCTCCGAATAGACCTCTTAAGCCTGGCCACGCGAATCAACTGCACTTTTACGATTATTTTGCTGTCGGCAGTACATATTGTATATCCAATATATGCAATACGCTGTGTTGGCACTAGGTTTGATTTCTCAAAATTCACTTCAAACCCTAACTCGTCTAATGTATGCAGTAACTGATCTTTGTGATCTGTTATATTTGACACAGATGCACAAAGTAGAAAATCGTCAACAAAAACTGTAATTCTCAACCCTACAGACCGTAAATACGTTATAACATGCCTCAAAATCTTATTTAAAAAATATGGTGAACAGCATATACCAAATACTAACACATTCCACACATAATAAACTCCATCCCATTTAAATCCTAAGAATTTTCTGTGTGATACATGAACAGGTATATGTAAAAATCCGTCTTTGATATCAGTCGTAATAAACCTGTCTTCGGGTTCTATTAACTTCACAGCATCTCGAATGTCTTCATTTCTGTACTTTGGAACATTACAATTATCATTAAGCTTCCTTAAATCCGTGATAAGACGTAACTTATTGTTCTTTTTAGGCACAACCCCTAAAGGGCTCACACAAACTGGTTTTTCTTCCCTAGGTTCTATGTATCCGAGTAATAACAACCTATGTAATTCCTGATTAACAAACTGACACTGTTTTGCACTAAGATCGTGATTCTTTAACTCGGAAAGGCTGTACTTGTGTCGCAAAAGGAATAGTAATACCATTAGTAATCCAATCAATTATGTGATTGGGAGCATCAATCTGTTTCCATGCAGATATATTTCGTTGGAGATTAGAAATACACATTGAAACAAAATTTTAATTAAGTGAAATCTGAATAAAAACAACGCTTAATGTAAGCACACACTGCGTAACTAATCGTCCTTATCGTATGTGTTTGGTGCACCCTCGTCCTTCTGGTGACTGTTGCGGTATCTCGACGACGGGAACTGGCGCGACGCGAAGCAATTGAAAACGTCTCCCCGACGACCTCCGCGTTGACCTCCACGATAACCGCCACGTCCCGACTCGTACGATGATGTTGACGCACCACATGCTGGGGCTGTCGTACGGCTGGCCGCCGATAAGGTGGCTGCAGACCTTAAAGTATCGAGCGAGTCTGCGTTTAACCCGGATGTGTTCTTTTGTAACGCACGAAATATCCTTGATGTTGATTGGTCAAACTGTCCATTTACAAGAATAGCCGCATACTCATCCTGAACATATTTACACTGGGCATGACAAATAAGAAACAACTGGTCCAATGTTTCTTGGGTTACACTAGATCCTGGTTCAATTGTCGATAGGAGTTTTGCCGTGGTTTCACTGTAACGGCTACACTTTGAAAGAATGTTCAATACAGGAACATCCGAACGCTTGATTCCTTGACGGGATTCGTTGAGTCGTAGCTCTGTCGGCAGCTTAATCCGTGCCAAACTGTCCTTCAGTGCGGAAAAATCCCCCTGGATATCAGAATTAGACCCGGTGGCAGTTAGAGCTGCGGTACCGGGAGCCAACACGTGGCTTCTTTCTGGGTGGTCGTTTACCGAGAAGCACCCTTCACGTGGTGAATTTACAAATCCGGAGGAAATATCAAGTTTCTGAATCACTGTCTGTAGATTTCGTTCTACGCCGATAATCCTTTCGTTCACCGAGTCTTTAAACTCCTGAAACTGTTCCTCCATCTGAATAATTGTCTATGAAATAAACTTATTTTCCTGACTGAACAAATACACGTCCTCTCTCGAGAGTGAACAAGATGAGAACATTATTACGTCACAAATGACTGTATTATGACGTAATTGTATGTCGCGTGACTACTATTTTAACATATAAGTTAAAGTTGCCAAAACATAATATTAGCATTCAATGCTATTTGTATAGAGATAATTTTGACAATAAGAGAATGTTCAAGGTGATGAGAATAGAATTCCTAGATATTCATATATTGTAACATGCCTTTGTAACAGTCTTTACAAAAATATCTATACGTCCACTTTGGGAGAATGCAATAATGTGAGTCTAATTAAGATTTACAGAAAGACCATATTAATCATGTTACTGTGAGAATTTATTAGTAATTAGTTGATAATGATACAAATTACAATAATATAAGAACAGAACAGAACAGAATTTTATTAGACGTATACCATCACAGTACATAGTCAAATAATATCAAACACATTTACAAATATGAATTCATCAAATCACATAATACAGAACCAATGTAGGTTGAATACAAATAGAAATAAAAAAAAGTTGGCATGAGCAAATGCAAATAAATGCATACATACATTATGTGAGGATGAGCATATTATACTAAATATCATAAGTAAGGGTAATTCTATGTTTTACAGATTCTTTAATATATTTTGACAGTTTAAACATTGTATTTTTATTTTCAGGTTTTAACAATTCTATAAACTTATACATGCTTGGTCTTATGTAAAAATATTTCTTATTATACTTTCTTCTAATATCAATATAACAAGGACAAATTAACACAAAGTCATATTCATCTTCTATGTCACGAGTGTTACAAAAAAATACAGTAACGTTCATTTCTAGGAAGGTTATTAGTTGCATATATACCAGTATGGATTCTTAGAGAATGCGCCGAAACTCTTAGTCTACTCACATAGAAGCGTTAATCCTGTGGAAGAATATTTACGTATTGTTCGTAGCCTAATGTATCTTTAATACTATCATACAATTTTAACACACCACTTGTTGCTTTGTCATTACACCATTGTTTGTTTAAATATGCTAACAAATGTGTTAACATCATGAAACGACGGATAATTGAAAACATATGTATAACCATGTATGCTAAGCAGATCTTTAACATCAGCAACCCAATTGCGTTTTCAATTTTCGCAATCATTTACGGTCATGACGTATATTTCCTTGAGTATAACATTGTCAGTACTTGCGACTTTATACCAATATTTTATAATTCTTGTATAACGTGATACAAACAATGGATAACGTCCTAATTCTCCATATACTGCATTGTTACATGTATTTATACGTACATTTAGAATTCTTTTACAAAATTTTAAATAGATTCTTTCAATTTCTTTAGATTTTCCAAATCCCCAAATCTCAGACCCATAACTTAAACTTGATCTAACAAAAGCATCAAATAATTGACATAAAATGCTAGGCTTCATACTATATTTACTTCAATTAGATAATAACACATTAAGCGCCTTAAGGGTTTTCCAACGAGGTATTCTTGGTTCAGTAAGAATTTACGTGTGTAATTAAAAACAGTACCCAAATAATTAAAGTCGTGAACAACATCCAGGTTATTATTTTTGTATGTAAATGTTTCGTTTCTTAACAGGCCACCTCGTTTGCGAAATACCTTAGCCTTTGTCTTACTTATGTTGACATCAAGACTCCACTTAACACAGTATATTTCCAGCAAAGATAGCGACTTATTAACATCTTCAGGTGTGTTACCTAGAATAATCATGTCATCTGCAAATAACAATAAAATAACAATACGATCGTTTATACTAAGTCCAGAATTCATATCTGTTTGTAAGAACAATTCTAAACCCTCCAAAAATAGAGAAAACAAAACGGGGGACATAACTTCTCCTTGTCTCAAACCAATAGAATATTCAAAGAAATCAGAGTAATTATTTAACACTTTAACAGCTGATTATTTTTTTTCATACACATCTTTTACTATTCTTAAAACTCTACCCTGGATACCAGATCTGTAAATTTTAAGCCACAGTGCATTTCTATACACACAATCAAATGCTTTTTTAAAATCTACAAATTCACAATAAAGACGTTTATTTTCATTTAGATACGTTTGTATAAGATTTAGCAAAACAAAGTGGGCATCAATTGTTGATCTTCCCTTCCGGAATCCAAACTGCGCATCCGACATAACATTTGATTCCTCACAGAATAAAATAATTATTTTGTTAAGTATGGATGTGAACAGTTTTGACTTACAACTAACTAGGGTTATGCCTCTATAGATATTAACATCATTTTTATCCCCCTTTTTATGTAAAGGTATAATTATCCCCTTAGTCCAATTCTCAGGGAAATAGCCACTACTTAGAATAGCATTAAGATTATCAGCATAACGTAGACACCCAAAGTGTGCATTATTAAGAGAGATCTGTCATCATTGTCATTAAAGCACTGAGGTACGTTTGATTTGTTCACTAATAATTTCCTTTAAAGTTATTTCATAATCAAATTTAATAACCATTTGTTTCTCCTCTTTAGTTTGCAAAACATTTGTTAAAGCAGTAATGCTGTTCTATTTAATCATTTTCTATACTAATTAGATTTCAAAAGTGTTTTGTCCAATTATCCGGAGATGTGTTTTATGATTGACCATCAACAAAACAATGTTCGTCTTTTAGTTCAAATATTCATTTTGATCATTATTATACAACATGTTCAAAAAATGATTTGTAAGCCTTTTTTTTAATTCATTCCATTTTTTCATCAAACAATTGCTTTTCATCTTTAATCTTAATTTGCAGAAAGAATCCCTTACAATTGGGTCTGAACGATTTTGGAGTATGCTTTTTATGTTTTGTAGTTTTGTGCATGGTGTTTAAATCACTGTGAAACGTCTTCTATTTTATTGTGTATTTCTTGTTTATTTTTTATTTTATTTGTATTTTTCACTAAGTTTTTTTTCCACATACATCAAGTATAATACAATTGAAAGTTTTAATCACTTTATCAATTGATGTATTATCACTTGTTATATAGTTGGTGATATCAGAGTTGACAAAGCAACGAAAATCCATCAAATCCTGAACTTTATAGTTTATATATTTTGATCCTAATGCCTTTGAAAACATATAAGAAGAGTTTTTACTCCATATATATGCATATGGAACATTAATACATGTGGCTTGTGACATCACAACAATTTCATCAACATTTGCAGTACTTTTTCTGTTTCCTAAGTAATGGACCATCGTCATTTACGTAAAAGTATAAACACAATCTTTATACAATGTGTCGGTTATATTTAGAGCAATTATACTTCCAAAACATATATCAAAAGGCTTGTCCATTTGCTAATGAGAAGTATAACATAGTTTTAGTAATTCCACGTTATGCATGCTTTGTCTGTTATAAACTATTCTATATTTACAAAAAAGTAGCACAATAGTTGACCAGAGTAGTGATATATTGTAAGATTATATCTAAATGAGTTAATATTGGCAAGTATTTTACAACAATGTTTCATAAGAGGTTTCAATTATCTGCGATCATGAATGACCCTAATATATGGTCATGTAATGACGATATACAACATTTTTATAACTCGACAAATCTAGCTTTATTTCGAGTCTAGGTAAATGTAATGCATTTTACTAAAAGTAGCAAGTTCACAATTAGTTTGTTGAACATTTTTGAATATATTTTATAAAGATTTGTTTTAACCTTTATAAAGGCTCGTAAATAACTATACAAAATATATTGTATCTGTGAATATAAACAAATAACACATCAAATATTCAAAATATAGTATATATTACCACGGACCTATGCTATCAGTATTATTAACAATTTCAACATCTCTGATGTTCAACGTCAGAATAAGTGTCCCCCAATGTGACAGATGCTTTGAGTCGAATAGTTTTCCTTACATAGGCTCTCCCCGGTTGCATTCGAGATAATTATTACTTAAACTGGCTTTCTCACAATTTTATTCATTATTTGGTCTAGCAGCTCTTTTGATTTTGATTAACATTTTTATTTCTTAAATAACCACACGATGTTTAGTTCTGGTCCCTATTTAATTATTGATAAAGTCCCTTGATAATAAATCAACTTCATTATGATCAATTTTGTCTTGTTCACTAATGAAATTTGCACTAAGACGCTTTATGTGGGAAATACATACTAATGATACTTGTTTCTGAGCTTTCTTAGCGGAAGCTTTGTTGCATGGCCTTGTTGGTTTTGTTTTGGAATGTTGCCAAGCTGTGGTACTTAAATTGGCAGGTTTAGCTTTCTTTGTACCACTGTTTTGCACTTAATTATTGTTTCGAAGTTTTTTTCGTGCACCAGTTGAAGAGAACTCGTTTCTTGACAGCTTACTAGAATGCCTTTGATGTCGTTGTCTTTTAAACTTTATCCATGTAATCATCTTTCATTTCTTGCTTCTAAATACTCAATATATTTTTGTCACATCATGTGGCTTGTTTCAGAGCAGTTTGTTTACTTTTCATTTTTTTTTATTTCAGCTTTCTTTTCGTTTGTGATCATTCTTACGGTACGGTAGTGTTTTTTATGCAAACGTTTTTGCGTTTGTTTCGATTTTGTCTTGACAATTCAATATCGCTCTGGATTGTTTAGCTATTTTCCTGTTAGTTTCAAGTTCCTGACGAGAATTGTCATTGTAATGGTGTATAAATGAATTGCTAAATTTCTATGTAGGCTTTATGTGGGTCTATGCTATAATCACGGTTATCAATGTTTATTTGCTGTCAAATAAGCAAAATTTTTGTCATACAAATTTATCCTAATTATTTTTCAACTTACATGACAATTTATTCATAATTTAACGATTACAACATTCATAGCCAAAATAAATTATACATCACATTGTCGTAAAAAGCAAAGGCATGGTCAATGGAGGGATTTCGAATACATTTTAGTAAAATGGTATTAGTTATCACTATCTTATTAAAGTTATTAAGTTCGTGATCGTAATATAGAAGAATAGTATTAAAATTAACTAATATTTCGTAGAGTTTTTCTAGAATCTGGTGACATCAAAGTTATATTTTTTTGTTTTGTAGGCCAATGGCAAAAAAAAGTGTAAAGTAATATTTCCTTAAATTATTAAAATAGGGACAAACTAGAGGACAATGATATTCATTTTCAATGACAATCATGTTGCAATAAGTACAAATTATTTCTGTTCTGGGTATATTATGATGTATATCCCGTTTCAATCAATAAACCGTGAGAGGAAACCCGAACTTGTGTTAGTGCTATCTTAAATGTATTTGTTTATATTGCCTCTGAGTAATTTTCTTACTTAAGTTCGTTTGGATACCAGCAATATGTTTCTCATCTGTTTGATTCGTTAATATATGTATTCCACGATAATTTAAATGTATCAATAAGTCTTTGCCTTATTAATTGGATGGGGATTAATTGTATATCTTCAGCATACCATATAACATACTTTTATTTATTTACAATGTCTTTTGCTGGAGTCATCTGAAAATTTCTGCACCATATTTTAAAATTACGCCAATAAGATGGCAAAGCGTTTACATTAATATTTTATGTTAAGGTTTAATTAATTAAAAACAATTAAGAAATTGCGTACGGTATAGATGGAGTGAAGTGCTACGTGTTTATGTGTTCAATTCCAGTTACCATTTTTAAAGATAGTTATAACTAGATATTTGAAGGTTTTAATCATTTCTAAATTTGCATTAATAATGGTAAATTTATTGACGTCGCGTGGAAACAGTCAGTTTAAGGTAGGTCTCAAAGTTGTACCATGGAGGGTCACGTGATCAAAATGGACCAGCCAACATTAGTATTGTAAAATAAAACTATAAAATATGTTTAATAAAAAAACAACCTTTATAAACAAAAAAAATCGTATAAACTGATAAAAGAAAAAGGAAACTTCAAGATACCAAAAAAAACACGTTTATCTTGTACCGTTATAACACACCTTTGGGCACAGCTAATGGGTATTTAATAACTCGTCCTTAAACTCGTAGGCAACGGGGTTTTTACACCTTGGTTTACGAACCTTAGGAGCTGATTCATCAAAGCTCAGGAAAAACGTTTCTAATGATGCTTTTCTTATTTAAAATAAGCTGATTTTTGATAAATGGATAAACCAGAAAAGTCAATGACAATTCATTACATATAACACTATCAATAATATGATGTAGGAACTGTACGTAACCCCAAAATTACATAGGCTCACACGATAACCCGTCAGCCAATCAAATCGCAGGAAATTCAGTTAAGATACTTTCGGTTTGAGTTTACCCACAAAAAACACTGGTGGTGAAAGGGGTCGGTGGAATTACAGGAAAAAAGAATAACCGGAACCCTCTTTAGTGTTTATAAGTATATACAATACAGTATGTGAAAGGGGTTGGTGCGGCTGGGGTTCATGCTATATTATGTTGGAGGGGTGTATAACATATACCAACATATTAACATCTTACACGGAGGTAGGTAACAGTCGCCAGGCAGAGGTTTCGGGTAACCTGTGGCTAGGGATTGACCTTATCATGGAAGAAACCATGCTTTTGTACGCTACTGTTTCTGATAATATCATCAAAATCTAGTAGTATTTACAATACAAGATAAATACAATACCTTCTCTTAGTAACGCCTTCCAAAGATTTTTCCTATAAAGCTAAATTAAGTTTAACATGTTTAACAACTACACATCAATGTAACACATATAGTCTAACCTTTTATTATAAATAGACAAGACGATCGAGTGGCGGGTCGCTACATCCTCCCCCCTTAAATTGTCGAAGAGAACTGTTCATATCGATATGGTCTGGGACAACTCCCGGATAATGAGATATGGTGGTCATATTCAGGGTCAATGACGTGGTAACCTTAAAATCACTTTCAGCTGAAAATCGGTTTGCGATCAATACAATACGCTTAGACATAGAGACCTCAAACTTGGTATATATCCCTCAAACATGACCAGTACCCTAACTATTGTTATGTCATTTGGTCAAATGTCAAGGTCGTAGTACCTTAAGCTGAAAATCTGATTTCGTACTGAAGAATGATTATTTCCACGTACCTTAAACTTAATATGCTGACTTAATGCATTTGCTTCCTTTAAGTCATATTTTAAAAACATTCGCGACGTCTTTGCATCAAAATTAGTCTTGTAATTAGTTTAACTATCTCTCAAATAACACTGTTAGTTTTTTCCTGTGACTTTGAAATACCAAAGGCCACAGTATACTTGTATATCGTTAAGCATTGTTTGTTAGGCTATGGGTGTCTAGGCAAAAATCGTCAGCAAATCAGTGTACGTATATTTTAACATAACTATTGCAAATACCGTCTATATTATGATTAATACAGCTTTAACTAAATATTTATAGTTTAAGCATTTTTAAATTTGTATTGTTCAAGGTATCGTCATAATGAGTCTAACTACATCTCAGTACTTCAGTTATTGCTGTTTTTACCTTTAAATCCCAAAGGCAACACTACACTTATTATTAAGCATCGTTTGAAAGGCTTTGGGTGTCTGGGTAAAAATGCAAATAAAAGTAAGTTTATTTTTGCATCATTAATCCTGCAAATTTATACCGTCTATAGTATGATTAATATTTTATAATATATAATTCATGAAAAATAAAAACGTAAGGCTGGAGCAGTTGTCCCCATGTTTTACACCGGTATGTGACGTAAAGAACGGAGACAGGTTTATTTTATATCGTACACACTTTGACAGAACTATACATTGTTTGTATGGCTTTTACAAACCGCGTGCTTATATTTTTAGTTTTTATAGTTTGTAGAATAGTTGTGATCTAGTGATTTTATCAAAACATTTTTTATAATCGATCAACACCAGTTAAATTTTAATTTTGCTTATTTTCGAAAGAAGGGTTTTAACGATAATTGAATGGAGAATATATATACGATCGATCGTCGACTTTCCTTTCTGAAAGCAAAATGAGTTTTTCATTACCACTGCCACAGTTTGTAAGTCTATTAAATAATATTTGCACAAGCGGATTCGGGGGGGGGGGGGGGCGCACCCGGCGCGCGCCCCTTCTAAAATCGTCCAAGTCTATTTTTTATTTATAAGGAAAAGAAAAGTAATAAAATATGTGAATAGGTGCCATTTCGAAATAGAAATTGTTAGCATTTTGTTGAGGGAGGACCCTCAAACCCCCCTGCCAACACTTTAAACCAACTAATTTTCGTTAGTGAGGGAGGGGCGCAAGTCAAAAGGGCACAGCCATAAGCTACGCCCCCTCTAACTTCGAATCTTAGATCCACTCCTGATTTGTGAGTATATCTCTGAAAGGATGTTAATAAGTATAATTCTTCTATTAATTTTGGGGTCTTCACGGTTCCGCATTTGAAGACAGGAACGATAATTCTTTAAACAACTGACGGTGGACTAAGAAAGTGTATTTTCGAACATAGCTGTACGCTTGTAAATATATATATTTATATTATATGTATTATTATACATGATGAATATTTTACTCTGTTTAAAAGCGCATTTCCCTTTGTTTTATATTGACCAACATCATGCCTTAATATTCAGAAGAAAATCATCATAACGTAAAAAATGGAATTTGAGAATTACCCCAAAAAACAGATTGCACTCAATTTGATTTTGCTATAATTAAGCCCTACACTAATATTTGCATTACAATATTGTTCGATACAAATATAAATAAGAATTTCAACAACCAGATTTATTTTTCCAGTAACATTATATACAAGATTTAATATTGTTACCAGTTGAGATAAGTTCTAAGATTTTTGTAACATTGTGGCCTTGTGGTTTTAGTCCATTGAGCTTAAAGACAGGACAAGTTCCAAATGTATCCATCATCTCAAGAGCTTTTGGGATTTCAGCGTGTTTTTTTCGTGTGTTTTTTAGAGAAAAAAAACCCCCGTTTCCAGGTTATGTGATTTTAAGACTGGCTTCACATAAACCAATACTTATGATAAACACTACAGAAACAAGCTCAGTAGCCAAACATAAATATATATGCAAAAAGCTACAGAAACATGCTCAGTAGCAAAAAGTTTAAACATAAACCTGGTTTAGTCGCAATGGGCAACGCCAAAGACATAGAACACAAATTCACAAACAAGTAACATAGAACAGCACAAAACTCTACAAACAGCACAGTGCATAAATACTATGTAAATATATATATATATATAATTGGTATGTTTATCAAGAATTGTTAGGTACCGCCTTGGAACGGTCAGTAAAATGTAAATTTACCGGGGGTTTAAACCGGTTTATGTGCACAAACCTCATGCACTCTTATCCCAACAAGTTTTAATAAAGATAAAACGCAAAAGATAAATCTTATCAAAGTATGCATTAACTTGAGGAAACTTATCAATAAAACAAATAATAATAATAAACGAAAAGGTAAACCCCAAGTACTTCAATGATTAGAGATCCCAACTCTATCTGCAGACGGAGGGAAACAATTCAGAGAACCTAATGCAAATACTTTTCAAAAATACGATGCAGTCATTGTTTGAAACTATGAGCATCACGCACAGTCTGCCTTTTAAAATAAAAGGTTTAAAACTGTGTGATCATAGAGTTTCATAATAAAAAGCATCATTGTATTAAAACTGGGAACAAATAAAGAAAACATTATTACAAATAAAAGTGATATATGTTAGCTAATCTTTTCTTCCAAATGATTACATATGTAAAAATGACGTCACATGCCAAAACATTCCTAGCCAGCCAAAGTCGGTTTAAATATAACATGAATCTGCAAAAATTTTATAAAATCAAAGGACTGAAAGCTTAGAAGAGTCAGCCAAAGACGATTTTAAAGATAACATGAATTTGCAAAATTTTCATAAAATCAAAGGACTAAAAGCTTAGTTATGTAAGGATGCTATATTCAACACTATATTTTGTGTCAGGAATTCATCTTGAAAAACTAGAAGGTAAAGACTCTTTAAAGTATTGCCTTTATATCCACGGTTTAAATAAAATCCAAGTTATTCAAACCTTGTTCAGGGCTAGTTTTGATACATGCATTATTCTTATCGTTAGACACGCCTCGATGACATGATTCTATTCAGTCGAATGGGAAATAAAATTTATGGTTCAAAAACACTTCCTTTCTTCCCTAAAATTGAAGCTAAATCTTAATTGGCCATTAAATACGGCCCCTGGTAAATTTGAAAAAGAAAAATAACATGACCAGTCAGATTTTTTTCACTTAAAATTGCGAACTCTTCAATTTCAACACTAGGAATAAAAGTAAAATTGTCATAGTGCAAATGTGGGTGTGATAGCTGTGAATGCGTGCTTTAATAATCATGAATAATTTATTTAAAAAAAGTAAATATGCTCACATTTGAAGAAACACAAATAGGAACTTTAATAAATGTATCTTGTAAAACAAAATGTTATCAACTTTGTAATTATCGCGACAAATGTTGAGTTTAGATTTCAATATTTTCTCAAATAAAATCACGTGTACTCACATTTAATACAGACAGGTATTTTTCCAACTACCAGTATACCCGCTCGAAGTCTTGTAAGTCTCTAACCAATTCGCGAGTAACTGTATGATATATCTGGTAATATCCAATACCGCTGCAATCCATCGGTCATTCTCGGGAAAATCTGCTCACCGATGACATCGAATGGATTCAGAATTAACTTATATTATAACGCACATTTCATCACAATGAAACCAGCTATCGGCATCCAATAAGTACCACACTTTACCATTAAGAATTGTAGTTTAAAAAAACAACAAAAAAACTACCTGACTAGAATAATTGATTGTTCAAGCAGTTATGGTATAGATCTTTTGAAAACGCAGTATTGTTTGTATGCTCCAGACAGACGACATAAAGTTTTTGGACAGTCTGTCATTCTGTCCGTCAGTCCATCTGTCCAACTACACGCTTGCCGATTCATAACTTGGGATCTCAAATTGGTCATGAACAGCTGAATAACCCTATTCATTCTGAGGCCAGTAGGACAAAGCTAGAGGTCGTGACGACCTTTTAAAAAGTCGTTCTCGATCAATAACTGAATACCGCTGGGTCAAGATTACTCAAATTATTTAGACCGGTTGGTCTTGACCAGTAGTTGAACCGTATTACTTTTGAGGTCAGCTGGTCAATGATCATGGTCGTGGTGACCTTCAGCTGAAAAAACGTTTCTGATCAAGAACTGAAGAACACCGAGGCCCAGGGACTTCAGACTTTGTAGGTGGGTTATTCATGACCAGCAGATGAACCCTATCTAATTTGAGGTAAGTTGGTCAAAGGTCAAGGTCGAGGTGAGCTTGAGCGAAAATCGGTTTCCCGCCATAACTGAAGTACCGATGGACTTGAAATTCGGTAGGCAAGTTGGTCATGACCGGCAGATGAACCCTATCGATTTTGAGGTCAGTAGGTTAAAGGTCACGATCGTGGTAACCTTGAGATGAAAAAATAATTCTGATAAATAACTGAATAACGTTGGGGTCAATGGACCTCAAAGTTGGGAGGCAGGTTGTTCAATAGCACATAACCCCAATTGATTTCAGGTCAGTGGGTCAAATGTCAATAACTGATGAAAACCTAACCCTAGCACCGAATACTTAGTAAGCCGGTTAAATACTACCAGTGGATGACCCCACTTAATAACGGGTACCAGGATGTCAACACGGTAAACATGATTAAGCCATTTAACTATAGCATTTACTTAAAAAATATTAAGTGAATCTAGATAGTCATTTCCCTGAAAACGCATGCCGGAGATGGCCGAGTTACAACGCTTGAGAAAGTTGGAAAAACATTGTCCGCATCAATAATGAGTCGCTATTCTGTAATGTATGGTGGCATATTACTGCTGTAATATAACCTGATAATATTCGCGAATTGTTTCGAGTTAACCATGATAATTATCTAACTAACTATTTAATATTCGCAAGACTAAGATATAAATAACATAAGACTAAAAAAAAGGCTTAAAGTGCGCAGATCTGCCAGATAGCTGTTACCTTTTCACGTACAGGTTTGCGAAGTACTTGTAACATAATAACTGATTAAATAGATTAGATTCGTGTTACAACTTTCTATAGTAAAATAGGATGAATGATGCACTTAACATCTGTTTATGACAAAATCAAGTCTTGGCTTTAACTGTTTATAGATTTTATTTGCATTATGTCTGTCATCGCCATTTAAATAAACTACATAGTTTTATAAGCTTCTAGTGCTTTACATTGCTGCTAATCCTTATCACTTTTGTGTAACCTGTTACAATTACATTACAGTTGTATCACTTGTAGAATTAACATTTCTAGCTATTTGTATCTTCATTCCCAGGTAGTTTTAACTTGGTTTTTAGACTGCATATATATTGCTAAAATTTTGTTGTTGTTTTGCTTTAGCAGTTTTGTATATGTGAAAATGTCTTAGCTAAGGAATAATGCTAAGAAGTTAATAAACCCTTTGCCCTAATCTCCATTGATATTGTTTTTGGCATGCTCAATCCTATAATTATCCTAATTTTTTTTTTTTCTAAAAGTATACTTTTCTTTTCATTTGTCATAATTACCTGAAATATGTCTTCAATACCATGTGATTTGCTCTGCTTTTGGTATTTTATTTGGCAATCTACGTCTGTACCAATATTATTTATATTTTCGGATTTTAGTTCAAACAATAATGATATGTTATAGTGATGAAACGAGTATCGTGTACAATCGATAAATCGTCGCTGACAATGCTATGTCGGCGACAATCGATAGCGGTTGTCTAAAATCGATGTCGCTAATGTAACTCCCTGTAACTACGTTTTTTGTTTTGTGGTAAAAGTCGAGTAAATGTCAATTTTTCTCTACGGTAAATTTGCGTTGATTTCATTTTAACAAGGGAGGTCACTCTCTTACACAAATGCGGTGAATGTAAACACTTATTCTTAAAAACTTACAAACTCTCCAAAGATTACAAATTGTTTTTAATTGTTTATATATTTCATAAAACCTTCTTCAATAACTTATCTCTAGTGATGAAACGATAATCGAGTACAATCGATAAATCGTCGCTGACAATGCTTTGTCGGCGACAATCGATAGTGGTTGTCCAAAATCGATGTCGCTAATGTTACTTCCGAAAACTACGTATTTTTTGTTGTGGTAAAAGTCGAGTAAATGTCAATTTTTGTTTCCGGTAAATTCTCGATGAAGTCATTTTAACATGGGAGGTCACTCTCTTACACAAATGCGGTGAATGTAAACACTTTTGCTTAAAAACTTACAAACTCTCCCAAAATTACAAATCGTTTTTATTTGTTTATATATTTCATAAAACCTTCTTCAATAACCTGTTTCTATGGTGTAGTGGGTCCGGTCTTACCTGCTAATACCGGTGATCCTGGCATGATGCATTCTGTTTTTAAAACCTTTTTTGGTATCGTTTGTAATTAACTAATATACTTTTTTGTGAAAGTTTTATGAAATTAAGATTTTGTAACGAAAGGTTCAATATAACAGTTTATTGAATGTTAAGCTGGTTCACAAAATTTAATATGTTTTACATGGATTGCATGCTAAGATAACTTACTTGATGCGGTGTGTATCATTTTGCAATAAATGTGATATTATTAAGCATGTGTTGTGTTGTTATGTTTTTTCGTTAAGTTATTAAAGACAGAAAAGGTTAAGGAAATTTACTTACTGTTGCAAATCACACTTACTGATTCCAGGTTTAACCATTTAAAAGATCATGATGATACTATGTATAAAGAATTAATTGCTTACTGATATTATGAACTTTCGATTATTGTCCGATAGTAAATCGAAATGCTTGGTACGATTCGATTCGATTATCGATTGCAAATGGAGTCCGATTTTCAAACACTACCTATCTCTATGGTGTAGTGGGTCCGGTCTTAAATGATATACCGTATATATTCTATAGTCAATTGACTAATTTGCATGCAAGATAACACTGATTTCTAGTGCTTCACGACCCCAACATACTATATGGAGAAAAAAATATCGACGTGTTTACTAAACACTAAACAAAGTTGGAAAGAGGTCACTTTCCTCCGAAGAAAAATAAAATTGGTTGAACGTAAATTCTGTGTATACGGTTCAATGTCAATATCTGGTGTATGAGGACAAACAATGCAGTTAACATTTAAACAATCAAAAAGTAGATCAAATAGATCCAGAATGTTCAGCCTTTCTTTAAATTACAAACCATTTAGCTTCAAACCCTATTAATATGGAAGATACCTAATGGTCATTCCTTGATTAACGGTCATGTGTTAATTAAAAGAAATAAGACATTTAACAATGAATAGGCACTTCCGAATTGTTGTAATTTGCCCTTTAAGATAACCCTTTATGATTTTTTAATTTACTTGTGAAAATAGTTCCAAGGAAAGCAAGGTTTGATTTGAAGTTCTATTGCATAAAGAGAAGATTTTACCTCTCTTTGAAAATCGCCATCCCAACAATCAAAAGCATGTTTTTGCGATTCTTATAAAAATGTTATGTTTTACATATTTGCACTCGAAACCACCTTTACGTGTCCATCTTAACAGAAATAATCTTATTTTATTATTGAACTTGAACAAAATGTCATCAAAACACACGCTTTTACATTAAAGCATGCAGAAAGTCCACGATGACACCCATGCCCTTTCAAAAAGGTTTATCGAACATTTCAAAATCCCAACTTGTCATATTTAAACCCTGGAAACGGTGTTAAATATCATAATTCTACTGTTGTGTGCGAATATTGTTAAAAAACATATACTTTAGAATTTTTGGGTTAACTGGGGTTGACCCTAAAAGGTCAGACACCACTCAATGAATTGCTTGTATAGTCTAAAGTCAATTGACCAATTTGCATGCAAGATAACACTTATTTCTAGTGCTTCACGACCCCCAACACAATAATCTATATGGGGAGAAAGTTCGACTGGTATACTTAACATTAAACAACGTAAGCTTTTCAACGTTTCCCCTAAGAATAATAAAATTGCTTGAACGTAATCACTGTGTATTCGATGAAATGACAATATCCGGTGTAAGGGGACAAAGAAGGTCTCGCATGTTCAGCCTGTTGTTGAAATCATAAACCATTCATCTTCAAAACCTAAAATATGGTAGGTAGTCAATGGACTGAGATGGTTAAACCATGTTATCCACAGTCATGTGTGAAGTAAAATGAATGTAGCATGTAACAATGAGTTGGCACTTCTGAATCTGTATAATCTGGCCTCTATAAATAATAATGTTGTCATGTTTTAATAAAAACAACAACAACAACATCAGGACAAGCAGTCTAATGTTACACCAATACATTGACAAGACGAATGTTGATGTTAGGCATCAAAGACGCGGCTGAATGGGTTTTATTGAATATTAATATATATATATATCTATTGATGTTCATGAAACATTCTGGATTGACCCAAATGGACGTCATTATCACCGTTTACGTTACCATAGTAAACATCAAGCATATATTGCGGACAAAATAAATCATTTCTAAACCTAACTGATGTTCGCAAATCATTATGCGATAAATATGGAGCCTCGTTTATACTTTCGACTATGGTAGAATACAAAGCATTTCCCTCATTCAGTATACAGTCTACATCGACAGCCGTAAATGAGGACATGTGGTTGTGTTCGTAACTAAAAAAAGCCAATAATGCAACCAGAGCCATAGCGGTACATTGCATGCCATTGTATGGAGAAAATAAAGTTTGCCCTTGGTGAAAATGTCCTAAAACACCTCTTACCATAGTGAGTTTTCGCGTTTTCTTTCCCCGCAAAAAGATGGAGGAGGATGCTGAATCGTTGTGTCACGTGAAAAATATCGATACCCAATTGGCTCAATAAAGTCATGTGACAATATATACGATTGTTAACATTCCGAATAAACACGGACATAGCCGAACTATGACGGTTTAATCAACTTTCGAGATCATAGTTACTCGGTCGTCTCCGGCATGCGAAAATTATTTAGACTGGTACCATGCATTATCACCGATAAAATTATTGGTGTCGGGTCGATTCGGCCGAGATATCATTTCGGCCTGATCCTTTTCGGCCTACTTTTATTCATTAATGTTTGTTTTAAATCGTGTGAATTACGCTTTGAACTTTCATTTTATACAAGTTAAATTTAAATTGTGTTAATTACGTTATTGCGACTTATATTTGTTAGTAAAATCTTGTGAATTAAGCTTTGTACTTCCATTTTATACCACTTAAATTTAAAATAGTCAATTAATGTCTTGTTAAGGCACTTATATTTGTTATCAAATGCATAATTTAAACAATTATTTACAATAGGCCCGTAAATTCTCACATGCTTATTTACTACCACCGCGTGTAAATAAATCGTTTTCACAGAAAGCAAATTTCTAAAATAAAGAACTCGTATGACCGGCGACCAGTCAATACAAAAACACAGGGAATAACTTTTTTTTTTAATTTCCTGTTTTAAGCATTAGGCTTATTCGTTTTATATGACGTTTTAGAAGTTTTACACGCATCAACACGGTTATTGACGACAAATTTTAAGTAAAGTTGAATAAGAGTTGATATCATTAACAAATCTTCTTATTTTTCATAACTATAATTTATCCGTTTACACTTCCCCATTGACAATGGCAAACATGTATTCCTATATACGCGGCCAGGCCGCGTCTTATAATTACACATGTGATTTGATATAAAATTTATTAATATACATTCAGAGAGAGATATAAAGGATGTTATATAGTTTTTCTATGACACTCGTGAAATAAAATACGATATAACACCGAAATAAACAAACGTTCTGTTTCTTTCATTCTTTTTTTCGGAGTTGTATTAGTATTTTAATTTATTTTCTTAATTTCCCCCTTTTGAAAGGGGTGTTTTTTTACGCCGTAACCTGTGGGACGCCCCTCACGCCAATTCTATATGTATATAATATCAGAGGACGTAGTTGTCAATTTTCTATTTCCGGTTTGTTGAGAAAAAGTTCTCTGATATTCTGTTTTTAAAGTTAATTATTCGCTCGTTTTGTAGTGCAAAGATTTTATGAGCAGAAATCAATAAAGTTTAATAAGTGCATCTATGCTCCAAAAAAATAACGAATACACTTTCATTTTAAGCGGGGCATGAATACATAACCAAATTACTACGCCGCCATGAATTGAATGAAAATTTGAAAGGTCGAAAGTGTTGGCAAAACAATCGCGAATTATCATTTGATATATAACATTTTTCTTAGTTTTAGAGTGTGTTTCATGATACATGGATCTTACTGTCAGCGACCAGTCTGTTTTGCTTGTAGACAGGTCGATTTTCATTTTTGATAAGAAGAGTATGAAGGGCATGGGGGTCTTCGTGGACAAAACCAAAGAGCTTTCAGCATGATTTAATGTAAACTAATATGTTTTGATGACACAAGTTCAATCATAATTTAGCTAATTTCTATTAAGACAGACAAGTATAAGTGGTTTGGGGTGCTGATATATTAAACAAGAGGGCCATGATGTCCCTTAAACGCTCACCTAAGCAGAGGGTCACAACTCTGTGATAACGCATTAATAAAAATGTTGCAATTTAAACATATCTTTACTGATGACGATGCCTTGTTTTATATGTGTAAAGGGTCATGTAATGAAGCTACTTGTAAAGTTTCATTGAATTTGGCCTGGTAGTTTCAGAGATTTTTTTAAAACAAAACTGCAAGTCGGCCATTTTGTTGTTGATGTTGTTGATCAATCTCAATGCCTTGTTGCATTTTTGTAGAGGGTCATGCAATGAAGCTTCCTGTAAAGGTTCAGTGAATTTGGCCTGGTAGTTTCAGAGGAGATGTTTTTTAAAGCAAAATAGGAAGTTGGCCAGACTGTTGTTGATGTTGATCAATCGCGACCCCTTGTTGTATTTTGTAGAAGGTTACCCAGGGAAGCTTCCTTTAAAGTTTCATTGAATTTGGACTGGTAGTTTTAGAGGAGATGTTTTTAAAGCAAAACATGAAGTCAGCCATTTTGTTGTTGTTGTTGTTGTTGTTGTTGATCAATCGTGATCCCGAAGAGGGTCACCCAAGGAAGTTTCATTGAATTTGGACTGGTAGTTATAGAGGAGAGCAAAACAGGAAGTCGTCCATTTTGTTTTGTTGTTAATCAATCGTGGTTTCAGAGGAGATGTTTTTTTAAGCAATTGTTGACGGACGGACGGACGGACGGATGGACGGACAGACGACGGACAAAGACCTATCACATCAAATTGACTTTTTTCTCACATATACGGTTTTGACGGTGGGGCGAATGTAGTCAAAGAACTCTAAAATATTCAGTTTTTTGCAATAGATCTTCAAACTTTGCTTTTCTTGGAAATAATTTTCACATGTAAATAATTAAATCTTAAGAAAACGAAAAATACAGGGGTATCGGGTCAACCTGGGGTAAATAAAAATTAAGAAAAATATGAACACTGAAATTAAAACAATTAAAACTGTTCGCAGCGTTTGAACATGGAAAAATGGGAATTCTTCAATAAAAAAAATATCAAAGGGCAAGGGGGTCATCGTGCAAAGTATTTTCTGCATGATTTAATATAAAATAGTGTGTTTGATGATTTTTTTACTCATGTGATAGATGTTTCATTTTAAGACAAGTAACATATAGGTTGTTGGGGGTCCCGAAGCACTAAAAATCAGTGTAATCTTGCATGTTAATTCGTCGATTCACTAAAGAATAAATAGCAAATTTGTTAAGTGTTGTATTACCATATAGATGCACACCACAGGTAAATATGCGGGACATTTAAACAATATATCAGCTTTCTTCATTGGGTGATTCTATAAATGAATGCATTCTTTTTAAGATACCACCAGAACAATATACAAATTTAATTGACATAGGGTACTAGTATTTTGATGATTGGTTTTAAAATAAATGGCTAGGACGGAGCACACGAGGCTGTATGTTATAATGTTTTAGTGATTAAACATATATTCGTGTGATTATATGTGGAATATAATGCACCAGTCATTTGTAACCACGGCCCCCCAGGTCCGGGGAATAGCAGGGACTTTGACTTTCGGTGCAGACAATCTGCTGGTAAAACCCCCGCCAAATGCCCCCGCACCCAAGGGACCCTAGATAAGGCCAATTTCCCGCTAAATTTGGCGTGAAGACAAAACCACCGCAGTCACCCGGCACTACCGGGCCACCTGGAAAGTAAAAACACGGCCCATTTCCCCGGCTATACCCCCGGACCTGGGGGGGGGGGGGGGGGGGGTCGTGGTTACAATTGACTGGTGCATAATTTTATATTTTTTAAAACCAGTATGCTGAGAATAACCATCTTTCAGTATTTATGTAGGAGTTCATGTTCCACTGAATGCATATCAGCGCTTTCAGAGCAGAAATATATATTTAATTGTATAAAATGGTGAGACATGACTTGGCAACATCTCAAATGACCGTCACTTAAGGTTCACACAAATGACCCTGAAAGTACAATCAGCCTCATTACCTATCACACCATCTGTGCAGTATCAAATGAAGTCTAACATAAATAAATAAACTAATTATAACAAAATACTAAATTGTGAGATTCTCTTCCTACAACTATGTTGTATATTTTTGGTTTCTATGAAGGAGCTTTATATGGTATAGAATCGTGATTTTATGTAGTCTTTAACTGGTGGTGAACTTTTGACGTTAACAAGATTCTACAAGATCAAACTATTATTTTACGTCTCCTTCAAATATATTTTAGAAATAACGTGAGTTTCCAGTGTTATCAACCTTGTGTTGTTCCTTTCCCTTGAGATGTATACGTACTATATTGTAATGGAGTCTATGAGCAAGCATGAACTTTTGATGCTTAATAGATCCTGCGAGATCAATTTTTTTTTCCCATTTCTCCTTCAAATATATTTCATTAATTCACGCATTATTTAGCTGGTTGGATGCAATATATAACATATTCATCTATGGATTAATTATATATGCCTGTTAATTGTTTACTTTTCTTTTTTACTATCAGTGCAAAGTCTGTCGTACCTGTTTTAATATACGAAATGAAAGGGAAAATAATTCATGGACAAAAAATGAACAGCTGCCTCTTTACTATTACTAAAGGCAATCGAGAGGTGTAATGGTGTTGTATTTTTTAAATTTTTGAAGAGCTATTTTACATGCTTAAATTATCTCAAACAACAAGTGCCAGAAACTCATTTGTACATTATTTAGTAAGATCCAACCCTAAAATGATTCAAGTGGTTAGCGCACCCAACCCTAAAATGATTCAAGTGGTTAGCGCTCCCAACCCTAAAATGATTCAAGTGGTTAGCGCTCCCAACCCTAAAATGATTCAAGTGGTTAGTGTTACCAACCGACCGCACTATCAAATCCTTCGACAGTACCTGCTAGCAGCTTGGAGGATTAAGTTGTAAAATACGGCAATGTGCCGGAGAACGTTATTAAGACTGCATGCAGAGGCGTAACTTTGCGTGCCTGCTAATGCCGAAATTCTTCCCCAAGCTTTTCAGACTGAAGAACTTTCGATATAAGAGGAAGAATGAACTGGGCCCAGTGTGAAGGTACGTAATATACAAATCATGTTTGCCATCCACCCTGCAGTTGTCGACTAATACATTGCAGGACATGATCGTAACCTGCATCAACGAAAAGGTTTTACACATTGATGATGCATAGCGGATTCTTTCCGTCCACATTTTTCATACAGTATACCGGTTCTATCCGGCACCGATGCGGATTCTATCCGTACAAATCGCAAAAAGTTGAGTACATCTCAGCAATTTTTCGCATGATTACTTTTATCTTTTGGGGTATATAAAAATATCTTTATTTTAAAGAATGTCCATATTATTAGTGACTGTAAATTTAATGGTGTTAAAGGGATGTCGTTTTCCGATCGTGTCAATTAATAAAAAAATGAATAAATTTCACATGAAAATCGTAATCGACCAGCAGAAACGGTGATTCATATTTCTATTTTTGAAATATCACTTATTTTAACATATTATATAAACGCATCGCAGTTTTATCTTAAGAATCATGCTTCAAGTTGATCAAAATTCATTGTTTAATCGTGTTTTAAGGACTAACTTTCGTTTTAACACGGCAACGGAATCTAACCATTGTGCTCACTGGATTCTACTGGTATTGACACTTAACATGCTATTGTTTTAGAGTCTATAGCTGGTAAATGCTAGAGGAGTTTAAGTGCATCTAATAAGGGTATACTCTGGTATGCTCGACTAAAAAAAGTAGACCAAAAAGAAAAATCTGCGTTTATGGTAACGGTCTCAAAACTAACAGAAGGATCGTGACAAAGTTTGTATTGATTTTTTTTGCACACAATTTCTCTAAAAACATAAGGTTTGCAGAACATTTATCTATCATATGCTAAAGACACTTCTTGTTTGGGAGTTGGGATGCTCGGTATATCAGGTTAAACACAGAAACAATTATTTGGTCTATCTGTTTCTAAGAAGGGTTTATAAGATTCATTGCACATTTTGTCTCAAATATAGTATGAGTTGTATATTCATATGCATGGCAACTGTAACTATATAATCTGCCTTTTCCTGATATAGGGAACAGTCATAAAAAGGGAAGAGTTTTTGCAGATTACGGCCCAGGGAGTATTGCAATATAAACAAGTGGCCCAAAAGGGTCTATGCTCTACTGGCTGGGTTTGTGTGGTCAACTTCACTGTTTTCAAAAAGAACCAATCTCTTACGGATATCTGAATACTGTACAAGTTTCATCGAGATACAATCAAAACTGAAGACTGTATCATGTTCGCAAGCAATTGTTTACACGATAGCATTTTTTATACTATCAAGGCCCACAATCTAGGCAAGCTCTAATGGCGGTCCCTCGAGGTCAGAGCTTGGTCCCGAACGTTTTTCCTTCTATTTTCATATAAAAATACCTACGCTGCATCGAAACCTTAATAAGTCGATGAGTCGAGCACAATAGTCGGTCACAATACATTAATCATGCACAAAACCTTATGGCTCCCTCGAGGTAATAATTTCACACATTTTTCCAAACGCGTGTTCCAAAATTAACAAACAATTACTAGGTGTAAAAGTTTTCGCGAGTTGTAAAAATTGCAATGACAGTTGAAAGGTAAGGTGTGAAAAACCGTTTATCACTGTTTACGCATGACTGATATAGTTGATAAGGGCATTTAAGAAATTAATTATGAGATTAGTTAATGAAGTTTTTTTGTAAAAATAAACATTTCTATTTATTAATTTATTGTTATTTCTTTTACATTTAGTATACGGCAGCCTTTGAACATATGAGCGATTTCCACAACACAACACATAATCGGTGTCTTAGTACACAGTCGGTTTGACGACTTCAAACTTAAAATACACTGATACAAGATATTTCATAACAGACTGGAAAATTGAAGCTCGGGTCGTTCGAAACATTGGTTCCCTCGAGGATTTGTCTCGGTTCCCGGGATCCTCGAGCGATCGCAGTTTTACTGTATGTAGATACTGTACAAGTTCCATCAAGATACAATCCAAACTGAAGGCTATATCGTGTTAACAAGGAATTGTCTACAGACGCACTTATTATTTATACTATCAAGGCCCATAATCTAGGCATGCATGGGTGGATTTGGCTGGTTTTCGAAAGGAACAAGGCTCTAATGGATATGCAGATACTGTACAAGTTTCATCGAGATACAATCAAAACTGAAGGCTGTATCGTGTTAACAAAGAATCAGACACACGGACGCACATACTACGTTCACATTACCATCGCACAAGCTCTTCTGGCCTTTGGCCAGTAGAGCTAAAGATTGTCCATGCCTCGTGAATGACTTTACATTTGCCAGTGAACATGCGCATGCGCGAGCTTTTAAATAGTTCACGTAATTAAACCAATTTATGACTTAACGAATTGTAATCAATACTAATCAACAGTTTTTTTTCAGGACTTAAGTTATTTAGCATCTGTGCTTCAAAAATCACGCCCTTGTTGCTGCAATCGCCTATCGAAACCAAACAATAAATATTCATTTGTTTAGGAAATGATAATAGTCGTGGCAGGCAACAGCAAAGATCACGATCATTTAGTTATTAAAGTTCACTTTAAATTGACTATGCAAATAATATACATTTTACTATATATAGTTGAAGTTAACTATAGAAATTCGTTCCCGCAATGACAATTGTTTCCATCCGTGAGGTTATCGCGGCACTCAGGGCGATTATGGCTTCATTGCCCGTACAAGACGAGCACGTGCAAATGAAGAATGTGGACGGAAATAATCCGCTTTGCATCATCACCATGTTTTAGGTCTACTAAAATTACACGGTCATATCACTTAAATGATGCAAATTAGAAACTCAGATATACTTTTCCATATTCTGTTCTATAATTTTCATTCATTTCTTCCTGATACTGCCTGGTTTAAGTGAAAACCAAGAATCAGTCTGATTAGGTATCACTCATCATAAACCAGTCTGTTATAAGCGACGTTTAAAGGGAATCATTCACTTTTTACAGACATATATTTTATTTCCTGTGGAATGTGAATAAACTGAGCATTATTTTTAGATCAACTTAGAACTCTAGTATTTATCATTAATGACCAACAGTGCAAACCAAGTTTGTTGATAAATAGTGTTCACATGTCCATACTAGAGAGTAGACACTGTTATATTTGATTGCCAATCAAGGTTTTCAAAATCCGTAAAGTCTGTCCGTACAGTTATTGTCCAAGTTTAGTGATGATTGGTTAAAAGCACTTTGACCTAGTGACCTAGTTTTTGTCCCAACGTTACTCTGTTTCAAACTACACGAAGCCCAGCTTCAGTCAAGGAATTCGAGCCGAGCGTTTTCGAGCCAACGGGGTTCACTGTAATAAAATACTTTATCAAGGGAAACATTTTGACAAAGTTTCATGAAGGAAGATTGGACCAGAAATATTGCAATAAATATAGCCTCTTTGTTTCCAAGGTTTTTCCAAGATTTGACCTAGTGACCTAGTTTTTGGCCCTATGTGACATAATTTCAAACTAAGCCTAGATTTCAGCAAGGGATATATTTTGATTAATTTTTGTAAGGATTGGAGTGGATATATTGCCTCCGGTTGTTCTCTTAAGAATTGATCTAATGACTCTAATGTCTACCAAGAGCACATCAAGGGAAACATTCTGATCAAAGTTTGAACAAAGATTGATCAATTAATACAAATATTTGTTACAAGAAATGATTTTTAAAAATATTTGACCTAGCTTCTGACCTCAAGCGACCCACTTTTAAAACTAGTCATTAAGTTCATCAAGAACAAATTCTGATTAGGGTTAATAAATATTGGACCAAGAATATTGCCTTTTCTTTCTTTAATTTGACCTAGTTGTGGCCCCATAAGACCCACTTGAAAAATGTGGTGAAATTTCATCAAGGAAAACATTCTAACTTTGAATCCAATCTCTACCACGATATAGTTCTGATGATATAGTTCCAATCAAAATCAATCTAAGATAGGACCTAGTGACCTTGTTTTTGACACCACATGAGCTGGTTTTAAATTAATCACCAAGAGTTAACCAGTAAAATCATTCTGATAAGGTTTCATGAATATTGGATTTGATATAATGTATCAAAGGTGTTCCAAAGATTTGACCTGGTGACCTAGTTTATTACTCGATGTGATACTGTCTCCTGAATACTACCAAAATCCCCCTGAATTTTCAGCCTTTCTAAACAAATCCCTCTGAATGGTCTCCAGAAAATATGGCATATATGGATACAAGACGTCAGGATTGCACCAAGGAGAGTATTCTGGTCAAGTTTGAACACTATCTGACAAATCCCTACTAATATAATTATATTTTTTTTATGGTTCCTTGCAAAAAATGTGGCGGATGGAACGACAAAGCAAGAAGAATATTTTTTATCCCCCTGATAATAACTCAGTTTTAACAATCTTTAAACTTTTTTATGCTAACATTAATGTTAGTGAGTCGCTCTAATTCATACAAATATGTATTCTTTGCATCAAATTAAAGCAACAAAAATATGTTTCAGTAAAACAAGATTGTCTAAATTAAAGAATATAATGAGCAAAATACTCCCTGTAATACTATAGGATGGGCTGTGAATAATGAGCTTTAGAGAAAATAAACTGTGGCAGGCAGTAAATATCTCGAGCAATAATTATAAAGCTCAAATTTCCTCTGACCAAAAAAGGAAGTCCGTAGGCAAGGTGTGTCATGTTTTTAGTCTTCCAAACAAATTAAAATCTGTTTCTGCTATTGGCTCAAATTATCTTACAACAAGAGCTGACACAGAGACAGCGCGATCGACTATTCCGCCGCTTTTCAGTGTAAGGATTGAATCATACATGGATCACTGTTAGATTAGATTTCAATGCAATACATGATGTATTTGCTGAGATATTAATATAAATGTGGTTACATGCAAAATTTTAACCAGAATTTCTAAGTCTAATGATAAAGGGCCATTATTTGCAAAATACAGTTATCTAACTTGGTTATTCAAGTAGATTGGGTGGTTGAGTACCATTGTATAATGTCTCAATGCAATACATCAAGTAGTTGCTGAGATATTATCCTATGTGTAATAACATGCAAGACCTTAACCAGAATTTTTAAGTCGCATAATAAAGGGGCAAAAATTATATAATATGCAAGATTATAAGTATCTATCATGTGATTCCGGTACGGATAGAACAAGATCTGTCACAGAGACAGCGCACTCGACTATTCCGCCGCTTTTAAGTGTAAGGATTAAAAAGTTTTGGCGAAACATGCATGGATCACTGTTAGATTAGATTCCAATGCAATACATGATCTGCTGAGATCTTAACATAAATGTGGTTACATGCAAAATTTTAACCAGAATTTTTAAGTGTAATAATAAAGGCCCATTATTTGCAAAATACAGTTATCTAACTTGGTTATTCAATTAGGTTGGGTGGTTATATACCATTGTATAAAGTCTCAATGCAATACATCAAGTAATTGCTGAGATATTATCCTATGTGTAATAACATGCAATACCTTAACCAGAATTTCTAAGTCGCATAATAAAGGGGCAAAAATTATATAATATGAAAGATAGAGTAATCCTACTTGATTAAATAAGAAGGTTAAATGGTTGGGAGCCTGTGTGTAAAGTTTCAATGCAATACATGATGTATTTGCTGAGGTATTGACTTAAAAATGGTAACATGCAAAACCTTAACAAGAATTTCTATGTCAAATAAAGAAGGGGCCATTATTTGAATTTAATGCAAACTAGAGTTATCTTACTTGGTTATTTAAGTAGATTGGATGGTTGAGTACCATTGTATAGTCTCAATGCAATACATCCAGTAGTTGCTGTGATATTAACTTAAATGTGGTTACATGCAAAACCTTAACCAGAATTTCTAAGTTGAATAATAAAGGGCAATTATTTGCATAAAATGCAAATTAGAGTTATCTTACTTGATAAATTAAGAAGGTTAAATGGTTATGGGCCTGTGTGTAAGGTTTCAATGCAATACATAATGTATTCGCTGACTTATTGACTTAAAAATGGTTACATGCAAAACCTTAACCAGATTTTCTAAGTCAAATAAAAAAGGGCAATTATTTGCATTAAATGCAAACTAGAGTTATCTTACTTGGTTAATTAAGTAGGTTGGATGGTTGAGTACCATTGTATTAAGACTCAATGCAATACCTCAAGCAGTTGCTGAGATATTAACCTATGTGTGCTTACATGCAAAACCTTAACCAGAATTTCTAAGTGGAAATAATAAAGGGCAATTATTTGCATTGAATGCAAACTAGAGTTATCTAACTTGGTTAATTAAGTAGGTTGGATGGTTGAGTACCATTGTATGGAGTCTCAATGCAATACATCAAGAAGTTACTGAGATATTTACCTTTGTGTGCTTACATGCAAAACCTTAACCAGAATTTTTAAGTCAAATAATAAAGGCCTATTATTTTCATTATATCCAAATAAGTGTTATCTTACTTCATTAATTTAGTAGCTAAGATAGTTGGGAATACATACCCAAAGTTTCAATGTAATAAATGATGTATTTGCTAAGATAATGACTTGAAGGTGCTTACATGCAAAACCTTAACCAAGGTGTGACGCCAGGGCGAGTACCGTAGTATAGCTCTCCTTATTCTTCGAATATTCGAGCTAAAAATGGTGCAAGAAAAATATATATCAAAAGCGCACCAATAAAATTTTGGTGACAATAATCTTACTGTATCAAAACAATCAAAGGCCAAACAACATTTATTAGTTGAATATTTGTGGTTCATAACATTAAAAGGCCAAACAACATTCATCAGTTGAATATTTGTGTTTCCAAACAATAAAAGGTCAAACAGCATTCATCAGTTGAATATTTGTGTTTCAAAACAATAAAAGGTCAAACAGCATTCATCAGTTGAATATTTGTGTTTCAAAACAATAAAAGGTCAAACAGCATTCATCAGTTGAATATTTGTGTTTCAAAACAATAAAAGGTCAAACAGCATGAGTTAAGTAATTCTGTATCAAAACAATATGAATTTAAAATAGATATATATATATACCGGTATTACATATTTTGTCACCAGCCATAGAATGTGAATACTAAATGAGAATGTAAAATGTGAATGTCATTTGGGAGTAGGATTGTTATGGTCCCGGATGTCATCTGTAGTATGTCAAGGACAGATGAAGATCAATTTGAACATCAAATTGTGGAGGTCAATGAGAAGACCAATGTGATGACCAACTGTGAAAGCATGTCAAGAACATGTGAAGGTCATAGACACTGGAATGTGATCTGTTAGGGTTGCGAGCCTGGTAACAAAGTTGTAGTTGTCCACAGCCTGAAACATAAGCGAAATTTACATAAAGAAGTGAAAAACAATACAAGCATTCATTACTTTCCATCAGTTAAATTCAAAGACAAAACTTGAAATAAAGAGAATAAATAACGAGAGGGCCAAGATGGCCCTTTATCGCCCCCCACCTGAGTAAAACTCCCATGTCTATAATTAACGGCAATAAAACTTGGGTGACTACAGCGATTCGGCTAACTAACAAATTGTGAGAGGTATCGTGGTAAAAATATAGTGAAAAATAGCCCCAACCCCTTGGCGGCCAGATTTATTCAGAATCAACATGGGGTGAAGGAATATTGACATAAGGTCACCTAGGAAAAAAGGGGATTTTCAAAGTATTTCCTTTTGGTTGCAATGGCAACCAGAGTTTTGTAAGGAACCACTTGTATTGAAGGATTCTGGAAGAAAACCATCAAAGAAACATTACAGTAAAGTTTAATTAAAATTGTCCCAGTGGTTTAAGAGGAGAAGTTGTTTGAAGGAAAATGTTTACGATGGACAAACTGATGGAGGACAATTACCATATCACAATAGCTTATGCTATAGCTAAGCTAAAAACTGATCAAATTAAATCTGATCAAAGCTACCCACCACGGGGCAGTCACGTTTGTACAGGATGACATCAATCCTCCGACGTCCTCCAACAGGAGACAGCACAATATTTCCTGCCTTGTCAACTTTTATTTCAGCATTGTAGATGGAATCCATTGTGGCCTCCTTGATTCATAACAATACAGAATTAAAACTTGAATAAGAATAACATGTGTCTACTTTTCAATTAAGCAAGAGTATAAATCATCAAATGAAATGTTCATAAATGCCATAGTTGAATGAAAATTTTACTGATATTTTTCTTTCACACCTTAAGATCAGCATCAATTATGTAGTGTTGCCGTAGATACGGGTCCTCTAGTACTGCTTTGAGTTGTTCTGGCGTACTTACAGCTTCATCATGTAGCTTTGGGTTGCGCATTTCTGTACCTGCAAGGAAAATATATGTCAAAATTACCCACAAGTCACATTATTAACAAAATGTTGAATTATTTGTAAAATCTTAATACTATAGATGCATTTTATATAGACATCAAAGTATAGATGATGTTAATTGATATCAGTATAAATATATATTTTATTTCTTGAGTGTCATAAAAAAACAATTATCTTCATATTTTCACAAGTGTTTTCTACGATCATGAGTGAAATTAAATATGACCTAACACTCAGAAATAAACAGCTTTTCTTTTTCCTTTTATGCTATTTTTTGGAGTTTTATTAGTATTTTTATTCATTTTTCAAAATACTCCCCTTTTCAGAAAAGAGCAATTTCAATGCCGCTACCTGTGGGACGCCCCTCACTCAATGTTTTGCCAGCTAATGAAGTAGCTGTCAATTCTATTTCCTGCCCACAGAGAAATAGTTCTCAAAGGGATTTTTTTATAGTATATTATTTTCTAGTGTTATTTCCCGGATGAAACTCCATATTTCAACTAATAGCATGAAGAATTATTTTCATTGTTTTCAAACACATTACACTTTTTAGTTTTAATGTCATTTGTTTTTAAAGAAAATGTTTTTGTTATTTTTAAACACCTTAAGTGTCATAGTTTCATTATCTTGCTGCTATTTTGAATGAATTGAACTATTATCCAGTATTTTAAATGAAATCAAAGTTGAGGAACTAAAAAAAATCAATGTATTGCTGTCTGTGAAGACTAAACCGATTTAAGATAATTGAAGTTGCGTTTAAAATTCATGATTGAAATGGCCCTTTAAATGAACAAATAATTATATGATACATGATTCTTTGATTGACAGTGCTATCTCTGACAATGATATGATAGTACCGTTCAAGGAAGGATTTCACATTGATAACAAAGATATACTCAATTACATACAGTATACGGCTGTTGTGATACACTCAATTACATACAGTATACGGCTGTTGTGATACACTCAATTACACACAGTATATGGCTGTTGTGATACACTCAATTACACACAGTATACGGCTGTTGTGATACACTCAATTACATACAGTATACGGCTGTTGTGATACACTCAATTACATACCGTATACGGCTGTTGTGATACACTCAATTACATACAATATACGACTGTTGTGATACACTCAATTACATACTGTATACGACTGTTGTGATACACTCAATTACATACAGTATACGGCTGTTGTGATACACTCAATTACATACAGTATACGGCTGTTGTGATACACTTAATTACATACAGTATACAGCTGTTGTGATACACTCAATTACATACAGTATACGGCTGTTGTGATACACTCAATTACATACAGTATACGGCTGTTGTGATATTTGCACAATCCTGATATTAGAAAATCTTGCAAATGATGGCGTCAGTGTAGGGACTTCACTTTGACGGTTCATTAACATCCATTAGCTGTTCATTATCAGCTAGATGATATTACATATAGCCAGCAGCAACGACAAATCATTTTGATAATTGTTATCAAATATGCTACATATGATATTAATGGGAAATAAAATACCATTTCATATTTTCCTAAAATACAGACCTGCTATATGTTGAATAAATAATAATCATTACATGATTTTTACTTGCTTTAGAATGAATAGTACCACATGCATGGCATAAGGCAATTCAATCCATTAAACAAGCATATTTTATCACATTGTCTTTTCATCCATATAGAAACAATATTTGAAAATAAAAAAGTGTTGCCATCAAAAGACATGGACTTTAAAAATGCTGATTACACTTTTATTATGTACATGTTATCAGACAGGCACAATATAGTGTCTTGAGAACCTGTTATCAGACGGCGAATATGTAGACATGATCACAAAACTTAAGTTTAAAATACCAGCTGCAAGGCTCCTATATGAAGGTTATCAGAATGTCTCTAAAAGACATCCTCGGCACCCCAGCGTATCAATATCTATATGATACCCTGGGCAAATTGGCTAGGGAAACTTCGTAAATCTTGAATATTCATAAGCATTTTCCAACCAATGAAATAGCCGATAACAATAAGGAAAGAATCTCCTTTGTGAAGAGCTATCAATATATTCAACAATATTCTGCCTAAAATGTTTTGTAAGCCGTGATCTCATTGGATTATTTTGAACCGAGATTACATCCTTAACTTCTCGGCCATTCCTGCACCGCATGAGGTGCGTCTTATATGACCAATCAAGCGGCTGGATTTCACCTTATTAATTAATCATGAGTACGAGATTTGTACAGCTGATTTGCCCAGGGTATCATATAGGTTATGATCTGCTGGGGTGCCGAGGATGCTAATATAAGGTTATCAGAATGTCTCTCATATAATGTTATCAGACAGTTGTATCATAAAGTCATGCAAGGACTATGTAGGATAGCAGGTAAAGTCCTGTAATTCTGATTAGAGAGGCCTCTATATAAATGTTATTAAAAAGGATAAAATGTAAAGCTCTCAGAATTGCTTTCATGTACATGTTATCAGAAAGGTGTCCATGATATCTGAAAGGTTCCTACTTATATATTACCAGAAATTCTCCAATGTAAATGATATCAAAAAGTATTTTATGCTAACGCAGGTTATAATGTGAATTTAATAAAAGATAATTATGACATAAATGTTGTCAGAAAGGCTGATTTGTAAATTTCATCAGAGAGGTTCAGATGCAAATGTTATATGAAAGGCTCAGATGAAAAATAGCATTAGAAAGGAGCTTATTTGAATGTTACCAAAAAGACTTCGATGTAAAAGTTCTAAATAAGGCTTCATTTTAATTATTATCAGAAAGGCTCCTATGCTGACGTTATCAGAAAGGCTCCAATGCTGACGTTATCAGAGAGGCTCCTATTTAAATTTTATCAGAAACACTCCTATGTGAATGCAATCAGAAAGGCCCCATTTTGCTCCTATGTAAATCTAATCAGAATTGGGTAAATAATGTCAGAATGAATTCATTTTAATTGTTATCAGAAGAGCTTCAATGTAAATGATTACTGAAAGGCTCCTATGTCAATGTCATCAGAAAGGCTCCAATTTAATTAGTATCAGAAAAGCTGCAAGGTAAATGTTATGAGAAAGGCTCCTTTGACAGTGTTATTAGAAAGGCTCCTAATATTATGTAAATGCTATCAGAAAGGCTCCTATTTAAATGCTATCAGAAAGGCTCCTATGTAAATGATATCAGAAAGACTCCTATGTAAATGCTATCAGAAAGGCTCCTATGTAAATGCTATCAGAAAGACTCCTATGTAAATGTTATCAGACAGGCTCCTATGTAAATGTTATCAGAAAGGCTCCTATGTAAATGTTATCAGAAAGACTCCTATGTAAATGCTATCAGAAAGACTCCTATGTAAATGATATCAGAAAGACTCCTATGTAAATGCTATCAGAAAGACTCCTATGTAAATGCTATCAGAAAGGCTCCTATGTAAATGTTATCAGAAAGACTCCTATGTAAATGTTATCAGACAGGCTCCTATGTAAATGTTATCAGAAAGACTCCTATGTAAATGTTATCAGAAAGACTCCTATGTAAATGTTATCAGACAGGCTCCTATGTAAATGTTATCAGAAAGACTCCTATGTAAATGCTATCAGAAAGGCTCCTATGTAAAATGCTATCAGAAAGGCTCCTATGTAAATGCTATCAGAAAGGCTCCTATGTAAAATGCTATCAGAAAGGCTCCTATGTAAATGCTATCAGAAAGGCTCCTGTGTAAATGTTATCAGAAAGACTCCTATGTAAATGTTATCAGACAGGCTCCTATGTAAATGTTATCAGAAAGGCTCCTATGTAAATGTTATCAGAAAGGCTCCTATGTAAATGCTATCAGAAAGACTCCTATGTAAATGATATCAGAAAGACTCCTATGTAAATGTTATCAGAAAGACTCCTATGTAAATGCTATCAGAAAGGCTCCTATGTAAATGTTATCAGAAAGACTCCTATGTAAATGCTATCAGAAAGGCTCCTGTGTAAATGCTATCAGAAAGGCTCCTGTGTTAATGCTATCAGAAAGGCTCCTATGTAAATGATATCAGAAAGGCTCCTATGTAAATGATATCAGAAAGACTCCTATGTAAATGCTATCAGAAAGACTCCTATGTAAATGATATCAGAAAGACTCCTATCTAAATGTTTTCAGAAAGGCTCCTATCTAAATGTTATCAGAAAGGCTCCTATGTAAATGTTATCAGAAAAGTGCATATGTAATTGTTATCAGAAAGACTTGTATCTAAATGCTATCAGAAAGGCTCCTGTCTAAATGTTATAAGAAAGGCTCCTATCTAAATGTTATCAGAAAGACTCCTATCTAAATGTTATCAGAAAGACTCCTATCTAAATGTTAACAGAAAGGTGCATATGTAAATGTTATCAGAAAGGCTCCTATGTAAATGTTATCAGAAAGGCTCCTATGTAAATGTTATCAGAAAGGCGCATATGTAAATGATATCAGAAAGACTCCTATGTAAATGTTATCAGAAAGTCTCCTATGTAATTGTTATCAGAAAGTTTCCTATGTAAATGTTATCAAAAAGGTGCATATGTAAAGAAAGCCTCCTATCTAAATGTTATCAGAAAGGCTCCTATCTAAATGTTATCAGAAAGGCTCCTATGTAAATGTTATCAGAAAGACTCCTATGTAAATGTTATCAGAAAGGTGCATATGTTATACTAAATAGTTATCAGAAAGTCTCCTTTGTTAATGTTATCAGAAAGGTGCATATGTAATTGTTATCAGAAAGCCTCAGATGTAAATGTTATCAGAAAGGCTCCTATCTAAATGTTATCAGAAAGGCTCTAGTGGAAATGATATCAGAAAGGCTCTATGTAAATGTCTAAATATTGTCAGAAATGAGCCAATGTTAATGTTTTCATGGCTCAAATATAAATGCCATCAGAAAAGTTTCATAAGATATTATCAGAAATACTTGCATGTACAAGTTATTAGAAAAGCTTTGTGTAACTATTATCAGAAAGGCTTTTAGGTGAGTGTTGTCAGGAAGACTAGCGTACCCACTGTCCAGTCATGGTCTTTGCCTGGCCGCTGTCGACACACGTCTACATAGATAGTGAACAGCTCATGTTTCGATATTTCCTGCTCACCTGCAGAAATAAACAGAAATATTTTCAGTAAAATATTGAAAAAAATCAATGAAATATAACATACCAGGGTATATGTTTTTTAGCACTGCATGGAATATACATTGTGTATCACAATAATCTTAGATGTTGTCTTTCATTTTCATGACTAAGACCAAAATTTGTTCCAGTTTCAGCAGAATTATTAAAATCTATTATGCTATTGGGCCTATTTTTTCTGATAACATTTGAAAGGAAATCAGTGCCAGACCTCATTTTTACAGAAAGAAATTCCCAAAGCAACCGTATTTACAAAACTTGGCTGACACAACATGGCTTTTTTAACACTACTTATGGTTGGATCCCAAAGGACTTCTATCTAATATTACTTATAATTACATTTCTGTCAGAAGCAATTCCCAGGTCTTAACAGATCCATCAGCATGCTTTCAATGAAACCACAGCAAATGTGACCATAATGTATATAATTGGTGTATTTGAGTGTAACACAACCATTTCAAATTTTCTTATATCACTCTAGTGTTTAATAGCTTGACATAAAGATCCTTTCGCCCTGTTTATTTAGCGTCAAAGCAAGTAATAGATAGTTAGATAACATAAAGTAAAATTTTAATGATTAAGAATGGGTGGATTGAGAGAGCGACCGAGACCTTAATCATTCAAATATTACTTCATGTCAACAAACTGTCTTAGAATACAACCTTATTTGCTGACACATTTCCAACACAAAATCTGACATAGAGAGTGTGTATTGGATAAGTGGCAGTGGTTGGACCTTTAAAAAACCGCGAAAGTTGAAATTCCTGATGATCTAAAAAAGTACTTAATGATCGTCTATCTACAATTTTATTGGCTGAAAATGTAAGTTGTATTCTAAATATAATTTCACCAAGAACTCACTTCATAACTTTTCAGTAACTCATCAAATATGGCAACTCATGTAAGAACCTATATAATATTTAAGTAAGAGTCATCTGGTCATTTATTTTATTTTTATTTGGAACTGAACAAAACAATATCATACAAAAATTAAGGATTCTTTCATTCATGACTGAGTTATAAATGGAAGAATGTGGGGCTCTGATACCAATAAACGAGTAAAAAATACACTAAAAGCATGATTTAATATGGACAAACAAAATAATTAAGTTATAATGTTACCCTAAGCTAAGTAATATTTTCTTTACATGATCTAACCTCGGTCATTTTCCATCGAAAACAACCTCAAATGTATATGGATAGTTATCAATGTTAGAAATCTTTACATTTAACTACGGTGGAAGTCAATTGCATAGTAATTTGAATTTAGAAGTTAAACTTCATAACATTACTCTTGGGAATCTTAATTATTTATGCAATCATCACTTCACTAGCAATCAATTTATCATATCATATATGAATAACAACATATAAGTTTGCTGAAGGCTAATAAGTAAATGATTGTCAGTGTTAAATTGAAAGTGGCGATTCATATACATTTCTCTTCTCTCACTGTTTTAACCCATGATAATGATTTTCTAAAAAGGTGTTTTCTATAGAAATGCAATATTTTGGCACATTTTATATGAATGTTCAAGTAAATCAGAGTAAAATACACAAACCAAACTTACATGGAGACATGTTGTCAATGTTGAAGTCCCCACACAGGATATCAAACATCACATGCTCATCAGGCCCGGCATTGTCAGCACGAAACTCTCGAGTGCAGGCTAGAATCTCTGACAGCTGACTCTGCACTACTGGCTTGTCACCTGATAACAAACAGCATCAAGTAGTTCATGATAATCATGTAATCTCCTATTTTACTGATAAAAATACTATGTCAGACATCTTTTTTACTTAGGTTAGGTAGTGTCTGACTGCCACTTTTAGACTACTAGGAACAATCGCCCATCGCCTGGGTCAATATTAAGGAGATGCTCTTAAAAACTGTAGATTCACCCTTCTTCGACAACAGAAACTGCAGACCAAACACACCGAAAAGGATAATAAATAATAGACGACAAAAGACGTCTTCCAGTTTGCTAGAATTTTTTTTTAGTGTACCGTATTTCCTCGACTATAAGACAAACAAACAGTACAATTTGTGACGTCCCAGCACGAGCTGTGTAAAGATCAAAGATGCACTGCAATGGTTTGTATTTATATTGGTCAATCAAATACCGTATGAACCAACTTAACTCCCAAAATTGCGTGTGGGCTGGTTCAAACATAGCATAGGATCGGTAAATAAAAATCAATAATCCTAAGCAAATGAACAAATTTAGTTGATAATTGACTGTTTAGCTTGAACATTATCACAGAATTTCAATTGCCGGATTTGCTTTATAAATCGACACCGTCTTATAAACCAGTCGAGACAAAAACACCAGATTTCATGGGCAAAGTTAGGGGGTCGTCTTATAAGCGGATCGCCTTTTAGTCGGGGAAATACGGTAAGGTGCAAAAATTTAGGGTAATGTTTGATTGTGTGGAAAGACAGATTCAAACAATTGCCTTTGACAGGCTTAAAATGAAATTTGCTGGATCATTGTTATATGCTCTACCTTGGAATGCTTGCAGATGGGTGTTAAAGATAAACCCAACCTTCTTGTGCTTGCCTTTCTCCAAAATTACCTGCAAGATAATTTTAGCATAAAAATGATTTTTTTTTATATATTTATCATGGCGAGGGAGCTTTTGTTAATCCATATAAATGAATCAACAAATATCCACATATTAATTTTTATACATTCAATAAAACATATGATTAAGTACAATTTTAAAGACCATAACAATTTTCTGTTACTAATGCTATGTCCTATAACATACCCATCCACTACCATAGATAAACTTATTGATAAGAGCTGTCACAGAGACAGCGCGCTCCACTATTCCGCCGCTTTTCAGTGTAAAAATTGAAAGGATTTGGTCAAACATGCATGGATTACTGTTAGATTAGATTTCAATGCAATACATGGTGTGCCGAGATATTAACATAAATGTGGTTACATGGAAAATTTTGACCAGAATTTCTAAGTCTAATAATAAAGGGCCATTATATGGAAAATACAGTTATCTAACTTGGTTATTCAATTAGGTTGGGTGGTTGAATACCATTGTATAAAGCCTCAATGCAATACCTCAAGTAGTTGCTGAGATATTAACCTATGTGTACTTGCACGCAAAACCTTAACCAGAATCTCTAAGTCGAATAATAAAGGCCTATTATTTGCATTAAATGCAAACTAGAGTTATCTAACTTGGTTAATTAAGTAGGTTGGATGGTTGAGTACCATTGTATTAAGTCTCAATGCAATACCTCCAGTAGTTGCTGAGATATTAACCTATGTGAGCTTGCACGCAAAACCAGAATTTCCAAGTCGAATAATAAAGGCCTATTAACTATGCAACGAAACCAGGTTTCAATGATTGACAGAAGAAGCTTCCAGTTAGAGATTCAGTTTCAACCATTTTTCTACTTCATAAACTCTTCCTAAAAAACAAATTAAGTAAAGATATGTCAGCCCCAATAAAAGCTATTTGGGTTCAACTGTTTTTCTGTTTTAAGTCACAGTGACCATGACCTTGATAACAGGGGCCCCAAATGCAACCCCATGAAATGTCTTTATACACTCTTTCTAAATACCAAGTTTAGTCAAGATATGTCAAGTCTAACTAAAGTTATTCAGTACTTACCACTTTTCTATTTCTAGAAACTGACCTTGACCCTAAGGGTCCCCAACACAATCACATGAAAGATATCTAAAAAAAACCTTCCCATATAGTTTGGGCAAGAAATGTCCACCCTAACTAAAGTCATTCAGTTTCAATCATTTTTTGTTACAGTGGCCTTGACCTTGACCCCTAATGCAACCATATGAAAGGTCTCCATAAACTCTTGATACATACCAAATTTAGTCAAAATATGTCAACCCTAACTAAAATTGTTCAGTACTAACCATTTTTCTACTTTTAGTAACAGTGTCCTTGACCTTGACCCTAGGGATCTCCAACGCAATCACATGAAATATATCCAAAAATCTCTTCCTATATTTTTAGTTTGGTCAAGATTTGTCTACCCTTACTTAAGTTATTCAGTTTCAAAAGTTTTTAGTAACAGTGGCATTGACCTTCATCCCAGGGACCCCAAATTCAATCCCATGAAAGGTCTCCAAAAACTCTTCCAAAATACCAAGCTTAGACAAGATATGTCCTCCCTAACTAAGATTATTCAGTTTCAACTGTTTTTCTATTTTTAGTGTCAACGACCTTGACCCAAGAGGCCCCATATGCGATCCCAAGAAAGGTCTCCATAAACTCTTCCTTAATACCAAGTTTATTCAAGATATGTCAACCCTAACTAAAGTTATTCAGTTTCAATGATTTTTCTATATTTAGTAAAAAGTGACCCTGAAATTGACCCCAGGGGGCGCCAAATGCAATCCATTAAAGGTCTCCATAATCTCTTCCTAAATACCAAGTTCAGTCATGATATGTCAAACCTAACTAAAGTTGTTCATTATCAACCGTTTTTCTATTTTTAGTAACAGTGACCTTTAACTTGTTGACCTGTGGGGGGGGGGGCAAATGCAATCCCATGAAAGGTCTCCATAGTCTCTTCCTAAATACCAAGTTCAGTCAGGATATGTCAACCCTAACTAAAGTTATTCGTTATCGACCCTCTGGGCCCCAAACACAATCCTGTGAAAGGTTTCCATAAACTATTCATATATTAAAGGTTTGGTCAAGATATGTCAACCCTAACAAAGGTTATTCAGTTTCATAGGTAAGTTTGATGCCACCAAACTGGCCGTGCGTTGGGTTGGCTGTGTCAAACTTACCGATGAAACTGAATGAAAAAAATGTGGTTAAAAAATCAAATCTGTGAACTAACCTTCAGCATAAGCAGACCTTTTCCGACAATGGCACAGAATCCACATTTTGTTGTATACGGCTTAAAGCTTACAGCCTCTATTTCATATTTACTTGCAACAGTAAGCCCGCTGTTCAGTCCACAGTAATTTCTCTTTGGACAAGAATACCCGACATCGTACACTATATATGGATACACCTTCCGTAGCTCCTTTATAAGAATGTTCATATAGTCGCGATCGAAAACTTCTTGTAAGCAGAGGAAATCTGTCTCAGGAAAATGTGTAATAATATCTACTTTTAAATGTGTTTCATCGAGTTGTTTAACTGCTGTACCTTTATTGGTACAGTCATATGTGTTGACACAATTACAATTTTTCAAACACTTTTCCATCATATCTTTATAGTGTACTTGATCGGTGTAAACTCTTTCCCCAATTGTTTTCGCACGCCAAGCTGTTTTGTTTAGATTATTAAATTTTGAAAGTATTTCAGGCATCAAACATAAGTTAGAAGTAACCACAGAAAATGACTGTTTCGGCACTTCTGCCTGAACATTACAATTAACTGTCTTGATTTCACAAAATGGCCTCCTAAACTGATGAAGAATATTCCTTACAATAAAAGCAAAAATAGCCGGTATGCTGTACAATCCTAAAAAGGAAACTAAAACCGGCATAAACACAAGTCTGCGTATCCATAGCAAAACTGGTCTTGATCTTTCTGGGGTCACAGGAAGAAACGGTCCTGCAGCCTCGTTCAGACAAATGCGGAATGGTAGAAGTACATACCAGGTCAGACTGAACAAAAACTGAAGAACAGGACTGATGAACACAGGCGTGATCACTGTGTCGAGTTTATCCTCTGACATGATGTTCACGAAGGGTGATGTCAATCTGAAAAACATTGATTTATATAACTATCCATTCACATAGTATAAAGAGTAATAGTTGAATAATGCACACAGTCATTAATTAACAGTATCCAAAGTTTCATTATTTACACTTGTAGGTGATTGGAAGGCAACGATGAGTGCAAGGGTCAACCACTTGATCTAGTAGTGACCTTGACCATGAGCCAGTAATATGATTCAAAAATGTGTTCTACACATTAACATGATGAAAAGAAAATCTGACCAAAGTTTCATTTAAATCATTCCATATACTGAAGAAGATATAGAGTAGATGGATATAAAAAGCAAGGCTTACACCTTTATCATTGACCTAATATTGTAACCTTGGCATGCCCATTTAGTTTCAACATGATTATTTTATGAGTTGCCTTTATAGATAGAATATGTCTACAAAGTTTAATAAAAAAAACTTCCAGTGGTACAGGAGTTATGGAGCAAAAAAAATGCAAACCTCGTGGCATAGTATTGTGACCTGGACCTTGACTTTAAGTATCCATGTTTCCAACATTTTAGACTCTACATTCAAGTAAATTCTTCAACCCTTGACAAATAAACCTAAACTCTCTTCATCCCTTGCCTACTAAACCTGAACTTTCTCCACCCTTTACCTTATATACTTGAACTCTCTTCACCTCTTGACCAATAAACCTGAGCTATGATTCAACCCTTGACCAATAAACCTGAACTATGATTCAACCCTTGACCAATAAACCTGAACTATGATTCAACCCTTGCCAATAAACCAGAACTATGTTTCAATCCTTGACCAATAAACCTGAACTATGATTCAATCCTTGATCAATAAACCTAAACTGTCTCATTCCCTGACAAATAAAACTGAACTCCCTTCATCCCTTGCTCAACAAACATGAAATATATTCACCCCCTGCCCAATTAACATGAACTATCTTCACCCCTTGCCCAATTAACCTGAATCTTTTCATCCCTTGCCCAATTAACCATAACTCTTTTCACCCCTTGCCCAAATAACCATAACTCTTTTCACCCCTTGCCCAATAAACCTGATCTCTTTTCATCCCTTGCCCAATTAACCATTTAATTCACCCCTTGAAAATCATTTTTGATGGTCATTTTTAGAATATGAATGATACGCTGTCATTCACTGGTCAGTTGCTTCTGTACCTTTTAAAACTGGGAAATACATGTAATTGTGAAGTAAAATAACACACATGTAGGATCTGTTCAATTCACATGATATAAACGGAAGAAGCTCTTGTCAGTACAGCTTGTCAACATTTTACGACATCAATCAAGTCTTAAGTTTTGTACTGTATTGAACGGCCCCGAAAGAAATTTATTCCTCCTGACCTTAGTGTTATAAACTCAATCGTTATTAGCAGTTATAAACTGCATATTTATATTCATAAAGTCAGTGTAGGTCCTTTGAAGTGTTGTTGTACGGCCGGTAGCAACTTCATTCCATAGAACGCTTGACGGTGTAAACAAACAATCAGAACAAAAACCAGAAATTATTGAACGTAGAGAAAAATATTGCGTATTTAAACAATACAGAGGGTATGCCACATTGAAACTTAAAGCCTTAACTAAAAAAGCTTAACTTTTAATGCTTACTGTCTTACATGACCTGGTATGTGGAAGATTTCAAACTTTTCTTCAATCGTCATACATTTTCGCGAACACCTTAAAATCACAAAACATTAGTTATGTTCACCTGTAACTTGTGTCCCCATGTTTTAGGATGAAATCAGTTTTGATAGATTCGATAGCAAGTCAAACCAGAATGTGCAAAATTATGAATGCCACATCTTGACTTAAATTAACGTTCAAATCAGTATACATGTACCTTTCCCAATAATACTGTAGTGTTGACGTACCCAGTGAAATGTGTAAAACTCAGCCCCTGGACTCTGCTGACCTTGTACATAAGAAGATCACATGAATCATGCTATCATACACAAATAACAATAATTAAATGCTATCAAGTAATACATCGAACACTCAGTCATTCGGATAGGAGACTATACCTGTAATACCTGTAATACCTGTAATCTTCAGGCCGTAAATTTAGCTTTAGCTATCGTGGCTCAAGTATGAAAAAATGTATTTGCTTTAAGGACGATGAGATCGCTGGACTCATATGAGGCATGAGGACTTTGCATATAGACATGTTTAAATTCTTTGACGGAATGATTTGTTTTTCATGTATACAACTTCCATTGAAACTTCAACTTAAATTGGTGTTCTTGATTTCTGATACCCTATTTCCTCGATTATAAGACGGGGAATTTGGTCCCGATTTTTAACCTTAAGAAGGGGCCCGTCTTATAAGCAAGGCTATAAAAAATTCAGAAAGAATAGAGTCAGAATCAGGAATATTCAACATAGGTATTCGACTGATTGATTTATTGTCTGTTGATGACACCCCAATAAAAGTGACATGATCACACCCATCAGATTAAGACGACCATCTGCTTTGTTTTGCTACGATGAACACTCGATATAACGCTTGTTATCGGTCCAAACACGTAGTTTATCACTGGAGACATATTTTGCTACCTTTAAAATTAAAATATTTTGAACAAAAAATATTTAAAAAAAAATTTAATTGTTTTTTTTTTCTATGTCGTAAATAAAACTTTTTCCTTACTATTTGGCTTTGCGTATATCGAGGGCATAATTACATGTAACTGTCAGATTTCAATACACATTTTATTAATCGTTACATTGATTTATCCGCAATCATCAATGGTTATTTATTTCTCAAAATTTATGTCCCATCAACTGCAATCCAAACAAACACCTGCGAAAATTTAACTTATTAACACATGTAATGATATGTGTTGTGTTTGTCGGCTGCAGATCAAACAGTACAATTTGTGACGTCACAGCACAAGCTGTGTAAAGATCAAAGGTGTACTGCAATGGTTTGTATTTAAATAGGTCAATCAAATACCGTATGAACCCATCTAACTCCTAAGAATGCGTCTAGGCTGGTTAAAACATACCATACGATCGGAAAATAAAAATCAATAATCCTGAGCAAATGAACAAATTTAGTCGATAATTGACTGTTTAGCTTGAACATTATCACAGACTTGGAGAATTTTAAGTGCTGGATTTGCTTTAAAAACGACCCCGTCTTAGAAACGAGTCCAGACAAAAACACTAGATTTCATGGTCAAAGTTAGGGGGTCATCTTATAAGCGGATCGTCTTATAGTTGGGGAAATACGGTAGTCAATTACAATTTCAGGGTGAGCAATCACGTAACTTAAACAGGGTTCTCTCGTGGGTCACCATGGATCAAAACTGATGTGAACAAGCAAGAAACTGACGTTAATTGCTCTGAACAGATATGAAAACAATTCACAACAAAAAACAATTTTGTAGACCGATGCAAAGCTGTGTGTGGCCTGAAATTTTCACATCAAAATAAAAATTGAGTATACCCATCAATTAACACATCATTGTCTTATATAAAATCGAAGGCCAATAATATTATAGGAAAAATGAAGGTCCATTGTATTTCACACCTAACACCAATTCATTATGGGAGAAGTAAGGGAGAGCCACTAACGCAATTGGATGATGTGTCAAGCGATATATTCCCGATTTCCTTCTGGCGATCAGCCTACCATACCGATAGCAGATCAGGTCACTATATCATACAGCCGCTACGCCTTCTTGCTATTGATCAACTATTACGAAAACATAAGCTGTGTTTTTTCAATATTGATTTCTGTTTTGATAAGGATTGTTGCTGCGGGAATTAAGGAATGTCGGTGTGATTAATGCGTGTTGGTCAAAAGGATAGAAGTTGTCAAAACCCAAAATTCTCAAAAAATGGCCTTGCCAATATAATCTTTATTATTTCAGATCAAACCTTCTGAATGGAGAGAGAAGTTTAAGCATACAAGTCTGTGAATACACACTGCAACCATGTCCAAATCCACCAGGGTAAGCATTCTAGATAGTGTACACACACTTCAATGTCCAAATCCACCAGGGTAAGCACACTAGATAGTGTACACACACTTCAATGTCCAAATCCACCAGGGTAAGCATTCTAGATAGTGTACACACACTTCAATGTCCAAATCCACCAGGGTAAGCATTCTAGATAGTGTACACACACTTCAATGTCCAAATCCACCAGGGTAAGCATTTCAGATTATGAACACGCCGCAGCCAAGTCCAAATCCACCAGGGTAAGCATTTCAGATTATGAACAAGCCACAACAATGTCCAAATCCACCAGGGTAAGCATTTCAGATTATGAACATGCCACAGCCAAGTCCTAATCCACCAGGGTAAGCATTTCAGATTATGAACACGCCACAACAATGTCCTAATCCACCAGGGTAAGCATTTCAGATTATGAACACGCCACAGCCAAGTCCTAATCCACCAGGGTAAGCATTTCGGTTATGAACACGCCACAACAATGTCCTAATCCACCAGGGTAAGCATTTCAGATTATGAACACGCCACAGCCAAGTCCTAATCCACCAGGGTAAGCATTTCAGATTATGAACACGCCACAGCCAAGTCCAAATCCACCAGGGTAAGCATTTCAGATTATGAACAAGCCACAACAATGTCCAAATCCACCAGGGTAAGCATTTCAGATTATGAACACGCCACAGCCAAGTCCAAATCCACCAGGGTAAGCATTTCAGATTATGAACAAGCCACAACAATGTCCAAATCCACCAGGGTAAGCATTTCAGATTATGAACATGCCACAGCCAAGTCCTAATCCACCAGGGTAAGCATTTCAGATTATGAACACGCCACAACAATGTCCTAATCCACCAGGGTAAGCATTTCAGATTATGAACACGCCACAGCCAAGTCCTAATCCACCAGGGTAAGCATTTCAGATTATGAACACGCCACAGCCAAGTCCAAATCCATCAGGGTAAGCATTTCAGATTATGAACAAGCCACAACAATGTCCAAATCCACCAGGGTAAGCATTTCAGATTATGAACACGCCACAGCCAAGTCCAAATCCATCAGGGTAAGCATTTCAGATTATGAACACGCCACAACAATGTCCAAATCCACCAGGGTAAGCATTTCAGATTATGAACAAGCCACAACAATGTCCAAATCCACCAGGGTAAGCATTTCAGATTATGAACACGCTACAACAATATCCAAATCCACCAGGGTAAGCATTTCAGATTATGAACAAGCCACAACAATGTCCAAATCCACCAGGGTAAGCATTTCAGATTATGAACATGCCACAGCCAAGTCCTAATCCACCAGGGTAAGCATTTCAGATTATGAACACGCCACAGCCAAGTTCTAATCCACCAGGGTAAGCATTTCAGATTATGAACACGCCACAGCCAAGTCCTAATCCACCAGGGTAAGCATTTCAGATTATGAACAAGCCACAACAATGTCCAAATCCACCAGGGTAAGCATTTCAGATTATGAACACGCCACAGCCAAGTCCTAATCCACCAGGGTAAGCATTTCAGATTATGAACACGCCACAACAATGTCCAAATCCACCAGGGTAAGCATTTCAGATTATGAACACGCCACAGCCAAGTCCAAATCCACCAGGGTAAGCATTTCAGATTATGAACAAGCCACAACAATGTCCAAATCCACCAGGGTAAGCATTTCAGATTATGAACACGCCACAGCCAAGTCCTAATCCACCAGGGTAAGCATTTCAGATTATGAACACGCCACAGCCAAGTCCAAATCCACCAGGGTAAGCATTTCAGATTATGAACACGCCACAGCCAAGTCCTAATCCACCAGGGTAAGCATTTCAGATTATGAACAAGCCACAACAATGTCCAAATCCACCAGGGTAAGCATTGCAGATTATGAACACGCCACAGCCAAGTCCTAATCCACCAGGGTAAGCATTTCAGATTATGAACACGCCACAGCCAAGTCCTAATCCACCAGGGTAAGCATTTCAGATTATGAACAAGCCACAACAATGTCCAAATCCACCAGGGTAAGCAGTAATTGAGATTGTGAACACCCGCTGTAAGTTTGTCCAAATCCTCCAGGGTGAACATGTTTTTATGTCCTGAAATGATAGTTGCGCTTTATTTTATTTTCACTGTTATTTTAGGTGTAACATGATTAACATTGTTTGGAAAATAAATGCTGCAGTTGCTTCATGATTTGGAATAATACTATTATTTGTGACAGTTAGCGCTCTTGTTGACTTTATATTTAATTGTTTAAATAAATAAAAGATAAATGTTTAAAAGACAATTTAATACATGAACATCTATATGCATGTTTTGTTTTAGGTTCCAGGGTACATGCAGTCTAAGGGGGCCCGGAACAGAGGACCACTAGGGTAAGTGAAAAGTTTGGGGGTTCTGTCCTATTAAGACGTTTTATTTTAGTGGTATTTGGGGTAGGTGAAATATTGGGGGGTTCTCTCCTAACAAGACTTTTTATTTAAGTGTTATTTGGGGTAGGGGAAATATTGGGGGGTTCTCTCCTAACAAGACGTTTTATTTTAGTGGTATTTGGGGTAGGTGAAATATTAGGGGGTTCTCTCCTAACAAGACTTTTTATTTAAGTGGTATTTGGGGTAGGTGAAATATTAGGGGGTTCTCTCCTAACAAGACTTTTTATTTAAGTGGTATTTTGGGTAGGTGAAATTTTGGGGGTTCTCTCCTAACAAGACTTTTTATTTAAGTGGTAATTGGGGTAGGTGAAATATTGGGGGGTTCTCTCCTAACAAGACTTCTTATTTAAGTGGTATTTGGGGTATGTGAAATATTGGGGTGTTCTCTCCTAACAAGACTTTTTATTTAAGTGGTATTTGGGGTAGGTGAAATATTTCCTTAAAATGACTTAATACTTCACACAGTTGTTCAGGGCCATCACATAATGATGTTAGATAACTCCATATTATCCTTTATACAAATTATGGCCCCTTATTGACTATTGAATTTAGGTTTAAGTTTTAGGGCAGGTTGGGATATTTATTAATAACTTCTATACCCTTCATTCAATTGACTTAATACTTCACACAATTGTACAGGACCATCACACAATGACGTTACATAAGTCCATATTATCCTTAATACAAGTTATGGCCTCTGATTGACTTAGGTTAAAGTTTAAGGGCAGGTTAAAGTTTAAGGGCAAGTTGGGATTTTAATAAAAAAACTTATATACCGGTACCCTTCATTCAATGCACTTACAACAAGGAACATAACTCCATTTAAACCCTACATACAAATTATGGCCCTTGAACGATTTTTTTTTTTTAATTTTTCTTTTAATTTCTTTTGAAAGGCACATTTTTATATTCTTAAGCGCATTTTCATATTGAATGACTTGTGTCATTGTTTAGGCAGGCTGGTGGGAGGGCAGCGTCAAATGCACCTTATGTATCGAATAAATTTAGCTTTTTAGCTAGGTTTGACATAAAGAGACCAAACTTGGTAAATACGAAGACTTTATGGAGACCTTATATACGAATGCGTTTGAGGCCCCTAGGATCAAGGTCAAGGTTACTGTTTAAAGATAAAGGGTTGCTATTGAATAACTTAAGTAAGGGTCTACATATTGTGACCAAACTTGGTATATAGGAAGAGTTTATAGAGACCTTTCCTGAGATTGTGTTTTGGGCCCTGAGAGCTAAAAATAGAAATATGGTTAGAACTGAATAACTCAAGTAAGGGTTGACATAGTGTGACCAAACTCGGTATATAGGTAAAGTTTATGCAAAGCTTTCATGGATTGCCTAGGGTCAAGGTCACTGTTTCTAAGAATAGATTACTGTTTCAGTTATGGTTGACATACTGTGACTAAACTTGATATGTAGGAAGATTTTATGGATGACTTCCATGGGATTGTGTTTGGAGCCCTTAGAATCAAGGTCACTGTTACAAAAAATAGAAGAAAGCAGTTGAAACTGAATCTTTTCTGCCAATCATTAAAAACCTGGTTTTGTCACATCGCGATTCTTGTTCACTTTTTAATTTGATTGTTTTATTGCTTTTGACCGGCACATAATACATCGTAATTGTATTCACTTCTAAGTCAAAGCGGCGTAGTCAAGCGCTGTCTTACGACAGCTTTTGTTATTTTAGTGGTAAATGGGGTAGGTGAAATATTAAGGGATTCTCTCATAACAAGTGATGGTATTTGGTGAGTGTTGGGGGATTTTATTCTAACATATTGCAATATCTGGGTAATATTGTGTGCATTTTTTAAAAATGTTTTTTCATAATGAATACATGCCAAAAATGGTATGTCTTATCACTTTCTTAGGTAAATTTCTTTTCACATATTTAAACTATGGAAATAAGTTGTGCAATATTCATTGAAGGGATTACCAGTAATAATGAGCATTGTCTTGTTTAGATTGATCCTCATTGGTTATGGTATTTCATTGCAGTGACAGGGAGATCCTGTACAAATGAATGACACTCATTGGTTATGCTATTTCATTGCAGTGACAGGGAGATCCTGGTACAAATGAATGACACTCATTGGTTATGCTATTCCATTGCAGTGACAGGGAGATCCTGTACAAATGAATGACACTCATTGGTTATGCTATTTCATTGCAGTGACAGGAAGATCCTGTACAAATGAATGACACTCATTGGTTATGCTATTTCATTGCAGTGACAGTGAGACCTGGTACAAATGAATGACACTCATTGGTTATTGTATTTCATTGCAGTGACAGGAAGATCCTGTACAAATGAATGACACTCATTGGTTATGCTATTTCATTGCAGTGACAGTGAGACCTGGTACAAATGAATGACACTCATTGGTTATGCTATTCCATTGCAGTGACAGGGAGATCCTGTACAAATGAATGACACTCATTGGTTATGCTATTTCATTGCAGTGACAGTGAGACCTGGTACAAATGAATGAGACTCGTTGGTTATGCTATTTCATTGCAGTGACAGGGAGATCCTGTACCAATGAATGACACTCATTGGTTATGCTATTTCATTGCAGTGACAGTGAGACCTGGTACAAATGAATGAGACTCATTGGTTATGCTATTTCATTGCAGTGACAGTGAGCCCTGGTACAAATGAATGAGACTCATTGGTTATGCTATTTCATTGCAGTGACAGTGAGACCTGGTACAAATGAATGAGACTCATTGGTTATGCTATTCCATTGCAGTGACAGTGAGACCTGGTACAAATGAATGACACTCATTGGTTATGCTATTCCATTGCAGTGACAGTGAGACCTGGTACAAATGAATGACACTCATTGGTTATGCTATTTCATTGCAGTGACAGGGAGATCCTGTACAAATGAATGACACTCATTGGTTATGCTATTTCATTGCAGTGACAGTGAGACCTGGTACAAATGAATGAGACTCATTGGTTATGCTATTCCATTGCAGTGACAGTGAGACCTGGTACAAATGAATGAGACTCGTTGGTTATGCTATTTCATTGCAGTGACAGTGAGACCTGGTACAAATGAATGACACTCATTGGTTATGCTATTTCATTGCAGTGACAGTGAGACCTGGTACAAATGAATGACACTCATTGGTTATGCTATTCCATTGCAGTGACAGTGAGACCTGGTACAAATGAATGAGACTCATTGGTTATGCTATTTCATTGCAGTGACAGTGAGACCTGGTACAAATGAATGAGACTCGTTGGTTATGCTATTTCATTGCAGTGACAGTGAGACCTGGTACAAATGAATGAGACTCATTGGTTATGCTATTTCATTGCAGTGACAGTGAGACCTGGTACAAATGAATGAGACTCGTTGGTTATGCTATTTCATTGCAGTGACAGTGAGACCTGGTACAAATGAATGAGACTCGTTGGTTATGCTATTTCATTGCAGTGACAGTGAGACCTGGTACAAATGAATGAGACTCATTGGTTATGCTATTCCATTGCAGTGACAGTGAGACCTGGTACAAATGAATGACACTCATTGGTTATGCTATTCCATTGCAGTGACAGTGAGACCTGGTACAAATGAATGAGACTCATTGGTTATGCTATTTCATTGCAGTGACAGGAAGATCCTGTACAAATGAATGAGACTCATTGGTTATGCTATTTCATTGCAGTGACAGTGAGACCTGGTACAAATGAATGACACTCATTGGTTATGCTATTCCATTGCAGTGACAGTGAGACCTGGTACAAATGAATGACACTCATTGGTTATGCTATTCCATTGCAGTGACAGTGAGACCTGGTACAAATGAATGACACTCATTGGTTATGCTATTTCATTGCAGTGACAGTGAGACCTGGTACAAATGAATGAGACTCGTTGGTTATGCTATTTCATTGCAGTGACAGTGAGACCTGGTACAAATGAATGAGACTCGTTGGTTATGCTATTTCATTGCAGTGACAGTGAGACCTGGTACAAATGAATGAGACTCATTGGTTATGCTATTTCATTGCAGTGACAGTGAGACCTGGTACAAATGAATGACACTCATTGGTTATGCTATTTCATTGCAGTGACAGTGAGACCTGGTACAAATGACTGATACTCATTGGTTATGCTATTCCATTGCAGTGACAGTGAGACCTGGTACAAATGACTGATACTCATTGGTTATGCTTTTTCATTGCAGTGACAGGGAGATCAGATACAAATGTTCTATGCAGAACACAATCCTCGATGTGTTACGTGCACGACCTGGTTGGCAAGAGGTGTCAGGGTAAGAACCTGCTAGGATGTTTAATCCTACTGATGTTTTCTAATGTTTTACTCCCCCTATCCCCACTGAACTTTATACATTAAAAAGATTACTTCTAATATTTTTGTATTGTTTGCAGTGTTAAAATAACTTGATTAATATGTTTATTTGAATATTTATGGTATGGGTTGGAAAATGTAACACATTATGTTTTATGTTATAAGTAATTATAATCATTTACTATAATTTATAAGCTTTTTTTAGAGGGGCTTTGCAAGAAGATGTTTACAAGTATTTTTTAATCATGAAAGCAGAGCATTGATACATGTTCTTATAAAGGGTGTTGTTCTATAAAAAGTGTTATTTGTTTTGATTTGAATTGTCTTTGAAGAATAACACAAGTTGTTAGTAAGCTGTAAAAGAAACACTTCTTGGATGAAAAGATCCTTTTTTGTACAAATAAGTGTCATTAATGAGCAAAAAATATCCTTTTTTTTTCAATTCTGGCATAAGTGACCTTTATAACTTCACAGTGGTAAAAAGTGCCCAGTTTTACCTGCGCTGGCGCATTCAATTGTTTACTAATTAGAGACTTTTCACCAAATACTACACGTTGAAGGGCAAATTATGAACATTGATTGGTTAATTGTAGGGATGCAAATGAATGGCAAAATTGATTTTTTATTATTCGGTAATTCTTTCAATGGAATATTTTAACATTGGTTTATCAAAATACATCTTTTATAAGTTGTAGTGAACTATTATTATTGTTTGTTATTATTGTTTGTTAAAGTAATAGCTGGGGCATTTTAATGGCAGATTTTCCCCAAATGAGCCTCTGAAAAAAGTTGATCCCTAATTGCTTTAGCAGTGATCATCAATACTGATTGGTGGATGTCATTAATTGAGAATTTATCCATATTAATGAGGTAAACAAAAGTATTATAAAAAACTATATATATTATAAAAACAGTATAAATAAATAAATATTACAGTATGAAGAAATTTCATTCTTATATATTGTTTCATAGAGTCAAGTTAATATTTTTCTTAAAATGGGCAGCCAACACAGCACAACAAGTAAATGTATTCACTTCACAATCTGCGGTTGGAAAATCTCCAAAGAAGCATTAAAAGATGACCTATTTTTTTCAGTCAGAAACTTCCATCTAGCATGATTTTGGTTGTGTTTATTATCTTTGTGTGTTGCTCATATGCTGATTTCATGACATGGTTATTATTTGACATGAATATTATTAATTTTTTCGCATATGCTATATTTGTAGTGTTTTATTTATATATAAAATAAAATAAAAAGGACAAACCACTAATTTAAAGAATAAAATAACAAATTTCTTTTTATTAACCTTTCTGTGGAGAAAATAATAGATGGAAATAGCAAATATTATGATGACCCACATACAGGGTACATGGACATGTTTTTCCGAGTACTTGGTACCCAATAGAAAGATAATCTGAGTGCTGGAGTACATTATTTACTACTCGTTGCCACCTCTAATTATAAAAAGTTGTCTAAACATTGTTAAATCTTTTCATGATGTTAGGAAGTATATGTGTGTCAGAATAAATAAAATGTTAATAAGATAAAAGTCCACTTTTATATTACAAATTGGAATAGTCTTTCATGTTTTATATCAAGTTGATATATCTCAGCAATGCTCCTATATATATCTAGTATCTTTTGTGACATATAGACCATGCATGCCAATGTTTCTGTCCATGTGTGTGCATGTGTTTGTTTGTAACATGTGTGTGTTTTTTGTTGCCTACCCCAGCCCCAACCCACCACAGCAGCAGCAGCTGCAGCAACAACAACAGCAGGAAAAGAAGGGGTAAGGGCGAGCAAATGTTGCAAACAGCGCTTATGTTGCTTTTACCTGATTTTACAATTGTATCAATGTCTTGATATATATTACCGTATTATATCATGCATAAGACGCACTTTTTTACCCCCAATTCTCGTCTTAAAAAGTGCCTGCGTCCTTTCTATGCTATTAGAATTGCATCTGTTTTTTCCAAGTCCATTTCGGGTCGAAAATATTGGGTCGAAAATATTGGACCGGGGAAGAACGCGGTAATAGTAAGTATCTGTACTGCGTCACCGAAGAGAACAACTGACATAGGTAAAATCACGCAAGTTAACACACGTAGAAATATATTGAATGTTTACTTTAAAATGATTTATTGAGAAATAAATTGAAAAAAAAATACGAGTGTTTACTTTTTTATAAAAGGGACGCTACTCACAAAAACTCGATGTGAGTCAGCATTTTAACTGGATTGAGTTATAACGGCAACGGAAAATCGGGAAAGGAGGTAAATATCAATTAATCGTTGTTCATGATTTTAATGTTTCGATATTTTACAAAACATTTTGTTGCATGCTACTGTTTTAAAAAAATAATAAAGGAATGTGCATAACGCAAAGTAGCATTATTGTCAATTTCAAATGTGCGAAGGTGTGAAAAACACCCGCTGTCTGTCATTAGAAAAATGGTTGTTTGTTCGCACTTTACCTGACGTGCCTTCCGCTGGCAAGACTAATTACCGACACGCATTAATTATGCCTACATGCTTTAATCCGCGCAGCGACAAGCCTTATCAAAACAATCCTCAGTTTTGACAATACAGTTTTGTTGCGATTGCAACGGTTGCAACGGTTGACTGTCATTCAGAAGGCATGTCGGGACTATTGCAACGGTTGCAACGGTTGACTCTCAGTCGGGACTATTACGGCATTTGTATAAGTCTTATAATATGCGTGAATGTTCTCAAAATGTCAAGACATATATCTTTGTTATGTACGCTAAATTACCAAAATACGACGATAATTATCGAAATACACAAGACAGTTATCGAAATATGCCTAATATACAATTTTTTGTTTGTTTTTTACTTCAATATATGTTATAAATACTTTACCAACCTCAATTTTTCGGCTCCGATTTTAACATTTTTCCGCTGCGTCCTATCTTATATATTAAGGGGTTTTACCCGTTTTCTCAACTATTTTATTGCCTGCGTCCTATCTATGCTAGCGTCCTATACATGATATAATACGGTATATATATGTGTAGTGTTAACATTTCTATATTTAAATTGTTTGTTTTGTTGAGGTATATCATAGCAGCGGTGTTGTAATTGCTTTTGTAATCGTTGTCACTGGCATACAAAAGTTAAAATGTATGTTATAATTCCAAACAGTACAAGACATTTACATAAAACTTGGTACACATTTTAACAATGAAAATTTCTTTTAACGAGTGCTTTAGTATTGTAAACACATTCTTGGAGTTATGCCCCTTTTTAAATTGAGATAACAAATAACAGAGAAGCATTGGTACTTTTTTATAACCATTTTATATACATGTATGAGTATAAAATACTTCAGGTCTGGGGAAAAATCAGCCACACAAAACAAGGATAAAAGCGGGTAAATTGTTATACAACATAGTTTCTCACTTTGTTGAAAGTTGTTTAGGAAGAAAGTTTAAAAAGTAAGGAAGTTAGTTAGGGTTAGAAAGTAAGTAAGTTAGGGGGGAAAAGGAAGGAAGTAAGTCAGGGGAAGGAAGAAAGTCAGGGGAAAGAAGGAAGTCAGGAAGGAAGTCAGAAAGTAAGTCTGGAAGTAATGAAGTCAGGGAAGTCAGGAAGGAAGGAAGTCAGGGAAGCCAGGAAGGAAGTCAGGAAGGAAGAAAGTCAGGGGAAAGAAGGAAGTCAGGAAGGAAGTCAGGAAGTAATAAAGTCAGGAAGTAATAAAGTCAGGGAAGGAAGGAAGTCGGGGAAGCCAGGAAGGAAGTCAGGAAGGAAGAAAGTCAGGAAGAAAGGAAGTCAGGGAAGTCAGGAAGGAAGTCAGTCAGAAAGGAAGGAAGGATATTAATAGTTATGCTTTAAATATTACAGTGTGGGTAATGCTGCTGGCACAGGATCGGGGTCTGTTGCAACAGGCAAATCTAGGTCAGGGTCACACATTATGCACTTGGTTATGGAGGAATTAGGGGATGTTTTCAGATACAGACTAGACTCATTTAGTCACTTCCTTTATTTTTGAAAATATAGTTGCTGGAATTTTAAATGCTTTAATGCTTTTTATGTTATGCTTTATTTGTTTTGTAATTACATGTCTTATAATGAAAAGGTTTTTCAGATGCATTTGTCAATAATCTTACCTTTTTTAAACATTAGTTTGTGATTGATGTTATGTGTTATTTGTTTTCTAACACGTATGCTTGTGTTGCCCCACCCTTGTTTGTGTGTTGTTGTTGTTATTGTAGCTCTCAGAACTCAGCCCCTAGCAACCAGTTGCCAACAACAACAAGCTCAAGGTCAAGGTATGTCATGAGCACAAGTTTGGTGTGTGTTTCTTGTTGGCCAGAAAGTTTGATTTTACATGTATTCTTAGTCAATAGTTCATCTATTGAAAACCTTTTATTGGAAAGTTTTTTTTATTGTTTTATTTTATTTTTATGCCATATCTTAGTTATAGTTTATATGGAGGGTTTATTTCAGGTTTTTAGGCCTATTTTAGATTCAATATAGTGTAAAGACATATTTTTATGATTAAGTTCCTTTTGTGAAATTTCACGCCTTCAAAAAATGCTTTGACAGTTTATAAGGTCTGCTTCAAAAACGATATGTTTGCCTTGGTGAAACCCAGATTTAATGCTGTGAGTAGGTGGGGAACTATTTTTAGCTTGTCTGATTTTCAAAGGAAAAAGGCAGTCAAGTGTTTTCATTATATTTGAACATTGTGAAAACATGTGTGATGAATAGTTAATACTGAACATGAGAACAGAATATAATAATTAAAAAATACTTAATCCTACATAAGACCAGGTATTAGAAATATAAGTTTGAGTGATTTTGGTAAGTTTGTCAGGCACCTACCACTAGCAAACAATTGTTGGAGGATGGTTTTAGTGTCAACTACACTTCAGTGTGCACCAGAAAGTGATGGTAGATTTCTCTTTCAGCAGCGTCGGGAAAACTGGCGGCTTAATGCCCCCATTCCTTCCCCCGACAAGAAATGTGTGAGTCACTTTGACCCCCCTGTATACTCCGGACTATCTACAACCTCTCCTTATATTTCCCTGAATGACTGGCTGTATTTTCTCTAATAACGCCAACTAATTCAAGTCTGAAAATAAGTAAAAATAAAGTTTGTTCGAAACTGTTTAATATTTCTTATATGTCACTAATAGGGGTCTGTTTCGTCATGGAGTAATTCTGTAGGAGAGATTTTATAACATTCGTACAACAGCTGATATTCTCTTATAGACACATTGAATGTTTTTTGTTTACATGTATTCATATGCAAAGTAGCCAACCAGTATATCATTGGTCAGAGGTTTGATTTCATTCACCAATCTATAACTGGTTGGCGATTACCATATGAATTGTTACATCACTCCTCCATCTGTCTTTATATGATTTCTCAAACTTTTGCAAGAATTAACATTGAAATTTTACCAGCAAAGAAAATTTTATTTCATTAATTCAGAATGTCTTTTTCAATTATGAATACATTTTATTAAAATAAGATTTTGATAATTTCGCCAAAAATGGTAGTTATGGCAATGAATTCATGATGATTTAAGATCTGTACAAGCTTTTAATAACACACTGAGGTGGAGCATTTCTTCCCTTGACTATTTTTGATTCATTGTTTTATTTGACTCTCTTTTAGAGTAGAAGAATTAACCTTATTATTTGTTCTAAAAATTTGTTGTCTGAATAGTTAATAAAATGTAGATATAGACAACTATTATTACGAAATATTATTACATGTATTTTCTGCCCCTGCATGTACATTATAGCCTAATGTAGACCACTGATAATATGGAAGGAAAAAAGTATTTCAAATATTTTGTTCACTAATTATGTTTTTCTGTTGATTTTTAGCATATGAGTTTTTCAAATATGAAAAAGGTCTTGGTATTGTGTTAGCCTTGGTTTTGTCAGTGTTGCTGTAGGCTTTGTGCAAAAACCTCAGCCTTGGCCATAACTCAAAATCTGTTCAAAGTATTCACATGAAACTTTGCAGGTATGTTACCAGTGACAATACCCACATGTATATTAAGAACCATGACTCTGGCTTAAAAAGGGGTAGAGTAATGTCACTTTATTGACTGATAAACAACAACAGACAAAACTTAGTGATGGTGCCGGCTTGTTGCACTCTTTTTACAATTGTGTTTTAAAAACTACATGAATCCAAATTAGTGTTTATGATATATTTTGAATATGAAACATATCATAAAGAGCTTGAGGTTTAAGCATGCCTCCAGAACATCCATGTTGGTTGATCGATATTTCTGTACACAATTTTTATATGCAATTCTGCTGCATGTTTTAGATAGAGCCCTGTAAGGCAGCTAAAATCCTGCTTCAAACAGCTACAAAGCTCTACAGCGTGCAGCTAATGCTGTGGCATAGTTGTTAATGTTAACAAAATACTGTGAAGGGAAAAGCATTTTAAACAGATTTAAAACTGCAAATTTTTATTTTCTGGTAAAATAAGTCAGGCTGAAGTTTAATAAGTAGCATTTAATGAAGGTAAGGGTAAGGGTAAGGGGCCCAATTGCAATGCAATGAGTAATTTGTTTTTATTTAAACATTTAAACATAAATATAAACAAATATTATCCCTGACTAAAGTCAAAAGAGCGGCTTTCAGATGTACCCATTGTTCTGTGCATGAAATGTTTGTAAATTTAATTTACTCACTTGTTTGGGGCTAGTTTTGTCCTTCCCATATCAAAACCTTGAGTCTGATTGCTGTGTAAATTGCATCATATTGCTAGATTGCCATTTACATTTAAAAAAATTCAAATGTATTTCTTTGAGTAAACACTTAACATGATATAATGCTGAACCAATGACTACAATTTTACAGTTGCATCTGAGTTTTAATTGCAGATAAATATTTGTTAAAATTATCCAGTTGTCAATGTTTAGAGCTAATAATGTTTGTCCTATGATGTCTGAATTAGTAATTCTTTATTGGTCACTAATTGTTTGATTGACAACTGGTGTCTAGTCACTTGCAGAAGAGAGATGTCAATGGATATATTTTTTTGCTAAAAAGCAGGGACAGAAGTTGTTGTAGTACCCAGTACTGAAATAGCTCTTGTAAATGTTGTCATTATGCTTCGAGTCTACATGCATTTTCAGGTATATATGACTAGTGTGATAGTGATTCAATTCTAGCATGTGTGTACGTTTATTTCCAGTGAAGGAGACTGGGATTTCCACTGGTGTGACAGAGAATGGCTCCATGCAAACTACGACACCATGTTTTTACAGGAGCACCAGAAAATCCTACATTTCCGTAACCATTATGAGGTAAATGAAACATGAGTCACAAGAAAATCCTACATTCCCGTTACCATTACGAGGTAAATAAAACATCAGTCACAAGAAAATTTTACCTTTCCCGTAACCATCATGAGGTAAATAAAACATGAATCACAAGAAAATTCTACATTTCTGTAATGTTAAGAGGTAAATGAAACACTGAGCACCAGGAAATTGTACATTTCATTAGAAAACCAATACGGTATGTGTTAGATCCAACACATGAAGTGTAAGAAATTCCTACATTTCTTTAGTAATCAGTACAAGGTTAATAAACATAGAGCTTAAGAAAATTATTTATTAGGAGATAAATCTAACATAGAACACATTAAAATACTACATTTCTGTACCCCAGAGAGGTAAATAGACCAGTGATTTAATTCCTATGCGAATGCACTCTGACAGAGCTGGATCTAATGAAGATCAGGCCACCATAAAAGTCTTTGAAGGTTGACCTAAATCATGCTCCAAATATGTTTCAATATCTAATGAAGTTGATTATGTTTAGCAAAAATTTCAAGATGAATAGAAGGTTTCATTAGTCAGTTTTATTCACTGCTGATCAAGTGTTGAATTATTGTCATTATAATAATCAGTGTGCAAAACTAATATGAAGATTAGATATGAGGATATTTTTTTCTGTTCCTTATTATTTTCCTGGAGAATGGACACGAAATTGAAAATGTATATTTTTAACTTGTCTGTCTTTGAAACAAAAAAAATAGGTGGTTTATACAAGCGTCATTGTCATTTGTTGTGGTGAAAAAAATTTGAACAATGAATATAACTTAAATTGAGAATTTGACATTCATTTGCTATGCTCATGTACAAATGAATGTCAATACTGTAATACTTTCAGCTAACACGTAAAAACCTGATGGTGAAGAACCTAAAGAGATTACGGAAGCAGACAGAGCGTGAAATGGGTAAAAAAGAGGCTGAGAGCTTCGACTTCTACCCGACCACTTACGAACTACCAGTGAGTACACACATGGCTAACTTGTGACTTTCATGTTGGGCAATCTTTAAAATATTGTTTTTTTGCTGTTGCTTCACTGAAAAATCCTAGACACAATTTATTATTAGTTGTTCTATTGTATTTTCTTGTTTCGTGTCAAGTCATCACATGATTAGACTTAATAATATAATTCCCAACCTACTGGAAATGTCTTGGGCTGAGCCATTGGAACTATGCACATAAATTGCCTTTTAGCATGTTTCTATAATGAGAGCACAATAATGGCCAAAACAGTTGGGCAAAACTTCTAGAAGTGCATAAGGGAAGGGCCCTGGTCTTACAAGCTTGAGCTACATGTACCTTACTCATAAGTAGAAATGATTGAAATAAAGAAAGGAAAGGATGAAAGAAATGAATGACATATTACCAAAAATGTTGATACAATGTAACTCTATTGAGGGCTTTATCTTATCCATTTTTGGAAGTTACTTTTGTATTGTGATAAAATTTGTGTCGTTATGGAGGCCATCAGCAGTGGCGGTTTTGTTCAATAACTTTAATCTGGCCAACTCTAAAATCATTAAAGATTATTTGAAGGAATCTTTGTTCATACATGTTGCTAGAGACAATAAGCTCATGTACATCAAGGCCTATAACTCTGGCTTATATCCAGTTTCGTTCAGTGATTCCTCTTTTTTCAACTAATAACGTGTGATGTACCAAAAAAAACAGACCATAATTAATATTCTGTGTAAATTGTTTCTGTATTACAGAGTGAGTACCACATATTTGTGGAAGAATTCAAGAAGAACCAGGGAATTATCTGGATTATGAAACCCGCCGCCAAGTCCCAGGGTCGTGGAATATTTCTCTTTCGCAAACTCAAGGACATTACAGACTGGAAGAAGGTCAGTGATCGTTATACTGTGTTAGTCCGTACGGTCGTGTATTCTGTCATACAGGGGTCATGCAGTATGAAATTAATTCAATTTAAAATATTCAAGTATATAGAGGTTTTATCATTGTGCTAGTATTGTTGGTAAAAGTTTTGTATTTTATTAACACTTGTGTAATAATACCTTGTTTATCAGGGAGAGTACCAGCCATTGACTGACCCAAATCGTGAGGTCCCGGAGACCTATGTGGTCCAGCGCTACATAGAAGACCCCTACCTGATTGGTGGTCGCAAGTTCGACATCCGAGTCTACGTTCTTGTAGTCTCTGTAAGTTCTGTAAAATATACTAACCGGTATATCTTGAATTTTTTTCCCCAAACTGTGGCCATGCTTAAAACAATTGTGTTTTTTTGCCGTCCAACTTCCCCACCACAAGTGCCCGACACAGACCTTTTTTTGATTCCTTGAGTAGGCAAAACTGTTTTTGTGTCACCTGCGAAGCATGGAAGATACATGGAGATTGCTTAATCAGACGGTGTCGGCATCACACTTTTGTTTCCGATCAAAAACTTGAATTGTTTGGTGTACAGTTTTCTTAGTATGGTCATTGGTCATGGTCAGTAGGTGGTCACTGTTACTTCTGGGATAAATAGGTCATGGTGACCTTTATTAGACAAATTATGTGTGTTCCTGACACCTGACACATCACATTTCCATAATTCCAGTTGAAGCACTCTGTTTGTTTTTTTTAATTAAGTCAGTCATCACTCAGTCATAAAAACAATACCTACCCACCACCTGAGTGAAAATATCTAAGACGGACAAATACCACAATTTTATTTATGATGGCAATTATTTTACTTGTATTAAACATCATTTCATAAACTTATTAGTCTTAGAATTATGGAAGTGTTACAAAATCATTTTTCACTATTTTAAGATGAAAGAAAATGTTTTTAAGGTAAGCCATCCATCATAAGTACAAATCATTGCTACTGGTTAATTCATATTCTAAAGTTACAAAAAATTGAATGTTTTTAAGGTTTTCTCTAGGAGCCTTCTGGCAATAGGCATTGTAATATTTTTGAAACAAAGAAATAAAATTGCAAAGTACTCATATAATCATAGATTTTTTTCCCTCCCTCTCTTTCCTCCCAATATATCATAACATAACAGTAGTGCAACTATGGTGTTGTTAAACATGTAAACCATGCCAAAATAGTAGTTTTGTTAATAGATATCAATTAAACATAGAAGTAATCTTGATGATAATATCTGAGGTGCACTAACACATCTTTCCATCCTATTGATGGATGGCTTACCTTGAATCATAACTGCTTTTAAACATAATTTATTTGTACATTTCAGTATAACCCTTTGAAAGTGTGGCTATACAGATCAGGGTTTGCACGATTCTCCAATTCAAGATTTTCTCTTGACTCAATAGAAGATGCATGTATCCTTTTAGTTGTATGCTTGCGGTAAAGGATTTGGTAGTCAGGTTCTTTGGTCTGCATTTAGTTTTGTTTGTTTCCAGGGTAGAATACTGCCCAGATGGTTGAGTATTTGCTGTGGGTGAGAAAAGTCGCGGGTTCAAGTTATTGCCGCACCCAAGATGTTAAAATATGGTACTAGTTGCCCCCTTGCCTGGCGCTCAGCATCCATGTTGTAGTCACTTTAATCTCATGTCACTGAAACAACATTTAAGCACAATTTAAGTTGTGATGATGTCACGGCAGATTAAAAAGCCTTAATGCAGCTAATGGGTGCGTGCAGACTTTGATAAACTCTAACAAATATTCATATTGTTATGCTTGTATGAGAGGAGCGAACCATAACCACTGGACCACTCTCATTCTCAAAAGTCTGCCTTTGCCTATCATCAATTGTCTTTTTATTTCCATGACATATAATGGTTTATTGTGTCAGATTGGTTGCCACCTTGGTACAATCCAGTCACCATTCGAAAGGTGAAATTATCAAACTTGTTTTGAAAAATAATGTAATAATTAGTGTGAAAATTATTCCACTATAGTAAGTCCAACATTAATTCAAAGTGAATTTCCTCATTTATTCTCAGTTTATACATATAATTGATTTTTTAAGTGTTGGTTATGTCTGCAATTATTTAAGCATTGTGTATGACTCCAGATGTAAAAGTAGGCCACATCTTCATAAAAGCACTGTTAATATGCTTTTGTTAACTTACTCAGATTAATGAAGCTCAGTAATTCGGTTTTATTTTTTATTTTTCTTGGACGTTATTTTCATAATGGTAATCGTAAGTCAGTTTGTCAGTCAGCAAACCAGGACAAAATTAGTGTTCGCTTATCTTATATATTTTTCAAACAAAGAAATGTAGCACTTAAGTGTGCTGGTAGAATTCATTTTAAGCTTATTTATAGGGTTTTTAGAGGAACAAGTTCAGGCATTGTTATAAACTTGGTATTTTTGTCAACAGTTGCTTGCAAATCTTTTCTGTTGGGTATGACTTGTAAACTTGCAAGATATTATCACATAAAACTAGGATGCACGTGTACACGATGACATGAAAAAAGCCATGTTTATCAGGTTCATTAACTCTGGCTTAAATATTTGTTGAGTTGTCCCTCTATGAATGGAGCAAGGAAGACAAACATTGGCATCTGCTTGAAAGCTTTTGTTCAATATAATTTTAAACACTTTGCAATCTTACAGACTTGCTATATATAATGCACCAAATTTGTATGCTAGCTAAAGAGTTTTGTCCTTGACCTATGACCCTAGATGTACACCTGACGAATGTCGCTGTACAAAAGACAGCCCCAGACTATGACCCTGATAAGGGATGCAAGTGGGCAACACAACAGTTGCGATCATATCTGACAGCAAAACATGGATCAGATGCTGTGAGTAGTTTGTTTGTCCTTGATTCCCAACTATCAGATTGGATGTTTCTGTGTGCCTTGGTTAGGACTTCCATTTTTTTAAAATCAATATGCCTGTAAGAGAGAGAAGCTTGTTAAAGCCTATACATTATTATCAATTTTCATCCCATTTTAACAGTATGTTATTATATGCCTCTGCTTGAATTCACAAAGAAGTTTAAATGTTGTGCAAACTGTAAAATTGTTTCAGGCAAGGCGAGTGTTTCAAGGCATAGATAACATCATTATCAAGAGCTTGCAGAGTGTACAGAAGATCATCATCAACGATAAACACTGCTTCGAGATGTACGGATATGACGTCCTGCTGGATGACAAGCTTAAACCGTGAGTACACACTGTAGATAGCATTCATTGGATGCATTTTCCTGCAAACAAAGCCTGAATTAAGAATATAGTTCGGCATTTTCCTACTTGTTATCTGTCCATAGCCCTGATTTGGTAACTGACAGCTGGAACTTTATGAAACATTCTTATATTGTGTATCAAACACATGTATTGTTCAATGTTTTGTTCTTACATAAAAGCTATTGCCTTTGAAAAAGACATCTCTTACTTTGCCTTTCCAATGCCCATATTCATTAGGTTGCTCTGTGTGAAACACTGTAGCCATTAATAAGAATAGCCTTTTGCAATTTTCACAGATAATAAAATTTCGATTGTCCCTGTAAAGAAGAGCTCCTACATTTCAATTTTTTTCTGCATAGTAAACATACTAGTTTTAGGAGTTTTCACTTGTTTCTTTTTCTGACCATTTCCCCCCCTGCTTATTTTCTATCCTAACAACTATCTACAGGAAAGTTTGAATGATCTAAATGGTGGAAAATATTTGTTGAAAATAAACTACTCAACCAGGGTATTCAAATGTTCCTGATGAAATTCCTCATTACCTTATGCATGTTTCAGATGGTTAATTGAGATCAATGCGTCACCATCACTGACTGCCAGCGGGAAAGATGATTATGACCTTAAACATGGCGTGCTCAACGACGTCCTCAATGTACTTGACCTGGAAAATAGGTAACACTTTCACCCGCAGCAAGCTGTCTGACTTTACAACTTATAATTGTGTATAAATGAATGTACATAAACTTTTCTTTGGGCGTCCTAGCTTACTTGATCTGAATACCAAACCATATATCAGACTCTGCTTAATTAATTCCTCAATTGATAATGTTTTTTAATCATTGGGGATTGATTTGAAAGATATAAAGTAATTGTGAAGATTAGAATAACTTGGTGTATATAATAAAACATTGAAGCAACATTTAATGAAAGATTTAAATAAGGTAAAGTTAGTTTACTGTAATTTGCTTAATGTTAGAAATAGAAATTAAGTGATTAATTAACATTCAAATTGCTACATTTCTAAAATCATACTAACTGATTATGTATGAAGATTTAGAACATCAAACAGGGAATTGTATTTTAGTTCTGAAACTAGTTTATATCAATATCGTATATCTGTGAAGTAAAACATCATCAAAATTCATTTTTGACAAAAGAGAAAACACTGTGTGTAAAAAATTGCCAAAGTTCTTCAAAACTCAGCGGCCAATTAGAATCCAGAGTTTTAAAATTTTGTCACCAGATTTTATGAATACATTTTCTAGGCTGTCAGGCATCCTATAATATTAACTTTTTTCCTTTCATCGTTTGAATAAACATGTATGGACAATAACTGATCATTTAGTACATCATATGAACATTTTCCATGACTACAAGATATTTTTTTTATAAATTATCTAAAAAATCCATTCATCTCTGATACAATAGGGTTATTAGTACTGCGTTTTGATCCAGGAGGTTGTATTCGATTCGAGTGGATTTTGCAGAATCTGCAAAATCCACGAGAGTCGAATATGACATTCCGGATCAAAATGCAGTACTTATAACCCTTTTATTATATACTTTACTGGTTAGATCACTTAAAGGCCACATGTTTTCATAATAAATGTCATTTTGACGTAACACTATTTTGTTTTATGACGTCATTTTAACACTGCACAAAGATTCTTGTTATGAGATGACCTCACAAGAGTGGAATACGGCCATATTGCACTGGAGTGGAATAGGGACTACGGTATTTTGCGATTATATTCGTAAAAGATTTACAGTGATCAACAATCAACTCATATAGTAGAATTACTGTGTTTTCTGCACCTTTCCTTCAAACTAAACACGGTTACATCCTTCATATCAACCATTGTTTTCAATATTTAGTTATCCTTTTCAGTAAATTGTTTCCTTGTATTAATTGTCATACCGGTACTGCTTATTTAGGAGAAAGAGTTCATCTTTAAATCAGAAAGATTGAGGTCAATGCGTCACCATCACTGACTGCCAGCAGGAAAGATGATTGTGACCTCAAACATGGAGATATTTAAACATTTGAATGCATCATTAAATGAATTGCAACTAGATCTAAACGTTTGAAGGCATCATTTAACGAATTGCAACAAGATTTAAAGTTTGAATGCATCTTTTAATGAATTACAATTTTCAAAAAGGATGTTTATGTCATGTATGGTGATGGAAATAGTGAGTGCATGAAAGGTGACTATCGCTGTTTTATGTATGTTTGCCCCACATGATGACAGGCTTTCCATTTAGTTTGAGTGCTCAATAAATTGCTGCTGATATTAAATAAATGCAAATCTTGTAATTAAATGTATAGCAGGTTGTGAATCTCCAGTGTTTTGACCATATTTCTAACCATTATCACAACACTTCAGATTGTTTCAATTAGACTTATGTGTATATAAATTGCCATTGTTGAGGATGACTACGTATTGTAGTGAGCTAGCCTTTTTCAGTAATAAGGATTGACCTTGGGTTATTCCAGTCTTTAACAGAATAGAATGTTACTTATGTTACTTGTCATTAGTTCAAGGAGATTTCGAGGAGGATCAATTAGGTTTGGTATTTCTTATATGTGGGCCGTGAGTTCATCAACTGGCAATATAAGGTATATTCTAAATCGCATACAATCACCAATTATCAACACAAATATAAATCCTCATCACCGGTTGAAGTTATGCCCCCCTTAGAAGAAGAGGCGGTATATTGCTTTGCACATGTTCCGTCGGTCGGTACGTCCATCCATCGGTAACCATAGCTTGTCAGAGTGATAACTCTACAATTCCTAGATCTATGGTCATCAAACTTGACATGAATGTTGGGTCTGACCAGTAGGGGTCATTGGGTGAAAGATCAAGGTCTAGGTAACCTTTAACGTGAAAAGGTTGTCAAAGGTTGTCTGATTGATAACTCAACAATGCCTGGACCTATGGTCATCAAGCTTGACATGGAGGCTGGGCCTGACCAATAGTTAACCCCATGGAATTTAGGGGTCATCAGGTCATAGCTCAAGGTCACAGTGACCTTGAATATGAAAAAGTCTGATTGATAACTCAACAATGCCTGAACCCATGGCCCTTAAACTTGATTTGGAGACTTACAAATTTTAGGGGTCATCAGGTCAAAGTGACCTTAAACGCAAAAAGCTTTTCCGTATGATAACTTGACTATGCCTGCATCCATGGCCCTCAAACTTGACATTTAGGTTGGAGGTGACCAGTAGTTGACCCCTTTTAATTTTGAGGTCATAGTCAAAGGTCAAGGTCACAACTCATACTGGTCATTAAAATTTACATCATAATTTTTTAATCCCTGCTACTAAGAGGATACATGTTTATCTGCAACCATCAGTCATCATCTGAACATGATTAAAAACTGCATCTACTATCCTTTCACTTTGAATGGTCATAATCTTAAATCTATCTAAAAGGCATCCAATATGTCAATGACAAATCAGCTGTCATTTCGGTCCATGCATATGATTATTTCATTACATTGTCAAAATATTCTTGACAACATGGCGCTCAGGGAGGTCTTTTGTTTGACAAACTTTTTTGTTTACTGAGGTTCCGCTAGGTAAAAAGTACATGAGATACACAATCAATATTGTTGAACTATATAATGTATGTTTTCTAGGTTGACTGGTAAGGAAAAGCGTGTTGGTGGGTTTGACCTAATCTGGGATGATGGGGCTGTTACCACTGACGACGGTGCCATGGAATGTTCTGTAAACAGCGTCTCTACAACATCCAACTCTTTCCTGGGTAATAACACTGTTATGACAGAATATAGTCAGTCTATTATTTGTGGGGTAAACTCTAGAAAGTACCAAAGGCCTCTATATTGTAATTGCACTTGGCGCAGCTGGCATTTACCCCACACATTGTCATTGTCAGCCTTTGTATTGCTATTTTATAGGTCTAAGTAAAATTGTTTATTAGTCCCCAAACCTATCATAAATTATCTATTTACCTGAGGTTCCTTTCATATTTAGCGTTTTTTAAATTGATTCATGGTTACGAATTGTGACTTTAAGATCCTGCTGTCACCTTCTAAATCTGTTAAGCTAAACATAGATTCCAACCAAGTGCATGGGCTATGACATATTGTGATTGTGCAAAATACCTGGTCCTAATTTCTCAGAAGTCCTTAAGTTTAACAAGCATGCTTATATCATTTAGCCAAATTTCTTACTTCCCCAATTTTGATTTTGCTAAATATTAGTTAATTGTACAGATTATAAATATTTTTATAATAAAATGATTTTCTCTTAAAGTCCAAAAATTCTTTAAAAAATTATTCTCGACTTTTCTATGTAACACGAGTGCGCTAACTCTCTTAACATTTGATAAAGGGAAAAGAATAAACAACACCAAATGATAGTCAATATGTATTGCTCACTTTTTTATATTTTACAACTTATTTCGAAAGACAACTGTCAGGCACAACAAACCAAGATTGAATGAAGATTTTTAGCGCGGAAAAATTTGCAACAAAACTATCGCAAAATAAAACAACCAATCAGAATTGATACAATATTGATTACTACCGGAAGTGACTACCTGTAAACTTTGACATATTTGAGGTGCCTGGTACTGAGTTTTGCACTTAAAAGGATGTCAAGTCAAGGAGCTCAGTGTGTTGTGAAAAGTTCAAGTATTGTCAAAGCATAATACCATTCTTATGCAAGTCTCAAGTCTGAGTCAGCCCCATTTTTCACTTACATTGCATTCAATTTACAAACTAGATGTAAATGATGTTGAAGCTTTACATTGGTATAATATATGATATACAGCAATTTCCATCATCAATTTTATGAAGAAAAGAAAATTTACAATGATAATAAAATATTCAGTTATGTTTCTTGAGACTGAAATCTGGTTTGAGACCTATTATCATAAACATGGAGCCAGGTGTCTTCAACATCTCCAAACCTTCATAATCCTGCATAGTTGTTATTGGTGCCATTTTACAAAAACTTCAACACTAGCCATATCTTGATAACTACACATAACAAAACTCGCGATGTCAAACTCCTCTATCTCGATGTTTTTGTTTATATGTCAAACTCCTCTATCTCGATGTTTTTGTTTATATGTCAAACTCCTCTATCTCGATGTTTTTGTTTATATGTCAAACTCCTCTATCTCGATGTTTTTGTTTATATGTCAAACTCCTCTATCTCGATGTTTTTGTTTATATGTCAAACTCCTCTATCTCGATGTTTTTGTTTATATGTCAAACTCCTTTATCTCGATGTTTTTGTTTATATGTCAAACTCCTCTTTTTCGATGTTTTTGTTTATATGTCAAACTCCTCTATCTCGATGTTTTTGTTAATATGTCAAACTCCTTTATCTCGATGTTTTTGTTTATATGTCAAACTCCAATCTCGATGTTTTTGTTTTTATGTCAAACTCCTTTATCTCGATGTTTTTGTTTATATGTCAAACTCCTTTATCTCGATGTTTTTGTTTATATGTCAAACTCCTTTATCTCGATGTTTTTGTTTATATGTCAAACTCCTTTATCTCGATGTTTTTGTTTATATGTCAAACTCCTTTATCTCGATGTTTTTGTTTATATGTCAAACTATTTTACGAATGTTGTTAGGCTAGTTACACATTTCTAGTATTTTGGTTGTATCGAATGCTTGAAATAAATCCCAAGGTCCTAACGACTTTGACATAGCAAGTTTTGACTGTATTTAAAATCCACATAAAAAATCCACATAAAATTTATTTGCTGAATCACACTCATGCAGAAACAGATGAGCATTAGCATTTGATTGCATTGCTCCAGCTAGCTTGTAGTGAGATTTTAAATAAATACCAGTTTATTTCTTGAATAAATTTTGAGGTGATGATTGCAGGGTGTCACTGTGACCGGAAGAAGCACCTGCGTGAGATCTACACAGCCGCCCAAGCTCTCAAAAAGTCCACCCCTTCCTGATCGGCACATCTACCTCACTATCCAGGATGTACAGAACGTGTGAACTACAGTGTCACCAAGGTCTACTGCATTTGACACACGGAAGATTCTTCACTTCATCAATCTCCTTAACTGTTTTATTCCAAAAGTAGAATGTGTTATGCTTAATGTAAACAATCCATCAACAATATTGAAAGTTAATTTTAAAGGAGAAGAAAATATCACTCCAAAAATATAACAGTTCAAAATTTCACATTTATGTTACAATAACTTAAAACATTCTTAGGATGCTTTTGTAAAACAACCCCATAACAGTGCAAACATCCTTAGAGAGGTTTCTGTCTGGTGTTTCAGTTTTAAATGCTGAGTTTTAGATGATGCCAAAATAATAGGGGCATAAAAACATTTTTGACTTTTGATTAAATCTTATCATAAGTTTAACACTTGCAGTGCATCCAATCAGTGCTCAGAAGTTCATGTCCTGTTATTTTGTTTATTAGCCTACAAGACTTAGTGGATTTGAATCTACGAGTTATAGTTCATGTAACATATTCATGCAGTCGCTGTAATTCTACAGGATTCTTTTCATTAGTAAAACAAACTTTAACATCTAATGAAGAACATTATTCATACTGACTAATGTGAACAAACATGTTTTAACACAAATTAACTAGCTAAGTTATTTATATTAAACATTGCAAGTCGACTTAATCTAATCTGTGAGATGTATTTTTCTTTGATGTAATCTCTCTTTTGTCATCTGTTATTTTATCTTGTGTGAAATTCTATTTATGCAAACTTGTTTTCCATGGATGTTCTGTGTTGAACCCTAATGAACCTTGTTAATCCATGGTTTGAAATATGTACATCAGTCATCACTTATAATAAGTTAATGATTTGTTCGTGGTCATTTAATGGATTGATACATTCATGGGGTGAATGACTTATCAAAGCACATCAATTCATTCTGGGCTAAGCTAGGCTAAGCTCAGCTAGACTCAACTAATTGAATGAACATGTGTCAGGTTCTAAACAGGAAGAAATATTGTTGTGCTATTCTGCTTAAATATATTTTGGATTGACATTCCAACATGTATTGCAATCTTTGGTTTCGCTGTCAGAGGATCTTATTGGAATTTCAACCTTGTTCTCAATTGAAAATATATTCATAACTCGAACAATATACAACATATATAGCAAAGCTCATAAATCTGTCTTGAATAAATATCCAGTGTGACTTAACAAAAACAATTGGATGGGCATCGGTCTAAGCTTTGCAGCAGTTTTGTATCCTAGCCAGTATACATGATAACATGAATAAAGTCAACCCTATGTTTTTGATGGTTGACTTTGTTTGATATTGTTTAACTTGTTATTTACAAATAGTTTTAACATTAAGTTGAGTTGAGAATATGCAATGTGTTTGACCCTTTGCTTTGTTCTAAAAACCTGTAATTTAGTTCAAATATAACCATAGGTGATACATATTTTAACTGTGATGACAAATGTGAATACCGTCCATTTATACATGTATATTTATTGAAATTTACTTGAACTATTATGTTTAATTAAAATTGAATGTTCAGTGTTTTATTGATCAATAAAGCCTCAAAAAGTATTGTTATTGTAGCAGTATATAATTGATTATATTATTACTGTGCTGCAAATTTACATACAACAGTTTCTGCTTAGAGAAAATGTAGCAGACAATGTAGCATAGTAGCAGATAAAATGTTGCAGAGTAGCAGATAAAATGTAGCAGAGTAGCAGATAAACTGTAGCAGAGTAGCAGATAAAATGTAGTATAGTAGCAGATGAAAAGTAGCAGAGTGTCAGACAAAATGTAGCAGATATAATGTAGCAGACAAAATGTTGCAGAGTAGCAAACAAATTATAGCTGACAAAATGTAGCAGATAAAAAGTAGCAGAGTAGCAGATATGATGTAGCAGACAAAATGTAGCAGAGTATTAGATATAATGTAGCAGACAAAATGTAGCAGAGTAGCAGATATAATGTAGCAGACAAAATGTTGCAGAGTAGCAGATATACTGTAGCAGACAAAATGTAGCAGAGATAATGTAGCAGAGTAGCAGATAAAATGTAGCAGAGTAGCAGATATACTGTAGCAGAGTAGCACACACAATGTAGTATAGTAGCAGATGAAAAGCAGCAGTGTCAGAAAAAAATGTAGCAGATATAATGTAGCAGACAAAGTGTAGCAGAGTAGCAAACAAATTATAGTTGACAAAATGTAGCAGATAAAAAGTAGCAGAGTAGCAGACAAATGTAACAGAGTAGCAGATATAATGTAGCAGACAAAATGTAGCAGAGTAGCAAACAAATTACAGCAGACAAAATGTAGCAGAGTAACAGATAAAATGTAGCAGACAAAATGTAGCCTAAAATAACAGGTAGGTAGAATGTTTGGAAAAATGAATCCAACAATATAGTTGTCAGTTACAAATGTTCTTGTTAGGATTTGTTTAATACTTAGTCTAGTACTCTCCTATAACCTTCTATTATTTCAATTTGTACTAAAATAGAAAAGAAAGATTTGAATTAATTCATAATCATTACAATATGAAATTAATTCCTTTCCATTAAGAAGCTTTTTACCGCAGATTTATTGTATTAATATTCCAAGAACAAACGTTACGGAAACCAAGTTTTAGCCTATTTTTATGCTACCAGAATCATTACCACTTCTGAGAACAAAGTTTATAAATTGAGTCATGTATGGTTAACAATTTCAGTGTACTATTTATGTTTTGGATTTGCAGTAATTCAATTTAATAAATACTTATCAAGTTATATCATTACATAGGAATAATTATTAATTTCTATTTTGCCTTTTAATTAAAAACCTCGGTCATAAGTATGGATTTATTCTCACATCTAAAGTGGAAATTGTGATTAATTCTCAGTTAATGCTCCACCAGATGATAGCATATAGTTGCAACAATATTATAAATGTATCAAATTTGAAAAAGAAATTGAGTAATGCAAAATAAAGAGTGTAATTATTTCTCTAAATTACACAGCTCTAAAATAGAAGTCTAGACTACGCATTAAGACCTTTCCTGGTGAAATCCTGATAGCCCATTTTAATTTAATTTCTTATATATTTTTTTCGATTGCAATTATTGAGAAAATCAAGGGAAGGTTTATTACCATTTCTAAGAGCGAAATTACCATTATATTCTTAACAATAAATCAGTTGAAGATTTATATTTCGAAAATTATACAATTCAATATGATGGGAATTTGGTAATAAGTAAAACTATTACATACCGGTAGAAACAATATTATTTTCATCTTTGTCTCCTTATGCAAAACCTTTGATATGTGGAGCAAATTTCTATTAATATTCTCAGAAGAAATGTAATGGAAATAGTTTTGTCTATAATTTTACTATTTCGTTGAATAGAAACCATTAAACAACATTGACAGTTCCTGAATTTTACTTCTGCATAAGGCTACACCAAATTGATATTTCGTTCCGCGGATTTACCGCTCCTGTTTTTTTGAAAATGTAAAAAAATTTTTTTTTATTAATTTTGTGCGCCCGCACCCCATTTTGATCGCCAAGCAGATTTTTTCAGGTAATAATTTATTAAAAGGCTAAAAATAATCAGGTATAATTTTCTACGCTAGTTTTCGTGTTTTTGTACAGGGAAGTTACCGATGGGTAGTGTTTTTATACTTGTTACTCGATCGGTTTAGCATGGGTTTCAATAAATTCAATCAAAATGGCCGCTTCCGGTATAAACGAAGTCTTTTCCCGTCTTCACGACTGACTAAGTATAGTAAAAAACAAAACATGTGGAACCATAGCAAGCGGCACTCATTTACCTCAAACTTTCATTAAATACTACCTCAAATGCAATCTACCAGTAACCAAATTACGCTGGTTAACCATTTAAGCAAAAATGCAGCTATTTTTGCAAACAGAAATCAGTTTCCAATGTCCATGGTTCCATATTTAGACATTCTTAAATCACAAACAAAAAATACTCTGTTGTGGCCTCTCTATGGCAACAGTCAAGTGTTCCATACTGAACTCCCATCCGCACGAGTATCCAGTTATGATAAATCACCATGACTACAAGATGGGAATTTAGTCTGATGATATGAAACAACATTGTCATGAGTAATGTCCCATATAGCGGTTGCACATTAAGAAGACACTATATAAACCTGGCACTCTTTAAGATGGCACCCCAGATAGATTCAGATGGCAATTTGTGATCCGTTGCTCCCAGACTGTTATAGGGTATTCTCTGTCAAAGAGAACGCCCCCTGGAGAGACATCAATTTGCCATAGCGTGCATTTGGACCAGACTTGAACCACCGCTGCGATACATACTGTTACATATAAAATTTGAAAGCAGCAACACATGAAAGTAAATTTCTGATCAGCAAAGTTTAAACTTAATTACTTATATAACAGGTAAATTCTAAACAAAAGGTGAAAGGAAAAAAACAATCTAAGACTGGGTGGGCTGGGCGGGCTTTTGATTTCGGTTGCCTTTGCCGCTGTGCAAGTGTCTGTGCATCTTCCCTCACATCTACTGCTTCCGCCAACCTTCCTTTTCCTCCCTTTAGGGCGTCCTCTACCCAGCATTGTTGTAGCAGGCGTATTAAACCGCGAGTTTAAATTATTAAATTACCGAGTGGTCCGATTGCTTAGCAACGGAACGACAACCCTTAAATTCAATCTCGCGAAAATAATAAAATTTATTTTTAAGCAAAATAAATTAACTTATTGCAGTTTGTCAAAAGCTGTAGATTTACTTTGATTAAGCATAGAACACAGCAAGGGGACGTTTGAAAGGTTCCGTTTAATAACTCAAGCTAGACTATGTCCGTAACACCAGGGATGATCCCACCTGAGTAAGTTAAAACTTGTAGTAACAACAAGGGCAGTAACTCTGGTCTAAGCACAATTTTCGCAGTAGCTAAATGTAAATTAAGCACAACTTAATGAGTAGCTGAAATATTTTCAGACATGACTAAATGTGTGTCAAAATATGTTGGTCCTCATGCTCATTTTTATCCAAGTCGAGGAATAAATTACATTACAAATCTAGGTCAAATCACATAGGAGCAGCACATGCAGTAAGGTATGTGGATGAATAAATGCTGTAGTAAATAAATGTCAATAACTCTGGTCTAACTACATACACTCTAATGTAAAGCCTATCATAGGAAGATGCTAAACAGTACTCTGTGTAGGTTTCATGAGACTATGTTAAGTCACAAACTGGTAGGTACTATATATTTTCACTTATTTAAGGGCCATAACATCATGCTAAATACAATGTGAATCATCCTTCTACAAGTTCAATGCTAGATATTCCTGTAGATACCTTCATAGATGTTTGTGCCACAAACCTACTGGTTTAAAATGGTAATTTTTTTTTAATCAAGGGCCATAACTCTGAAAACTCAGTACGGGCCAGTCTTTAAGTTTCTCCAAAATGTTTGAATGGCTATCTTGTAAGTCTGTACTTACTCACCCTCCATATAAAACATTGTCAGGTAGTTTGAGTTGATACCAATATGCACCACTCTTACATATACTATGCTGATCTAGAAACATAGGGCTGTTTCATAATCAATCCTCGGCCAGGGGAGATTTTCAATAGTGCAGTACTACCTAGAAACAGCTCCTGACATTGTTGAGGAATAGGGTCCCCTTGGTACCAGCACAATAGAAAATTCATTAAACCTGCTTGGTGGTTGGGTTGTAATAGTGTTCCAAGTTCTTGGGTCATAATTATGACATCATCAGAGTTACCCCCCATGACATTCTAATTCAACTACTTCCTCAATCTCGACTGTATAGCTTTACCCAGAAGTGTGGTCAGCCCTAGGTACTGACCCAGATGACAATAAACATATACAACAATAAAATTGTGATCTTTTTATTGATCACAGATAGAATCCATGAGACATAAACATAGTGTGTCCTTGTATTAATTTTACAAACACTCAAAGTAATTTTGATAACTCATTCAATCATGTATACAATTAATGATCTATAGACTTCTGAATCATTTCCAGAAAGCCAGAATATACATTGTATATATTGAAGTTCAATGAAGAAACCTCATTATCACCGCTGTGAATATCTAACGGTTTGCTACAAATTTAGTCATTTAACAGCTTTTAATATATTAAGTTGGAGCCATCAATTTTAAACGGAAAACATAATTTTATAGAAATAAGCGGTGATTAGTTGCGACATCCCATAATGTCTCTAACAGCGACATAACAAAGGCATTATTAGCATCTGTCTCAGACAAATCAACATTCTAATGGAATCTTGAAGTTGAGAGATTATGTACCATGTTAAGCTGACATAAACTAATCTTGTTAATGACTTGATGGACATGATGCTTAATCAGATACCTTCATTCTTGCTATTCAACATACATATAGTTTGACCAAGAGTTTTATTGCTTACACAGTTTGGAACATTAAAATCAGGGTGGCAGGTTGTTATGTCATTTGTGTTGAACTGTTCTGCTGATTGTCCATAACGACGGTCCACTTTTGGCTACATGACCAGTCATTTCCTTCGTACATTGAGGGCACATCGGTGAATGGCAGTTCTGTCCACAATTTCAACCAATAACGAGCATGGTCCCGAAGATTCCAATTTCAGAGTCCAAAAATAAAATCTGCACATTGGAGAAGTAATCAACCCTGTATATAAAGGTAGTTGTCCCTTTCAGTAATGACCAAGGCCAGAATGGACGAGCCTCAGATCGAGGACCTGCCTTGGTGATTAATTCATCTCCTGTAGGGATATACAACTGCCCTCCATTTTCTTATAACCATGCCCAACAAATGACAGCTATTGCCATTCAGATTCCAAATTTCGGTGTCCGTCGGGGGGTCATCGCTGGGGTGCCAGGCTCCCTTCGTCCAGGAGTGATGATATGTGACCTGAAAATACACAATTTGTTGATCATTCAATAAGCTGTTGTAAAAAACAATATGCTCACTAGATGAAACAAAAATTTATTTACAGAATGTGTGAACTTTTTACCTAGCAATGTCAGATTTTTTTTTCTAAATACTGAATACAAGTTCAGATTTTTATTAATGTACCTTGCACAAGGCTCAATCAAGAATAAGGTTTTATTTCTATGCAGCAATGTTACCAACAAGAGATGACATGTTAAATACACTCTAAGACACTGTCAGCTAGGTCAGAAATGCATTTCAAACAAGAATGATTTTATAGTAAATGTGGTAGCCTTGTTGTGAATCTAATCGGCCCATACATAATCTGCATTGCTGTAAACCTAATCGGCCCATACATAATCTGCATTGTTGTGAACCTAATCTGGGCATACATAATCTGCATTGTTGTGAACCTAATCTGCCCATACATAATCTGCATTGTTGTGAACCTAATCGGCCCATACATAATCTGCATTGTTGTGAACCTAATCTGGGCATACATAATCTGCATTGTTGTGAACCTAATCAGCCCATACATAATCTGCATTGTTGTGAACCTAATCTGCCTATACATAATCTGCATTGTTGTGAACCTAATCTGCCCATACATAATCTGCATTGTTGTAAACCAAATCTGCCCATACATAATCTGCATTGTTGTGAACCTAATCGGCCCATACATAATCTGCATTGTTGTGAACCTGATCGGCCCATACATAATCTGCATTGTTGTGAACCAAATCTGCCCATACATAATCTGCATTGTAATGGATCTGATCAGCCCATACATAATCTGCATTGTTGTGAACCTAATCAGCCCATTCATAATCTGCATTGTTGTGAACCTAATCAGCCCATACATAATCTGCATTGTTGTGAACATAATCAGCCCATACATAATCTGCATTGTTGTGAACCTAATCTGGGCATACATAATCTGCATTGTTGTGAACCTAATCTGGGCATACATAATCTGCATTGTTGTGAACCTAATCAGCCCATACATAATCTGCATTGTTGTGAACCTAATCTGGGCATACATAATCTGCATTGTTGTGAACCTAATCTGCCCATACATAATCTGCATTGTTGTGAACCTAATCTGGGCATACATAATCTGCATTGTTGTGAACCTAATCTGGGCATACATAATCTGCATTGTTGTGAACCAAATTTGCTTGTTATGAACCTAATATGTGTTGTTGTTAACCTAATATGTGTTGTTGTGAACCTAATATGTGTTGTTGTAAGCCTAATATGTGTTGTTGTAAGCCTAATATGTGTTGTTGTAAACCTAATATGTGTTGTTGTAAGCCTTGTTAACCTAATATGTGTTGTTGTAAACCTAATATGTGTTGTTGTAAACCTAATATGTGTTGTTGTAAACCTAATATGTGTTGTTGTAAACCTAATATGTGTTGTTGTCAACCTTATATGTGTTGTTGTCAACCTTATATGTGTTGTTGTAAACCTAATATGTGTTGTTGTAAACCTAATATGTATTGTTGTAAACCTTATATGTGTTGTTGTAAACATTGTATAGGTTGTTATCAACCTTATATGTGTTGTTGTAAACCTTATATAGGTTGTTGTCAACCTTATATGTGTTGTTGTAAACCTAATATGTGTTGTTGTAAACCTAATATGTGTTGTTGTAAACCTAATATGTGTTGTTGTCAACCTTATATGTGTTGTTGTCAACCTAATATGTGTTGTTGTCAACCTAATATGTGTTGTTGTAAACCTAATATGTGTTGATGTCAACCTAATATGTGTTGTTGTCAACCTAATATGTGTTGTTGTCAACCTTATATGTGTTGTTGTAAACCTAATATGTGTTGTTGTGAACCAAATATGTGTTTATGTGAATTAAATATGGGTTGTTGTCAACCTTTTATGTGTTGTTGTCAACCTTATATGTGTTGTTGTCAACCTAATATGTGTTGTTGTGAACCAAATATGTGTTGTTGTCAACCTAATATGTGTTGTTGTAAACCTAATATGTGTTGTTGCAAACCTAATATGTGTTGTTGTGAACCAAATATGTGTTTATGTGAATTAAATATGGGTTGTTGTCAACCTGTTATGTGTTGTTGTCAACCTTATATGTGTTGTTGTCAACCTTTTATGTGTTGTTGTAAACCTTATATGTGTTATTGTAAGCCTTGTTAACCTAATATGTGTTGTTGTAAACCTAATATGTGTTGTTGTAAACCTAATATGTGTTGTTGTCAACCTAATATGTGTTGTTGTAAACCTAATATGTGTTGATGTAAACCTAATATGTGTTGATGTAAACCTAATATGTGTTGTTGTCAACCTAATATGTGTTGTTGTCAACCTTATATGTGTTGTTGTAAACCTAATATGTGTTGTTGTGAACCAAATATGTGTTTATGTGAATTAAATATGGGTTGTTGTCAACCTTTTATGTGTTGTTGTCAACCTTATATGTGTTGTTGTCAACCTTTTATGTGTTGTTGTAAACCTAATATGTGTTGTTGTAAGCCTTGTTAACCTAATATGTGTTGTTGTAAACCTAATATGTGTTGTTGCCAACCTAATATGTGTTGATGTAAACCTAATATGTGTTGATGTCAACCTAATATGTGTTGTTGTAAACCTAATATGTGTTGTTGTAAACCTAATATGTGTTGATGTAAACCTAATATGTGTTGTTGTCAACCTAATATGTGTTGATGTAAACCTAATATGTGTTGTTGTGAACCAAATATGTGTTTATGTGAATTAAATATGGGTTGTTGTCAACCTTTTATGTGTTGTTGTCAACCTTATATATGTTGTTGTCAACCTTTTATGTGTTGTTGTCAACCTTATATGTGTTGTTGTAAACCTAATATAGTTTGTTGTCAACCTTATATGTGTTGATGTGAATTAAATATGCGTTGTTGTGAACCGAATGTGTTGTTGTGAACCTAATATGTGTTGTTGTGAACCAAATATGTTTTTATGTGAATTTAATATGGGTTGTTGTCAACCTTTTATGTGTTGTTGTCAACCTAATATGTGTTGTTGTGAACCTTATATGTGTTGCTGTCAACCTAATATGCATTGTTGTCAACCTTATATGTGTTGTTGTAAACCTACTATGTGTTGTTGTTAACCTTATCAGACAAAGCGAAAACATTTTTTCCTTCACAGGACATTGTGACAGGCAAACACTGAAAGTTTACTTGTCGCACCAAATATTTACCTGTCACAATGTTACAAACAATATTCAGTTACATCAGCCTAAACATTGTTTTTAACCTCTTATTTAAATAAGTTTTGTAACTCCCCATTATTACAGCTTTAGATTTTCTTGGTTAGATGTGTCCTGACTACAAAATGTATTAAGTTTTGTGAATAACAAAAAAGGAGCTAAACATCAGGTCAAAAAATCAATATTTCGGATCTTAAGTAATATTTTTTTCCTCCCTTGCCCCCTTAAAAACTCATATCCGTTTTGTCTTCCTATGGAGCAGCTAGATCATACTCTTTTAATTCATCTTTAAATTAAAGATACAGTACGGTTATAAAATATAACGAATTGTACTACAAGTCAAACTCAGGCACAACATTTATGCAAAAACGAAAGTAGAGTTGTTGTCATTCGCAATGTTAAACAGAGCGGAAAGAGTGTCAGCTCAGTATATTCATCATCATATTTAATATAACACGATTGCCGGGTGCTACTTGGCCAAAAAATATACATCAGAATTTTGTTATTTCCGAACAATACTCTGAATAATCATGATATAATAGTTAAAAATAACTCTGAACATTTATTTAGAAACTGAAAGTAAATTTTCCAAAAATTAAACGGTGCTGACTGTAATTTTTCACCGGACATTCTGACCGACCAAAACAAAAGTTTCGTCGGTCAAAATAGAAATATACCGGACATGTCTGACTGTCAGACGGACATTCGCATTGTCTGCCTTATATGTGTTGTTGTGAACCTAATATGCGTTGTTGTCAACCTAATATGTGTTGTTGTCAACTTTATATGTGTTGTTGTAAACCTAATATGTGTTGATGTAAACCTAATATGTGTTGTTGCCAACCTAATATGTGTTGTTGTAAACCTAATATGTGTTGATGTCAACCTTATATGTATTGTTGTGAACCTTATATGAGTTGTTGTCAACCTTATATGTATTGTTGTGAACCTTATATGAGTTGTTGTCAACCTTATATGTATTGTTGTGAACCTTATATGAGTTGTTGTCAACCTTATATGAGTTGTTGTCAACAAAATATATGCTATTTTGAATTTAATATGTGTTGTTTTTAACTTAATATGTGGTGTTGTTAACCTTATGTGCGTTGTTGCTAATCCAATCTGTGTTGTTGCTAAACCTGATCTGCATTGTTGTGAACCTGATCTGCATTGTTGTGAACCTTTCTGCATTGTTGTCAACCTAATTTTAAAAACCAACGTCAACAGATGAGTGTTTGTGTTTGTTCTGCAGCCCTCTTGTTGAAGCCTTACCTCTTGGAGGCAGTGACTTGACTGTCTGCCTGCTCCTTACGTAGCTTTATCAGATCCTGAGCCTTCCTCATCTCGTCCTCCATGACTCCCATCTCCTCCTCTGTCTGCTGTCGACGCTCCTGTGGAAATCACATAAGAAAGGTACAGGTAACTTGTCCATGGGGACTGGAAAGGCCTTGACAAATCTCTTTGCTAGAAAAAAACAGTCAAATGCCCCCTAATCTAGATAAGATATGCTAAGTACCATCACTTTAATCAGTTAGTATTGGATAGTTAAAAATAAAACAGGCAACAGAGATGACATTTACAGAGAAGTGCTTGAAGTTTTGAGTCTGAATAAGCATTTTATAGTTAACAAAGGCATGAACAAGACCCCAGATAATCAATATGGAATGAACATATATACAGACAGAATGTTTATATGATACAGACAATGGCAAGCTGGTTAAAGTATGATCAAAGCCCATTCTTTATTCTCAAGTTCATGCAAAAAGCAATGAACAACGCAAATATATAGGAAATATTTACAAACAGATTAAATGAGTATATGAAAATATTCAGTGAACAATTCTGGCTCTTTTTCCCACTTAGCGTTTATTTTCATTGAAAACCAGTTAATCCAAGACCTTAAACGGAAAACATATCAAAGCTCCATAAACCTGTCTTGTCTTTGATGCATCCTTCACACTGTAGAACATGGGGCCAAGGTCTGCCAGCCAGTGGCCATCGACTGATGTTACACACTGCATGTACTCCTTCGATGTCATGACCAACTCGTGATATACAATGTAGTCTGGCGTGTAGCCCATGCCAAACAGCGCACTTGTGGGGTGAAGATGACACGGCATTCCTGTACGTGTGTTTACATACTCGCCCAGACCCTGCAACAGATTAAACAATTGAGTAGCCATTCCGTAATCTTGCATAATATGTTGCCAACAAGCATGATAGAGTAATACTGTCAATGTTCCAAATAGGCAGGATAGGCTTATGTTGTAAATGTTCCCAACAGGCAGGATAGGCCTATGTTGTAAATGTTGACAACAGGCATGATAGGCTTATGTTGTAAATGTTCCCAACAGGCAGGATTGGCCTATGTTGTAAATGTTGCCAACAGGCAGGATAGGCTTATGTTGTAAATGTTGCCAACAGGCAGGATAGGCTTATGTTGTAAATGTTCCAAACAGGCAGGATAGGCTTATGTTGTAAATGTTGCCAACAGGCAGGATAGGCCTATGTTGTAAATGTTGCCAACAGGCAGGATAGGCCTATGTTGTAAATGTTCCCAACAGGCAGGATAGGCTTATGTTGTAAATGTTCCCAACAGGCATGATTGGCTTATGTTGTAAATGTTCCCAACAGGCATGATTGGCTTATGTTGTAAATGTTTCCAACAGGCATGATTGGCTTATGTTGTAAATGTTCCCAACAGGCATGATAGGCCTATGTTGTAAATGTTCCCAACAGGCATGATAGGCTTATGTTGTAAATGTTCCCAACAGGCATGATTGGCTTATGTTGTAAATTTTCCCAACAGGCATGATAGGCTTATGTTGTAAATGTTCCCAACAGGCAGGATAAGCCTATGTTGTAAATGTTGATAACAGGCATGATAGGCCTATGTTGTAAATGTTCCCAACAGGCAGGATTGGCTTATGTTGTAAATGTTTCCAACAGGCAAGATTGGCTTATGTTGTAAATGTTCCCAACAGGCATGATTGGCTTATGTTGTAAATGTTCCCAACAGGCAGGATAGGCCTATGTTGTAAATGTTGACAACAGGCATGATAGGCCTATGTTGTAAATGTTCCCAACAGGCATGATTGGCTTATGTTGTAAATGTTCCCAACAGGCATGATTGGCTTATGTTGTAAATGTTCCCAACAGGCAGGATAGGCCTATGTTGTAAATGTTCCCAACAGGCATGATTGGCTTATGTTGTAAATTTTCCCAACAGGCATGATAGGCTTATGTTGTAAATGTTCCCAACAGGCAGGATAGGCCTATGTTGTAAATGTTGACAACAGGCATGATAGGCTTATGTTGTAAATGTTCCCAACAGGCAGGATAGGCCTATGTTGTAAATGTTCCCAACAGGCAGGATAGGCTTATGTTGTAAATGTTCCCAACAGGCATGATTGGCTTATGTTGTAAATGTTCCCAACAGGCATGATAGGCTTATGTTGTAAATGTTCCCAACAGGCAAGATTGGCTTATGTTGTAAATTTCCCAACAGGCAAGATTGGCTTATGTTGTAAATGTTGCCAACAGGCAGGATAGGCCTATGTTGTAAATGTTGACAACAGGCATGATAGGCTTATGTTGTAAATGTTCCCAACAGGCAGGATAGGCTTATGTTGTAAATGTTCCCAACAGGCATGATTGGATTATGTTGTAAATGTTCCCAACAGGCATGATAGGCTTATGTTGTAAATGTTCCCAACAGGCATGATTGGCTTATGTTGTAAATTTCCCAACAGGCATGATTGGCTTATGTTGTAAATGTTCCCAACAGGCAGGAACTGCTTATGTTGTAAATGTTCCCAACATGCAGGATAGGCTTATGTTGTAAATGTTCCCAACAGGCATGATAGGCTTATGTTGTAAATGTTCCCAACAGGCATGATTGGCTTATGTTGTAAATTTCCCAACAGGCATGATTGGCTTATGTTGTAAATGTACCCAACAGGCAGGATATGCTTATGTTGTAAATGTTCCCAACATGCAGGATAGGCTTATGTTGTAAATGTTTCCAACAGGCATGATAGGCTTATGTTGTACATTTTCCCATCAGGCAGGATAGGCCTATGTTGTAAATGTTGCCAACAGGCAGGATAGGCCTATGTTGTAAATGTTCCCAACAGGCAAGATTTGCCTATGTTGTAAATGTTCCCAACAGGCAAGATTTGCCTATGTTGTAAATGTTCCCAACAGGCATGATAGGCTTATGTTGTAAATGTTCCCAACAGGCAAGATTTGCCTATGTTGTAAATTTCCCAACAGGCAAGATTGGCTTATGTTGTAAATGTTCCCAACAGGCAGGATAGGCCTATGTTGTAAATGTTCCCAACAGGCAGGATTGGCCTATGTTGTAAATGTTCCCAACAGGCAGGATAGGCTTATGTTGTAAATGTTGCCAACAATCACGCTAGGTAAATGTTGTCATATTTTGTTTTACAATCATTGCAAATTTTATTATCATTATGATGACCGTACCTTGATTCTCGCGGCCTGTTGGAAGTATGCAGAGCAGATACACTTGCGTACAATGTCCCACTCGTTCCCGCAAGAGATCAGCTCCATCTTCTGTTGATCCATTATCTCCTTCAGCTGCTGTCTTACCTCCCGCACCTAGTAATGTAGGCATACATAATAATTTTATGCTATTCAGTGATTTACCACTAAATTACATGACACAAAAATGTTAATAACATTAAAATATTATTCAATTTGATTTTTTCAGATAAAAAAAATAATTTGACGTCATTTAATTTAATTTTTAAGCATAGAATAAAAAGAACAAAAGTTTACTTCAGCAGATGGAATATATTTCATATATTGCACACATGGCTGTAGAGTCGCTCCACTATCTACATTGAGATACCTGCTTTAAAGGAAGGATACAGGTAGCATTTGGAGAACTTGGCAACCCCATGAACAATTCCCATCTTTATACACAGAATGACCATGGGAAAACAATTATTAGTAAATCAATATTTTTAATCAATAAGGTAGTAAATTGATAAAAAAAAAGCATTTAACATAAATGTTCTAAAGAGCATTTGATTGTTGATGTAGTAGGTCCCAGATCCTAGTTTCTTGGCACTTAACAGTTTAATACAATCACCATCACCTAAGACAGGACTTCAACCAATTTAATGGTCACATCCCTTACCTTTCTCATGGCCTTGATATGTATAAAGTGGTTATTTGCCCAGGAACTGGAATACCTGAAACAAAAAACAATCAGGGTTTGGAATGATAAACGAAAAGATGTTCCTAAATTCTAATATTTCTCTATACATGTGTTCAAATTTCATCTGAGTAATAGTTTCAGCTACTGTGAAACTGATTTTGCCCTGCTGACAAAAAAGATTATAGGCCATTGTGTAACCCTTGGTCTACCAACATGCATCTAATGATCCTATGACTTCATTTTCTAAGTAATGGTTTACTGTTCATGCATAACAAATTAAATGAATTTACTCCAAGGGGAGCAACTGCTGGAATCAGTTTGTTTAATTTCTCATAGTAGACTATAACCGGCTTGGAACTTAAATTCAAATTAGTAGATCATTAAGCGTGATGTCTCAGCTTTATAATAAATCAACTAAGTCACAAAGACTTATAAACAAAGAAAAGTGCAAAAAATATTTACTGTGATTGGCTTGTTTAATGCAATGAACTATAAGTATTGGTCGAGCACTGTCAATTTTTGTCATTCAACCCAAAAACCAAACATCGGCAAGTTAAAAACAATGTGCCCTTTTTCTTCAAGAACGACAAAAACCTGTACATATTTTTGTAGCTAAAATGTTCCTAAAGTAACATTTAATAAACTAAATCTCAAGTTAATCAGCACTAAACTGCCAAGAATTGCATATAAATGCACTATAATAAAGCTTCTTAAATTCACATGGTATTAAAATGACATTAAACGAGCCATTTACTTAGATGGTAATTATTCAAATGAACGTCAATCAGATTGAGACATCCACAATTCTTCTGAAAACAATTGCATTTAGTCATTGTAACTCTATTTGCTCTAAAGAAAACAAGAATTTATCATAATATATTACTGATGATAAAAATCTACCTAGAATGTCCTATTATAATGAAAGAATAATAAATTCAATAAAGCTATTTTTTATCATTATCACAAATTATTTAATGTTACGTTTGATAACATTTAATCCTGCATCTCATAGGAAACATGAGCACCGCAGATCGAACGTCTATACTCATAAGTTGTTTTTTAGTCCAATAAAAGGCATAACTGAACAATTAGCCTCGCTGTATTTGTGTATACCATGTTTCGTTTTAATATCTGGAACGTTTTTTTAGTTATAGCCAAGGTTAGCTTATCCCAACAACCACACCATGGCTAGCCAATCACAATAAATTGTTTTCTTCAAAAGGCAGATCAGCTTCTTCTCGTCTAACATATTGTCTGCCTTCAATACATTTTTATGTTTTCTTAATAAACAATAATCAATAGCATCAAGTTTGTGGAACGCTTTGCCTTAAAAAATTTAAGTGGTGAACATTTATAATTTTAATCGAATAAAGCTGAATAAATGTACACCACAAGTGGTCTTGACAAAAATCAAACCAGCTAAATACCAAGCTAGACTATTCATGTACAATAATCATGGAGTTACCCATTGCGTTTCCACTGAAGGTACACATTTAGGTATGTTAGATGATCGCTCTCTGGAACGGCAAACTTTTCCCGTGCACCATCTGACTCGTCTTCTCGACCCTTCGGCCGGTAGAATATTGCTGGCACTGACAACATTGACACTATGATCTGAAAGTTAAAACATGTTATATAGTTGGTAGTTAATGTTACCTAACAAGTAAAACCCTTTTCTATAGAGCTATTGTACGTTACAATATCATTCCCAAGCAGCACTAACGTAGTGAAATGGAGGGCATATTCTCAACAGACAGGATTTTGACTGTCCAGTGGATATTTATTTGGCCAGACTTCAACAGTTATATATTTATACCTTGAACATTTCTATCCACATGGAAACTTACATTGAAATAACCTCTCTATTACAGGACTGGGATTTGGCCCACAAAATTAGCAACAACTAGGCTATCTATTTAGTATTAATGCTCATGTCTCCACCAATGAAATCGACTGATGGAATCTGATTTAACCATTTAGAAAGCATGTGACGAAGAATACTAAATAAATGATGAATTTGTTTGATTAAATGTGTTATTTGTATGTTAGCACTGAGCACCTGCCAGTAAAGAGACATTCACAAGACACTTAAAAAGTTATCATTTTTATTTTTGCTTTACTAAACAGTGTTTGTTGCGTTTATATGCCCCCAGATATTTTTTTTGGACATGTTTTTATGACATTCTAGAAAAAGAATAATTAAAAAAAACACCAATAGTTTGTGTGGAAAAGTGTATAAGGCATAGTGATAAAGCTAATATAACATATGATAACAATATCTGTATCAAATATCACTCATATTTACCTAGCAAGATTATGTAATTCAGGAAAATTTTAAGGAAATCTGATCAAGCCATTCCCGAATCTTGCATAAATATGTCATGCTGTCAGAAAACATTTACATGTTTGTTTCATTTTAAAAACAAATTAAGAAACTAGCGTGTTTTAAAAATAGAAAAAACTTCCTTTTAGAAAAAACTTCCTTTTATTTTGTTTTTATTTGTCAACTATATATGACATAAGATACCAACTGAGGCAAATTTAAGCCCATTGGTATTTGCATTTATAGTAGGAAGTATTTGCCCCTTGAGTTAATTTTACATGATTGTACATGTATTTCATGTCATATAAACGCTTAAAGCCCAGTTAATGCTGACTTAATGGTATGTAAAACAACCATAAGCAATTACAAATATGCATAGGCCCACAAAATAGGTCCATTGAGAGACCAGACACCAAATGACTTCAAGGTAACTTGAAAATGCAAATGTGTAGGAACATCTTCATTTTACGGTATGCACCAGGGTGTATATCATCTTTTAATATGATTCAAATATCCTTATATCCACTGCTGCAGGTAATGTCAAAATTAAATATCTCCTCTTTCATTTCACTGTATTTCATTATCTTGAATGATGTCATTTTAGGTTTATTTCTTTATAACCTACTTGTACCTTATTTATATGCAAATTTCGAAACCATTTACTGAATAGTGAAAGCCCACCTTTTTTTATATTATGATATTGACCTGGTTATGAAAAGTGAATTGAAAACAAGGTATAAATATTAAAGCATACCTGAATATCAAATACAAACTATGATATCAAATACAAACTATGATATCAAATACAAACTATGATATCAAATACAAACTATGATATCAAATACAAACTCCATTTTTATAACAAAGCTTCAGACTCACTTAGTGTTCAACATTATATCTTGTCCAATAGGGTGGCAATTTGTTTTTTATTTCTTTTTTTCGTACATTTATTTAAGTAAATCAGCTTAACTCTTTGTTAATGACATTAACCTGGTAGGTCAATTGTTTGAAACAGTATCATTATATGACACTTTTGCAAATGCGCTGGGAGGCGTGGCTTGTGGATTATCACATAACACATTTAGGTTGCTTAAAGTACCTATTTATGTATGGGTCACTGAATGAGATACCGGTGTACTGCATCTTGATGTTGGTGAAGCTAACACTTGGATTTGTCAACTTAACATCACTGAAAGTTGGTAACAGGGCTGGATTGATTTTGACCATGCCCGACTGACAGGCCTGGACCAACTGAGATTTCAAAATTTTGGAAGCCCTGGTTGGAAGGGGGTAGGGTGTAGAAATGGATTCAAAAATATAATTGGAACACTCAAACAGGTTAAGGTTATTTAAGGTATGTTTTTAAAAGTAAATAATTATGCTAAACCACATACTAATAGTCTTTAACCGTTGCATATATTTGAGTGTAAGTCTTCAATATATCATGAACAGTGATTTATTTTTTAGTGATTACACATTTGCACACACTTGTATTCAAATTTCATACAAATAGTGATTTGTGTATTTTTGAAATCTCAAGAAAAGAAACTTGAGCTGAAGTTCTTGTTTGCAGTTGACAATAATAACCGTCTTATTTTATAGCCTCAAACTATATTTGAACAGACATCATTAAAAACCATGTTTAGTAGAAATATACTTCAGCATATGCACTTGAAGACGCATGTGATTGCCACACGAAACTAAAATATTCTTTTCACACAGCACAGATATGAAGAGTGCAACTTTCACGAATGCCATTCATAAATTAAAAGAAGAAAAAACTTTTGAACTTGAAGTAAACACTTGCTCGACAAAACTGATCACCACAATATTAAAATAGTAAAGATGAGATTCTATTCTTAGGTCAATGTTTACTCTTTCTCTGGTAGGGCATTAACAGTTACTGCTAAAATGAATTTATTTCCCACTTCCAAAGTTAATTTATGGGACCAAAAGAACATAAAGAGTCATTTGATAATGCGCTGTTTTATAAAAAATAATTGTACCAGTGAAAAAAATAGAATCATTGAAGCATGGTCATGCAATTTAAATACAGTGAAGAAATACACTGGCACGAAAATGGAACACATACTGGTATATACATTTTATCGAGAATGAAATCACTAATGACCAAATTTATATTTGAAAGGGAAATGGCTGCAAGGTTGGGTTTCCTTCTATACATCAACATCTCACATGCACATACACAATCTCAGCATCAGATTTTGCATTGACAATGTATCAGCCAATGAGATTGTATTTTAAGTCAGTAAGATGACCTGAATTAAACTCTTACCGTAATCATTAAGATTTCAATTCATGTCATCTGACTATTACTGGGGAATAATGCGCATGTGCTATAAATTCCCATTTCGAACTGTCATGCACTTGTACAGCTTATATAGTAAATTGAGATAAATCAATTCAGGGTATGAAATATTACATGAAAAAATTTCAGATGGCTTTGATGCAATACATTACAGTACATGTCCTATTAAACGTGCTTGCCCTGACAGACATGCCTGTGGGTCTTATTGTGGGTCTATTTTCCGATTGTGCAACATGAACAAGGCTTACATTGACTCTAAAGGCCAAAAAGTGCAAATTGTTCTGATGAAGTCAGCACAATTATAGAGTTCCTACTCACGAATCTGTCATGCATATATGATAAAGTCATACCCTATCGTAAACAATGAGAAAATCAATAGGTCATGTGATGCATTGTAAGTTAGTAAAAAGGTGACAATTCAAAGTTCTACTGATTTTATGAACAATGAGGAACTCCAGAACACAGAACACCCTGTCGGGCATCGCAAGAAAAAGAAAATAATGATACATATTTTTACGCAGGCATGGTGGACAGACCCATTCACAATAGTAAAATTTTAATGCCCCTTCATATGACTTATGAAATTAAACAAAAATTGTTTGTCAAACATTATGCCCCCCATGAGCGCCATGTTGTCAAGAATATTTGGACAATTGAATGAAATATGCATGGACTGAAATGACAGCTGATTTGTCATTGACATTGGATGCCTTTGAATTAATAGGGGTCATCTACTAGTCAAGTTTGCTGAAAATAGATCAAGGTATTGTTGAGTCATCACTCGGACAAGCTTTGGTCTACCAACAAACCGACCGACCTACCGACCAACTACCGACCGACCGACATGTGCAAAGCAATATACCCCTCTTCTTCGAAGGGGGGCATAATAAAATAATTGCACATGATTACAAGACAGGTAATGGAAACTACATACTGTTTCTGATCAAGGACATGGATCTCGAGAAGAAAATGGTTTTGTGAGCCTGGTAAGAACCACTGTGACATGTTTTACTTATTTTTCAAGCTTAATAAGGAAGGTAAACAAGGGAATAAAAAGTACTATGAATAGCATACTGTTATAATGAAAAGCTAATAAAGTTTTAGTATTATCAATACTGGCCCTGGGTACAATAAAAGTGTAGCCATAATAAATTCATTGCACATTTTATTCCAAATAAAATATATACAGTATATAAAATGATAAGTTTTTGTGATCTAATAACATGCAGATATATAGGTTTATGGACTCATTAGGGTTGTCAGAGAGGACAAGCCTGGGTCTGAAATGGTTATTGTTACACAATACAACAGTAATAAAACTACATCTTTTCATTTACAAATTTTACCTACAGCACTATTTTCTAAGCCTCTTTTCTGAAATGCAGGCATCTTTGAAAACATGCTGAGCAAAAGTGTTCTACATAATTTATTGACAGTCACACATTCAATGAAATGGTAACTAGATTACACCCAATGTCTTCTGATAAACTATATATGACCCTTGTTAATTGTGTGATGATGATGTACATTCTTACTGCAATATCAAGGATGGGCATGTTACAACAACAGATCAATCTGCATGAAGGAATACTTTTTATCTGTGACTTATTTCTTACTATGGCACTAAATGGGCCCCAAATTATTTTACAGTTTTTCTATAGGCAGAAGCAAATACGTACTTCAAAAAATAGTTTTAGGTTGGCGTTTTGTAGACTTGGAAATAGCATTATACAAATTTAGTTTTCAGTTCAAAGATTCAAATATATACAAGCATGACAACACATATTAATATAAAGGTTTAAGCTAAACAGTTATGAAAGGGTGTTTTAACCTGTGTTGTATTTAATAGCAACTTTCTGTCCTCATGGGAGCAGCTTAATTGGGCACCCTTGTGTCCTCATGGGAGCAGCTTAATTGGGCACTCTTCTGTCCTCATGGGAGCAGCTTAATTGGGCACCCTTGTGTCCTCATGGGAGCAGCTTAATTGGGCACTCTTCTGTCCTCATGGGAGCAGCTTTATTGGGCACTTTTCTGTCCTCATGGGAGCAGCTTAATTGGGCACTCTTCTGTCCTCATGGGAGCAGCTTAATTGGGCACCCTTGTGTCCTCATGGGAGCAGCTTTATTGGGCACCTTTCTGTCCTCATGGGAGCAGCTTAATTGGGCACTCTTCTGTCCTCATGGGAGCAGCTTAATTGGGCACCCTTGTGTCCTCATGGGAGCAGCTTTATTGGGCACTCTAATGTCTTCATGGGAGCAGCTTTATTGGGAACCTTTCTGTCCTCATGGGAGCAGCTTAATTGGGCACCCTTGGTTCCTCATGTGAGCAGTTTAATTGGGCACCCTTGATTCCTCATCATCATGGGAGCAGCTTAATTGGGCATTCTTCTGTCGTCAAAGAATTAAATGCTAAAGGCTGTCAAATCCTTCTCTTGTTTTGATTAAAACTTATGCTATGATTATAAATACAAACAAATTTACATAATTTTTATTTATGATATTTGGCATTTAATATTACTTCAATTAAACACACCCGAAATGTCTTCTGTCAATTTTGTGTATCTTCAAGTTCTTAATAAAAATGTGTCCTTTTCTCCCTTAGCACATTGTCCCTTTTCTGCAGCACCCTGTCCTGCTGAGACCCTATTAAAATAATTCTATAAATTCACCAGATAAGCAGTGAGCCATTAGATCTCCTCTATGAATGATTAACTCTCAATGTTTGATAGTACAGTAGAGTATTTATCATCTACTGTAATCAAACACCTGATCAGGGTATCAAGCTGATGGGTAGACATACATCCTTTAACACTACCAAATCTCTCTTCTGCACCCAGCACTAACATTTTTCACTCCACCCAAATTTTGTTCACCCAACACCAATTTTTAGTCATGCTAGTATATAACTACAATCTCACACCCACGATGCCTTAGGACTGATCGGTTGTGATAGTAAACAAATTCTAGATCTTGAATGTGATGATAAATATTTTACTTTACTTTCCACTCACCAAAGCATTTGATTTAAAGTAAACAAGTCTTTGTTTATTGAAAAACAATTCAATGTAATTCTATTGACAGAGTAAATAATTTTATACACATAAGTATCACAACTGGACCACCAAATCGCTGGACGATTTGAACATTAAGGAAAATAGGTGTGGATTACCATGACATTAAAGTAAGTGAAACATATTTCCTCTTTCATTAAAAAAACTATAAAAATATATGAAAATAATTTCATATAATTTTTTTATATATATTTCTATATTCTTATTTCTTATCTATGGCTCAAACATTTTAAGTTTACTATTATTAATTTTCTAAAGAGCTTAATTAATAATTTCTTTTAGGGATATACAAAGCGTTCTTTTTATGGCATAATTTTAAATCATTACTTTTATTAACAGCTTAATGAATCATTACTTTAAGGGATTTATAAATCATTCATAAATTTTTTAGAATTAATGAATCAATGGATTAGTGAATTATTTTCCGGCTTTATGAATCATTATTTTTTAAGGATTAATGAATTGGTACTTTTAAGGATTAATGAGTTGTTATTTTTTGGGCTTAATGAATCGTTACTTTTAAGGATTTATGAATTGTTACTTTTATTAGGATCAATGAATTGTTTCTTTTTGGGCTAAATGAATCATTACTTTTAAGGATTACTGAATTGTTTCTTTTCAGGCTAAATAAATAATTCCATTAAGGATAAATTAATTGTTTCTTTTCAGGCTGAATGAATCGTTATTTTTAAGGATTAATGAATTGTTTCTTTTCGGGCCAAATGAATCATTATTTTTAAGGATTAATGAATTGTTAATTTTCGAGCTTAACGAATCATTTTATTTTAGGATTAATGAATGGTTTCTTTTTGGGCTAAATGAATCGTTACTTTTAAGGATAAAAGAATTGTTTTTTTAGAGCTTTAAACGACATTCCATTAATGATCAATTAATTGTTTCTCTTCGGGCTTAATAAATAATTACTTTTAAAACTTTTGACAGCATTTAAATAGGTTTAATATGATGTGTCATCTTCAAAATGCTTCCTTTCAAGGCAGATATACCGGTATTATTTACAAATTTATGATTTTTATGACTGCCAGATATAAACATTATATTCCTTTTCTGCCATTATTGACTAATCATGACGTTTAAAATCATCACATGATCCTTTGTTATTCTTATTCCCAAAAATTGCATATGTAAAGCATATAAATTCTCTAATTTGTACATTCAACCAACATCAACAATAGTTGATTGACCGTTAGCATTATATAAGTCCCATGACTCTTCTATAATAATGCTATTGCAATACCTCACATAGTGTTCAGTCATAATGCTGACACCCAGTAACACTGCAGTGTATATTCCACAGGCATCCTGGAATGGCGCTTCCCAAGACTATCCTCCTGGCTCTGTCTCTGTCTGCAACATTTGCACCTACCGCCCAGGGTAGCTGCTCCGGGAGCGGAAATTGCGAAACCAACAACCCACTTCTGATTGAAGTAGACGTCTCAGGAGACGAAATAAACATTAAATGGTCATTTAATGCAACAGGAAGTCAAGTTTATGGCTTCCGCGCTCAGATTTATAACAATGATGAAAAATTAATCTTTGAGTCTCCGGTTCTTCTGAACTCCGAAACCAATATGGTCTTAACATTAGAACTTGATGGAAAAAATTCAGTATGTCTAAAAGTTCTTGCAAATGCTACAACATCATTGCTTGAGAAGTGTGAGGAGGTGAAAATTAATGATCTGAAGATGGTTATAGGCATTCTTGCAGGGACAATTTTTCTCTTTCCCTGCACTATTGCCTTGACATACATTGTCCTCAAGGACCGAAAGATCCATAAAGGTGAGGAATACTCCAAGCTGGAATATGAAAGTGTAGAAGAAAAGCCTGTCATCAAACACACTGCTAAGGCTATAGACAGCACAGTTGACACAATCAGTGAAACTGGTATTAAACCAGCCAAAGGTAAGATCAATCCTGGTTTTACTGCAGAATCTGTATCCAAATCTACCATAGTTGCCGCTTCTTTGCGGGAAACCAACAGGGACTCAGCAACCAAGATAGCTGATGGTTCTCACTTGAACAAGCCTTCAGAAAACACAGACAGTGAAACCAGCAATGATGTGTCAAGCCACCAACAGATCACACAAGGAGAGCATTCACAGGAAGACAAGGGACAAATATATGTCATCAGAATGTAGCTGCACTCTTTACATATTTGTTACAAGTCATTAAACTGCTGCCGTAAAGTTGAGTAAATGTTAATCTTGTAATAATTACATGCATAAATACTTATGAAAGTCCAAATATTGGAATGCTGTATCAGGAGATCTGTTGAAATAAAGGATAAACAACAATGTGTCAACATAGTTTAAGAACCCATAATTATACATGGTATCGTGAATGGGATTTTTTTTTTGCTTAACAGAAGAAAAACATCCTTTGATTTCTCTGAAAGGTTATATCTTTATGCCCACCCCCCCCACCCCGGCTCCCTATGCCTGCCAATAAGCCAAAGCACCACAGGCATGATATGTTTATAATGATCAGGAATTCAGTAAGGGGCACTCCTACAAATATGAGATGACCCACCTCATCACACTGAAAGACGTTACAATATGGTACCAGAAGCTCTGCATTTAAAGTGTAGTACTGGAAAATTGGTGTACTTGGTACTGGTTTAACCCAGGAAAGTTGTATTCTAGGTAAAGGAACCATTTGTTCTCTTCCCAAAGAGCAAGGGTATCGCACCTGAATCTCTCCTATCACACTCTGTTTCTTAAAGTCATCCAGTGTCTGAATTTGACTGCGGATTACTGTCAATTCTATCTCATATCACTTATGACATTTGAACACAACTTGTGATCAGGTTGTGATGACGTCATGGCGGGGTCAAACCATAATGTAGCCAATGGGCGCGAGCAGGCCTTGATAAACTCAAATAAACAAAAACAAATGTGAATTACTGGGAGAAAGTCACAAGTTTCAACAACTGTTTCAATGTATAATTCTAAAAGTTTTGTGATAATGTTAACATTAAATCTATCATGTTTTTGTAATAGCTTGATTATAAATTGGTTAATAAGAATGAGCAGCAGATTATTTCTCATAGTAAAGTCATGAGGTTCATCGTATCAAATGAGCGTTAAAACAAAATATTGTCAGATAGAGCAATTTGGTTCAAGTTTGGGTGTGCCAGAAATCAAATCAAAATTTTAGCTTGCAAATTTGATAAACATGCAGTTACCTTTTCTGTTGAACTACTGTTTATGAGACATAGTTGATTGATGCAGCCCATAAGTTTAAAAAAATAAATGGTATGATACATTTATAAGTTGTCTTTTAAAAACTAAGAGAGAAAACATTTAAACCAATGATATCAAATAATCTACATCATCTAAAACTACCCGCCTACTACTTACTATACAGAGTAAAATAAAGATCTGAGTACGGTAACCTAAGTACTTGAGGACATGTGGCAGTAACAAGGCTTGTCCGTATTTCTGATCTTATCCATGCATAAATGATTAATTGTTTTTCTTCTCAACATTTAAAGTTATCTACAGTAAAGCATTAATTACGCATTAACTGGTGCATGGCCAACTTACTAAAACCAATTAATGACTAAATGGAACTTTTTTTAGCGGCTTTTACCGGTAATTGATTTAATCAGAATCTTTCTTTTGTGATCCTATTGATGGAGACATAAGCGTAAACACTTAACATATGTATCAAATAGTTAAATTTTTGGCAGCCTACAGAATAAAAAGCGGGCATACCCGTAAATTAACAATGGGTCCGGTCTTACATGCAAATACCGGGGATCCCGGCTCGATGCATTCTGTTTTTGAAACCTTTTTTGGTATCGTTTGTAATAAGCTAATTTACTTTCTTTGTGAAAGTTTCATAAAATTAAGATATTCTAATAAAATGTTCAATATAACGGGTTATGAATGGTAAGCTGGTTCACAGATATTTAATAATATGCTTTTACATGAATAAAATGCTAAGATAACTTACTTGATGCGGTGTGCATAATTTTGCAATTGATGTGCAATTATTAAGTATGTGTTGTGTTTTTATATTTTTTCGTTAAGTTAAAGACAGAAAAATGTTATGGACATTTACTTACTGTTGCAAAAAGCATGACTATAGCATCACACATACTGATTCCAGGCTCAACCATTTAAATGATCATGATGACACTATGTATAAAGAATGTATTTCTTACTGATAATATGAACTTTCGATTATTGTCTGTTAGTAAATCGAAGTGCTTGGTCCTTTTCGATTTGATTGATAGCAAATGTAGTCCGATTTTCAAACACTAGTTGTCATTGTAGAACACAGCTACCGTAAATTGTAAAAGAGCAGTCACATTATCCCCCCCACTGAATTAAAGTATCAACTTTGCCTTTTGACAAAGGATACCAACAAACATTAACAAAGCGCAATAACACAACAAGTACTGCAGCCAGAGTAATGGCTCCTGTGCACTGCTTTTCTCCCAAATGGGATCTATCTGTATTTGAAGTTTGATGTCAATACCTTAAAGACTTTTCTAGTTATGCTCATGACAATGAATATGTATGAAAATTAACAAAAGGCAACTATTAAAACAGTACTGCACCCATAGTATAATGGTCCTTCAGCACATTACTTCTCCTTAATGTCATCCATCTCCATACAAAGTTTGAAGTCAATACCTCAAAGATTTTTCAAGTTATGCTCAGGACAAGACTGCCTGGACACACCCACACGCACGCACGCACCACACACACACACACGCACGCACAACACACATGCACCACACACACACAAACGCACTCTCCTCATCCACATGCACACACAACACACACACACATGCACAACATACACACACGCACCACACACACACACACACTCTCCACACACAAACACATGCACCACACACACATGCACTTTCCACACATGCACTCTCCACACTCACACACAACACATACACGCATGCACAACACACACGCACGCACCACATACACATGCACTCTCCACATCCACATGCATGTACCACACACACGCGCACGCACCACACACACACACACGCATGTTCCCCCCACACACGCACGCACCACACACACGCACCACAAACACACACGCACGCATCACGCACCTACCTTTTACTTTAAAAATACAAGGAGATATTCATGGTCAAATTACCTTACCATTTAATTTTTCTTGTGTATGGAATAATTTACCACAAAAATTCTATGTGTATCTACATATTTTATAATGTTATGTATCTTTTAAGTCAACCCCAGCAGAAGAATGCCTCTGGTTAAAAAACTTGTGCATAAAAAAATATCTGATGTAGGTTTTTGAAAGATTTCAAAATCTTTGAATACTAAACAGAAATCTTCCACTACAAACAAACTGTTTTGAAGGTATTTGAATCAGACAAACATTGACAAATTTAAATCAATTTAATTAATGTTTGTTCTTTAGAACTGACAAAGCACTGACATCCAAGACCACACCCAGGGACAAATAATTACCTAAAAACATATGGGATATAAATGTCAGTAAACAGAAAACTGTACGTGATCATGTTATTATATTATGTTTAATATTGATGTAAATCTTAAAAAAAATAATTTGAGTTTGCAAGCTTTAAGTTTAAATGCATTTTGACAATTTAGCACTCCATTATGACCGGTATGATGAATTAGCCAAATTTTGTAAACAATTTCTTTTTAATCCGACATAAACATGGTATTCAAACATTTCAATCCCTTTTAAATACATCCTGAAGAAAATAAAAAAATAAAAATTGATATAATACTTTTGTATCTATTACGGATTGCAAGGAGTATTCGCTGAATCATCTGAGTACTTGAATATATTAATTCGCTACTCAAGTACTCATTAATCAAACAAAAAATGTGTTTTGAATTTCAGTTAATGCAAAATATTCTGACAATTGATGTAACAGTACTGGCATGTTGCTAACAAGACACAATGTACTGGTACATTCCCTCTAACCCCTACTAGTTACAATTGACCCTATCAAATTTAATGACAGTTCATCATAAAAGATCATACAAACTGTCAACTATGGGCCCCAGTTGGCACTGATGACAATGAGACAGCAGTACATGTTCTACACAATTCTATTGTTACCAATTTTGCAAAGATTTCACCAAATTATTCACGTTGATGTGTAAATTAGGAACATGCTCAATGGTAACAAAGAATTATCCGATGTGAATTTTAAAGCTGCACTCTCACAGATCAAATTTTTTGACAACTATTTTATTTTTGTCTTGGAAAGAGCAAATTTTTACGTAACTATCTGCCATCCACCGATTAAAAATTGCTGACAAAAGATCAGATTGCAGATTTTTATATTTCCAAACCATTACAGTGTAAAAAGAGGCATTAAACATCAATTTCTGAACTTAAATTTAATAAACCGCGTTCTAATTTTTTGTCAGCATTCTTGTTATTGGTTTCCATGCATTTTCACAAAATTAGCTCGTTCCAAGGCAAAAAAATAAAAATTTCAAAACATTCAAATGGTGAGAGTGCAGCTTGACTACCAATCCTTTCAAAAAATTGGTATGTCCTTTTTTCTATTATTTGCATACATGTATTTTATACTTTGTCGATTATGTTTAATATATGCTTTTGAGTTTCGGCCATTGTAATTCTGTTTTGTGTTCAGTTTTTTTTTTATCATTGAGTGCTGCTCATATGCTGATTTTATGAGGTGATAAAATTTTAACATGTAAAAAAGTATTGTTTCACATCTGCTTTTTTTGTTCAGTAAATTTCAACTACTTTGTGATACGATTGTTGGCAAGAAAGACTTTCAATTGGTTTTATCATTTATTAACTTACTTTGCAAAATCAAAAACTTGAATGAATCATTTTGTGAAAATATTGGCAATAATCATGTTTGCGTTTGTACATTATTGTACCAACCAATAACATCCCATTGTATAATTATACTTAAGAGGTCGGAAAATACGCTCTTTCCTTAAACACACACACTCGCTAAAATAATTATGTTTTTTCAACAAAGCACTAATGGCATTTATATAACAGCAGCCATCAACAAATACTCATAATAATTACTATGTGATGCCTACTAATTCAAATAACAAGAGCTGTCGTAAGACAGCGCGCTCGACCACGCCGCTTTGACTTAGAATACAATAACGATGTAATAATACCACGTTTGGTCTCTATGTCAAACCTAACTAAAATTATTTGATACATAAGGTGACTTTGATGCTGCCCTCCCACCAGCTCGCCCAAACAATGACGCATGTCATTCAAATAACTTGATTTCCCATTATGAAAATGTGGTTAAGAATATACTAATATGCCTTTCAAAGGAAATAAAAAAAAAAATCAAGGGCCATAATTTGTATTTAGGCTTAAAACGGAGTTATGTTTCTTGTTGTAAGATGGTCGTAAATAATTTTGAATTTTATTAAGTGCATTTAATGACCGCTATAGAATTTTTTTTTTATTAAAATCCCAACTTGCCCTTAACTTTTACTTGCCTTAAACTTTAACCCAAGTCAATCAGGGGCCATAACTTGTATTAAGGATATGGAGTTATGTAAGTTCATTGGGTGATGGTCCTGAACAATTGTGTGAAGTATTAAGTCAATTGAATGAAGGGTATAGAAGTTATTAAACAATAGCCCAACCTGCCCTAAAACTTTAACCGAAGTTCCATAGTCAATCAGCGGCCATAATTTGTATAACAGATAATATGGAGTTATCTAACCTCATTATGTGATGGCTCTGAACATCTGTGTGAAGTATTGAGTCAATTGAATGAATGGTATTGGAGTTTTAAGTGAAAATCCCCACTTGCCCTAAAACTTTAACCTGCCCTTAAACTTTAACCTAAGTCAATCAGGGGCCATAACTTGTATTTAGGATAATATGGAGTTATGTAACCTCATTGTGGGATGGTCCTGAACAACTGTGTGAAGTATTAAGTCAATTGAACAAAGGATATAGAAGTTATCAATAAATATTCCAACTTGCCCTAAAACTTTAACCCAAGTTCCATAGTCAATCAGGGGCCATAATCTGTGTAAAGAATAATATGGAGTTATCTAACCTCATCATGTGATGGCCCTGAACAACTGTGTGAAGTATTAAGTCAATTGAATGTAGAGTATTGGACTTATAAGTGAAAATCCCAACTTGCCCTAAAACTTTAACCGGACGCCGAAGCCGGTGCGAGTAGTATAGCCCACCTATTCTTCGAATAGTCGAGCTAAAAATGATTCTTGTATTCCAATATTTCCTTTTAAATCTGCAAAAATCAAATGTCTTAAAAAGTGGGTACGTACAAGTATTTCTGCACTGCACTCCATCTCCAGGGACTTGATGAGCATCTTGGAGAGGGCGGGGTCTAATGGAAACTCCACCATGGCACGCCCAAGTGGCGTCAGGGAGCCTGTATTGTCCAAAGCACCCAGTATCCATAACTGGTACATAGAGTTCAGGATGTTGTCCTGTAGGAATGGAAATGATACATTGCTTTAATTTCACTAGAGTTTTATATTTTTCAAATGATTGCAATTTCAGCAAACCACACCTTTAAAATGTCTCATTAGTTATCATGAACAAGAGGTGTCACAGTATGTGACGAATGCCCCCGAATGTGACATTGACCTATGAACAAGGTCAGTACATGAAAAGATAAAGATCAAACACTGACCTTTGATGTATGCATGTGGATCTTGCATAAGACACGCAATTTTTATATGCCAAACACATGTGCCATGTTTTTGTTGTAAATCTGTCATATACATGACAAAATTACAGCCCGGTTATGACATCTATGTGCATATATGCAGCATTACATAAATAATAATGAACAAGTGGAATAATTATAAAAATACTAATTACCTAATAAACACTAAGTGTTTCTTTCACCTTACAGGTTGGGACATGGGTCTTGCACGTGACACGTCGTCTTGGTATGTCGAACACATGTGGCAAGTTATTTAAAAATCTGTCCATACAAGAAAAAGTTACAGCCCGGATATGACAACCTATACTCTATGTCCTTATATGCAGCATTCCATTGTGAATAAACACCTAAGTGTGACCTTGATGTTAGAAGTAGGGACACGGGTCTTGCACGCGACACATCGTCTTGGTATGTGGAACACATGTGGCAAGTTATTTTAAAATCTGTCCATACAAGGGAAAGTTACAGCCTGGACACAAGTTATTTAGCCGGACACACCGACAGAAGGATGGACGGACGATGCGATTTTAATATGCCCACCTTTGGGGCATAAAAACAAATCTACCAAATGTTTTAAACGTCCAACAAGACCTTAAATATTTAATGAAATTTAGTTCAAACTTATTTTATCTATGATGGTGATGAACTATATAAGAACATAATATGAATATCTCTTGCTGACATGATGTTATGCCTAAGTGTAGTCCTGTGTAGTGGGTAAAACCAGGGTACCAGAGGAAACATGCTTGTCCGGCTTGGTGATTAAAAAACAAATTTCCCGAGGCCTGGAATTGGTGATAAGGTGTTAGTGCCCTTAATACCTGCGGTGGTGGATCCATGAAGTGGAACTGTAGCAGGTCTTGAACACCAAGGGACTTCAGGAGCAGAACGACATTGGCTAGATTGGTACGCTGTATCTCTGGGACGGAGGTAGTCAACAGTTCATCCTTGTACTGTCGGGCGGTGTATAGTCTGTATGCCTGCCTGTAAACACAAAAGGTAGTACCCTATGGTTGATATGCCTGCCTGTTACATGCACACATATATTCTGCAGGCTCACACAATTTGGGGTTTAAATAATTTTAATTCTGTAATTATTGTTAGAATAATCAGATGAATGAGAGATGAATAACAGTCGTGGTTTAAGTCTATTCTTCCCAGGTCCCTTCGTGTTTTTATAGTGTCATAAACAGTATAACCAGCGAAAATAAATAAAAATCAAATAACCCCAAAAATGATTTTTCCCAAATTTAAAGCAATCTACATACTCCACATGTTTTAAGTTAATATCCTTACCCTGGCCCTGTTCTCCCTGCACGACCTGAACGCTGGTTCGCATTAGCCTGGAAAACACATAAAAACATGTTAATCAATTCATACATTCAAATATTTATTTATATCATTTATCATCATCTGTCTAACCTGAATCTTTGCTGATTTTGTAATATCAATTTAATCCACCATTTCCCATATATTAAATATGCCATTTTCATAGTTACATCTTCCGGTAAATCCTCAATTAAATTCTTATGCATTTACAAGTATATGAGATGTGTTGAAAATATATTCCCTTTTCCCATTCACATGCCTATTGTAAAGACTTCAAAACATCCTTATGTTTTCTGTATTTACCATGATTGCATAACATCGTGAAAACCAGTGATTAACGTAATGTTGTAATAACTTGTTTCACAATATGTAAACTAAATAAGTTTATACATATCAACTGATAAAATTGTGATCAATGTATCTAAAATGTTTAATATTGTGACCGACATATGTCATTTATATACTGTTTGGTTGGAATCCACGTTATCATGTTGTTAATGCAACCTGCCCGCCAGCTCTACCAACCCACATAAGGGGCACCAGGACAGCCCAGTGACATTTACATTCATCAATCCAGCATTCAGATCAGCATATTAAGTTTAATATTCAGCTAACCTGACTGATGGGGAATATCTGGAGAGAGTCCATTCCGACCTTCGGGTTGAAGACCTTCAGTTTACAGTAACCTGAGTCGACCACGAACATGATACCATCCACTGAAATATAGCATAGGGTATTGATTTCTTCACATGTTTCACAAACTTAACATGGGACATCACTGAATCCTTAATTAAATCTATGAATCCATACTGCATAATGTAAACTCAACAAAAGAGTAAACTAAATATGTGGCGTGAAATAATTATGTTTTCTTTCATATCTGTCAAATTCTTGGTATTCATTTGACGGCAAATTTAACAAAGATACTAATACTTCTTTTAAATTTAAAATTAGCATAATCATTATAAATGCTTTAATGAAGAAATAACAAATAAACATAACTGATACAGCCAATTCAAAAATAAGTAAAACATCCTTGTCATTTCAAAACCCCAGACATGCAGGTCCTGACAAAATGAAATCGCTGCAAGTCGTACCTGTAAGTGATGTCTCGGCAATGTTTGTAGCGACGATACATTTCCTGATGCCGTCTTGAGCCTTCTGGAAGATTTTGGCCTGCAGGTCACTAGGCAACTGGGAGTAGATCGGGAGAATGGCAATAGGCGGGGCTTCGTCTAACTCATCAAGACGCTCTGTAAGTACCATTATAATCTCAAGATCCAAAACCATCAGTAAACACCAACAGCGACATACTTATCATCATTTACACATAACCTAAAGAGCTCCCCTCAATTTCTTTTAACTGATTTAAAAATTACAAAAACTTTATCTTATTAGACAAATTACATTCAAAAGTACAAATTATATATATAACGCTACCAAGTTCGAAAGAAGTACACTAATTTTGCTTAGACTAAGTTCACTTTTGTGAATTGGATGTGACACCTGTCAGAAGCACTCATCATCTTGACATCATTATAACACTGTTGATATGTACAGCCTACCTCAGAGTTGATTGCAGGTGACCTCGATATCTCCCTGACCAGGCATAAACATGTGACCATTATAACACAGCTGATATGTACAGCCTACCTCAGAGTTGATTGCAGGTGACCTCAATATCTCCCTGACCAGGCATAAACACGTGACCATTATAACACAGCTGATATGTACAGCCTACCTCAGAGTTGATTGCAGGTGACCTCGATATCTCCCTGACCAGGCATAAACATGTGACCATTATAACACAGCTGATATGTACAGCCTACCTCAGAGTTGATTGCAGGTGACCTCGATATCTCCCTGACCAGGCATAAACATGTGACCATTATAACACAGCTGATATGTACAGCCTACCTCAGAGTTGATTGCAGGTGACCTCGATATCTCCCTGACCAGGCATAACCATGTGACCATTATAACACAGCTGATATGTACAGCCTACCTCAGAGTTGATTGCAGGTGACCTCGATATCTCCCTGACCAGGCATAAACATGTGACCATTATAACACAGCTGATATGTACAGCCTACCTTGGAGTAGATTGCAGGTGACCTCAATATCTTCCTGACCAGGCATAAACATGTGACCATTATAACACAGCTGATATGTACAGCCTACCTTGGAGTAGATTGCAGGTGACCTCAATATCTTCCTGACCAGGCATAAACATGTGACCATTATAACACAGCTGATATGTACAGCCTACCTTGGAGTAGATTGCAGGTGACCTCGATATCTTCCTGACCTGGCATAAACACAAGTATGTCTCCTGAAGCAACAGACAAATAAAACTTTACTTTTATGTTAACTTTAGAACAAAATGATCAACTATAAAGTACATATATTTTTATATCTGCTTAAGTTGTCCTTGTCGCTAGCACGTTCGCATACAATGTATGTTAAAGAGTTAGTGGACATTTGTATTTTTAAAATTGTAATGTTGCCATAGTATTGTTTTGTACATCTTTATCTATTGACGGCACATGCTTTGGTGATACTTGAATACAATATCTAGAAAAATAAATTAATAGTGCAAGATTTTGTAACTTTATGTGAGAGTTTGCGGCTAAATTGAAATGTAAGAGCAAATATTATTCTCAATGTTGCATAGCTTATTGTATTTTAATAACATCAAAATAATTGTTTATACTTCAGCATTTGCCTTCAATGTGTTATGACAGCATCACATCATAAACATTTGAAAGACATCCTATTAAAGGGCATCATAAGAATAATGGATTTGAAAGAACACCTGTGTTTGTGTCTATGGTAAAAGGCATCGCTTGATGTTGAAAATCAGCAAACGTTGATCAAATTAAGTGTAGCAATGTTAAATATGTGCATCAGTGATATATATATATAGAGGATCTCAAGTGAGTGTTTATTTTGTATCAAATTTATTAAACAAGTTCATTTTAAAACAATAAAAACGAGGCTTTAAATGACGAGTTTAATAAATTTGATACAAAATAATTACATATTTGAGATTCTATTTATAACATAACTAAATTACGGTTGAAATCTAGGTCAAAGTTTCTTCAATACACATTCTTGTGTCCTAGAGTGAAGAATTTACATTGAGTGTTATTAGGATGACTCATCAGCAGGAAAGAAAATAGTACAACATAAAGACATTTTATGTACAATAAACAACATAATTCATGCTTCAATTAGCAACCGATTTTCAAAGGTTTCACTTAAAAAAACAACATATTTCAATCTAGCAAATCAATAATTAGAACGTATCATAACTGCGTGACATCATTAGTAATCACAGGAGTGTGTACATGTCATTTGGCGGTTGAAGTTTGAAAAGACCGTTAGTCAGCGTCACAGTCGCTTTGTGTGAATTTGCTTTGTAGCTGTTGGATTATATATCATGGAATTTTGTCATTTTGATGAATATGCACAATGAGTTTAACATCCGTTAATTGGAGATTTCATGTGGAATCAGTAACTGTGAACTTGAGTATTGCTGGCGAACTGTACAGGTATTTTCACTGGAGTACAGAATGTTGGATATTTCCTTGTGTTGATTTGGATTTATGTGGCTATGGTTGTTTAAAGATGCGATGTTCTTGTGTCCAAATATTGACATAATCTGATTCGCAGGTACATTGTTGTCATTCATGATTCAATTCCTGGACGAGGTATTATCTGGCGGTGTGATCAGGGGGTCATTTGTTTGGATTAAACCCAGCCTTCTTTACCATTTGTTTCATCGTGGAGCTGAGTTTGTTGACATCGACAGGATTTGTTTTGAAACATCGTTTCTGATGTTTGTTTACGTTTTTTGACAGTGCATATGAATACATTTTTCCTGTGATGCGGTTACCTAAGCATAGTTATTACACTAGTTATATATGAAAAATATTGCATGGGGTTACATAACTACTGCGCCGTAAGTTATGTTATAAATATATATATTTTGATAATTTTGTCTGATATTAGCTTAAATAACCATTTGCTGTATTTGCGGCACATACTTCAGATGATATAAGGTCACAATGGCTAATGATAATCAATCTGAATGTCGTGCATGCTTGTAGGAAATAGAGAAGGCCGATTGTTTTGTCAATGTGAATAAAATTAGAAAGTTTTTTAAGCTCAGTCTTGAAAATGTACACATGTAATGAAAAGCAATTCGTATAATTAAAATCTGCACTTGATTTATACCAAAATTGCCATTCCGAAACTGCAATAATAATTTTACAAGTTTTTTTCACGTCAAATTAATGTTGTGCAATGTTTCATACAGTGCTTATATTCTATATTGCATCATATAACTGTTATTTCATGAAACCTCATAATCTTATTATTGATTGATTGTGAAAAAAAGCTTCATAGAAATATAAACACATGCATAATGATGCATTTTAAATTACAATAGCTGCATACTATTAATCTCCTGCAAGGTGTTCACAAACTTATTGTACATAGCTCATACTTTACTATCAAAATTGCTATTTCCAAATGTTCTATCTTTCAAAAAGGCACAATATCTGAAAATCACCCAAATCACCGCGTGAAAGTTTGAATTTTTCAAAATACTGAAAATAGGGTGTTTACATAGGGAAATGCCATTTTTACAATACATTATATAGGATAAATATTTTCCAAAATACTGAATTCAGTATCAATACTGAAAACTTTTACCCATGCAAGTGATTATACTTAATAGCTTGTTTTCTAAATGATTCTACCACATGTAAGACCATATGTAGTTACTTTTAACACAACTCTTCCAAATCTTAACAAACGCATTTACCTTCATTGCCCATTAGATGTATTTGTAACGACTGTTTAACAGCTGCATCTACATAATCTTCCACTGAGTTTTTGGCGTACAGTACATCAACAGGAAATGTTCGACCTGGAATTGTGTACGTTGGCACGTTGCCAAAAAATTCAGCAAACTTGTCGGCATTCATGGTGGCAGACGTTACAATCAGCTTCAGATCTTGTCTACGGGCTACAACCTGGAAAATAACAAACTATTCATTTAACCACCTGAAAAATGTTTGAGAATGGATTCAATTCTAATATAAACTAGAAAAACAAACTGTTAATAATGATAACATTGAATATCAATGAGGGACCCACAAGGTGTGGTGCTGCTAACAGATTGCAGGGCATAACTTGATTCATTTGGGCGATTTATGGGGTAAATGGAAATATTTTTAATAGCAGAAATAGCCTCAATACCATTCTAAACTTAACATGAATATATAACAGATTGGTGACTGGTAAATCAATTCCATTTTCTACTCATTCTTACATCTCTGAGTAGGCCGAAGAGTACGTCTGTACTGAGAGAGCGCTCGTGAGCCTCGTCCATCACAATGGCGCTGTAGTGGTCCAGGTCGGACTCCCGCAGTGATTCACGCAACAATATACCGTCTGTCATGTACTTGATGATCGTTTTCTGCAAGTATTAAGATAAGATAACATAGAAAATAGGACTTAAAATACTTTTCCAAAATATAATCCCATTATAGAATGATATCAGAGATTGACTTACATATATTTAGAATACTTTATGAAATTATGAAAAGTGAACTACATATACCAATACAGATATACAAAATATTTACTAATTTGCCTTTTTCTTCTTACCACAGCAGAAGCTGAACATGCAACTATCATCTGAATTTAATAAAAAAAAACAAGATTATGGAACACAATCTGCCTTACCTCGTTAGTACAGTCCTCAAATCTGATGGCATATCCGACCTCGTCCCCGAGTTTCACACCCATCTCCTCAGAGACACGCTTGGCAACAGACATGGCTGCCACACGACGCGGCTGTGTGCAACCAACCATGCCATACTTTGTGTACCCGTCCTCATGCAGGTACTGAAGAGTGAATAAAAACAACATGAAGCATTGGGCCAAATAATCAACAAGCATACAATTATTTTCAAAATCAAGAAGTCCAGCGGTAAAATCAGGGAATCCGAGAATTATTTATGGAGTCTCTGACTACTTACCTCCTGCTAGTGTTGAACGCTGTATAACATACATGCCATATTTCTGAGAGGCTTCCCAGGGAATTTTGGTCTGAATTCCAGGGGATTTTGTATTACACCAGGGGATGTTTACGCGACAAAAATTTGGGCAATATCTGCATTCATAATATAAGAATAAATACAGAAATACACTCAAATTAGAATAATTTTTGGACTTAGTCATCATGATCCTTCATGGAATTTCACACTCTTAATAATGGGGGGGGGGGGGGGGGGGGGGGGGGGGGGGGGGGGGGGGGGGGGGGGGGGGGGGGGGGGAATTGGTTGAAATTCCGGTTGATTTTTTCCCCTGCCGGGGGATATGGCATGTATGGCATAACTTTAATACAAAAAACACCAATCATGGTGGGAATGTGTATCAAGTACCAGAGTGATACGTCTTAAACTTTGGGAGAAGTTCGCTCAACAAACTTTTGCTAACAAACCACCACTTGCTTAATTTTATCTAGGATGACTTGTTTATGATTTTGATGTCAAGCACAAATTTAAGAATTTGGGCTTCATCATAAAGATCTATTTCGATGACTGATATCAGATCTTATATGAATTTCAAGAGTGGTAAACTAATCTATATACTTATGGGTACCTGTGTTAGCTGTGTGGTCTTGCCTGAGCCTGTCTCTCCCACAATAATAATCACGCTGTTATCCCTGATAATGTTCAGCAGCTGAATACATAAACACACGTATCACATTAAGAAACTATCATGAAGGTAGTACTGATATAATCCTCAAATAAATCAGATTAGGACCGACCTCAATAAGAATCTTCTTTAAAAAAACAGTATATTGAATCGAAGTCCACATGCATTTGTTTATTACCGGTTCTCATCTGACTAGTAAATATCCCCATTGGTTGAACAGTTCAGAATGTTAATATCAGGGTGGTTTGGCCTCATACCTATCCTTATTACAAGTTCCATTAAAGAGCAGGCATAAAGTACTTGTTAAGCACTATATGAAATGTCCAAAATCTTTCCACAACAAATATTGATTTAATTTTGTTCACATTCCGACCATTGTTTTCAGAACATTAAACACTATTTATCTGTGTTTAGTACTCACAGTGAAATAAATAAATCAAATTTGGTTTTTAAAATAGATTATTGTGCATTATAAACATTGCTCTAAAAGAAGGAGACAAAATATCCCTTCCCCACGCTCCATGAAAACCCCTCAAACTTTTGCAGATGGAATGCATGGACACAATGCCAACCATATGATAATCAACTGAATGATTTAAACATAAAATATGGAAACAGGAAGAAAATCTGTATTACAAACTTCATTTTCTGACTGTAGCATACAGTAGCCTAGAGCACATCATAAACCTACTTTCACAGAATAACATGAAAGAAATAGGACACTTGTCGTCGAATTTAAATGCCCTTGTTAAGACATTTGTTTTCATTAGATCAAAAATACTATTAAAGGTTTAAAATAAAGAAATACTATGTTAGTTGCTCAAACTTTGGGATTGTATCATTTCTCTTTCCATGGGTAAATTTACATCGCACGAGACCAAAGGTCGCGCGGTCTCGTGTGATATGGACTTTATGCAAGCAACTCAAAGTGATATAACGCCACAGATCAACCATCATATGTTCCCTATACATTACTCTTTTACAACTTTTCTACTCATATAATCTTAATAAAACATGGTTTAAAGGTATGGTGGGGGAATTTCGCTTTACTACAATTTAGAAACAGCTGCTACCAGCTTTTATTACTAACCTCATTTCTGACAGCAAATATTGGGAGGTACTGTCGTTGTGACTGAAGGGTGCGTTTCTTTGCGAACTCACTGACAGCTTCGGTCTTATCGTTGAGCAGGTCGGCGAACTTGTGGTCTGCCTTGTAATCTCGCTCCTCCCTCTCATCCTAATCGTTATAAAATACAAGGTAATAAATGAGGTGAATAAAGGAAGAACACTGTTGGTTAAAGCTCATATGCATTGCAGAGAGCTAATGGCATATAACTTTTTCAGTTAGAACAGAGGGATGCCAATACACAGCAATAGTCCATTTGCAGAAAGAGTCACTGTTAAGTCACCATATTTAACACTGAATACTGAAAATCTTATAATAGTCTTATCATTAAGATTCCAAATCTAATGTTCTAGCTTTTTTTTTCAAATTTTATCGACATTTTATTACAAATATCACTAATGTAATATCACTAATTTCGTACTTTCAGGAAAAAAGTCTCTACTATTGAGGATCACCTATTGCATTAAAGTACGACAAATATCCTAAGCAATATGGCTGGTTATCAAACATGTCCTATACACATTTCAATCTACTTTGGTGATGATTGGACAAAGGCTTTGAAAGTAATTGATTGAAAAATATAAATTTTAGATCAATTTTTTAATTAAAGGGCAATAACTCTCAAATTACTCAAGCGATATAACTGGTTATCAAATTAGTTCAGATATTCTGCCAATACACATTCTGACATAATTTAGTGATGATTGGACAAAGTTATCGTTTTGATAAGGCAAAATTTAAGGGAATTCCTATAATTAAAGGGGGATAACTATCGAATAACAATATGGCTGGGTGGTAAAATTATTGATCAGACATTAAAGATTTTAGGAAATTACTACCGTAAATGACTGGGTATTAGACGCACTTTTTTCCCTCAGATTTTGATGCAAAAAAATGCCTGCGTATAATACCCAGTAACAATTTTTTGAACTTTTTTTCTGAGGTCAATTTCAAGCCGAGAGTTTGTTTAGATTTATGTAGAAAGGGATGTTACTCGAGTCATATTGATCGAGTATATACGGGTTAAAACGGCAGTTGAAGATCGGGATACGGTATATCGTAAGTCGTTTATAATTTCAACAAAAATATTTTTCAATTAAAGTTACCGTAATTCACCTAATTTAATTAATAATTTATTTTGCGTACCTAATTTTCGGACACCCAAAGGACATCAATCATAACTTTCATAGTTACCAAGTTTCACAGACGAAGATTATTGATTTTTATCTTTACAATGCCTGGCTAGATTACCTAACCGTATACACCACTGTGACAATTTAATTAGTTACTACCCATCCTAAACGATTTATTGCCTGTTGAAAAGGAAGTGTGATATATTTATTTGAGGATTAAACAAACAAGGGCAATCAAGGGATTAAGAAAACATCGACATGGCATGTTTGTAAAACGATCTGCCAATAAGCTTTCAAACTTGTACCACACTTATAGACTATATGAAGCAATAATCGTACAGTTATACATTAATCCTGCATAGCAATGTCCATGCTCTCCACGAGATCCTCGTGGGTATACCTGTAAGTTATGTGACGTCACACAGTGTGACTCTTTGATCTGAAGCCGATAGAATGTGTTTATTCAGTTCAGTACATGTATAAAATGGTGTTTTAATTAACTTCAAGAAGGATTTACACTTATAGGCGTAATAAATAAGTTTATGACCATTGATTACTACGGATAAATTAATAAGTGGTAAAAAGCAAACATGAAGAAAAAAGGCAGGTTAAACAAACATGTAAATAAAATGTAAAAATGATAATTTTCTATGTATTCGGAGAGCGAAAAAAATAATTAATTTATAGTGTCCGAACTCTTGTGAATTACGGTATTCAATATTATTTTGAAAAATAAATTGAATTAACCAATAATCAAACTTACATATAAAAAAGCAAAGTTGGGCACTGTCAAAATATTTTTTGCATAACATAACTTTTCATTCTCGACAGTATGGTTGTATGGTTTTAAAGATAACCATCGCCATTTTCACGAAAAAAATTTTTTTGTCACTGTCAACAAACAGGGTGGCTGAAAATGCCGGACGATTTTGACATTTTTTCTATGCGTCTTTTAACCAAAAACATAGATTAAAAGTTTTTTTCTCGGATTTTTCACAGATTTTTTTCCCTCCGTCTAATACCCCCTATCGTCTTATACCCAGTCATTTACGGTATAATCAATGGGACAGAACCCTGGAATGACTTGAGGGATATGGCTATTTATGGATCTTTTCTGAGATATTATGCCCATACACATTGTGACCAAATTTGGTGATAATTGGACGAAGGATTTTAAAGTAATATAGCTAAAATGACCAATTTTTGATTATTTTTATCAAATTTGTCCAAGATATTATGCCAATACACACTCTGACCAAATTTGGTAATGATTTGACAAAGGCTTCTTAAGTTATTTAGTGGACAACATAATGGATGCTGCCCGCTCTTACACTGCAGGTAAAAAACTATCAAATGGGCATATAAAAATGAAAGTTTAACAAAAAACAAAAAAAACAGTTGACAGTAATTGGTCACATGTCATTACCTCCTCTTCCTTCTTCTTAACACCCATGACATCCCCAATCCTCGTCCCCGCAAGCTCCCATTCCTTCTTCTGAGCCTTACGACGCTCCTTCTGTTCCCGATGTGTGCGCACCACTGCACATCCCTTCCGTGATACCACAGCCATGTCAGATGTTGGGTCCTACAGTATGTACATACATTCAGAAACTATTTAAAAGAAAGGATTTATTACTTCAGATTTAAATGCCCCTTCACCATTGTCACACACTACATTTCCAGATGTGAGCGCCCATACCCCAAACCCCTTCTAGGATACAACTGTCATACCCAAGGTTAGGTCATGTTTCCCACTAGGCTGTCACCAAGACTCTAATAGACCCTAACTGCTATTAAAATTTTAAAAATGATGATGAGATAAAAATGCAACACCACTGCCATGTTGGAAGTAGTTCATTTTTTGTACAATACATGAACAATCTAAAATAAAGCAAATACAGAGACAGCGTTTACTCTTCACATAAATGAGTCTGAAGTTTTAAACAGGATTATTAGGTACCTTGACAGGAACAACTGGTTCTGGCTGCTTGGTGAAAACGATCCTGCCATCGAGGAACGGAGGAACAATGTTGTGTACGAGCAAGTGAACGCGAGCCTCACTTTCATCCTCAAAATCTTCGTCATAATTGAGCTTCTCGACAACACCACTACGCAACATCCTGTTGGTCTCCCAGAGTTCTATGTCCTGCAAGAGATGTACGAATCTGTTGAACAGTTTATAGTAATACTGATAGTATTGTTATCATCCTCTATTCAAGTTCTTACACTTTTTTTTTCTTTTTTTAATATTAAGCTTCTAAAACAGATTTAAAGACTAAAGAGGAAAGAACTCTTATACAATGTCAACCTTCCATCAATGTAAAACCATGACAATACAAGTAATTTGTCATTTCACACAAATCACATTTACCTTATTTATCTGGCGTTGCCGCGCCGACATGCGATTCTTTTTCTTCTTCTCAACCTCTTCCTCCTTACGTTTCGTGTAGGCAGTGGACATGCCAGCAAAGGGGTTGTTTTGGTCGTCGTAGCCCTCATCTAGCCCGTACCACTCACGATCCAGTCTCTTCTGCTCAGCCTCCCAGATAGCCTGCTGCTCCTCATCTCTGACCTCCTCATCATCACCGTCTAGATGGGAGATTCAAATCAATATAATAATTACTCGGATTTATGTTTTATTTACACTAATTTATTTTATTTTGATAGCCATGAAAGGTAATATTTATAAAAATACATTTTCCATGTCTGTTTCCAACATAAACTTATCCCTTATCCATTCATACTTCTCTAAAAGCACTACCCTATTGTGCAAGAGTCACATATATATATACATTGTTAATTGAGTATAACTCACCATCTGTACCGGCCACCCGTGGTGTGTTCCTCATTCTCCGTCTATCATCTGCCCACTCGTTATACTTGTGGGTAGGGGTTGGCAGTGGTGTCTCGTCTGACCTCTTTGACCTGCAAAATTGTAGAGAAAATTGTTGTTCTAGTTTTGGGGCCTACTGCAAATCATTTCTGATTGATCATTAATTTAGAGATGCTTTCACCCCACTGTATGAGATTTTGTTCTCAGCATGATTTACAGATACAGTTGAACACCGCTGTTTCGAACACCGTTTATCCGGGTTCATCTACTAGTCATGACCAACTAGCATACCAAGTATGAAGTTCCTGGGTCTAAGCGTTCTATAGTTATTGAGCAGAAACAAAGTGTGACGTATGGACAGACGGACGGACTGACAGACAGGACAAAAACAATATGTCTCCCCATGAATGGGGGAGACATAAATAGCGTATATATTAGTTTCCCACTTAATAGTGTGTACATTTAGCTTGTGAAATTCACATGATTAGTACAGATACATATACCCACGCTATTTTTAAATTTACTGTCATTTATGAGGTAGAAAAACTCAGTAAATTTCAAATTGAAAAAAATGCCGGGAAAGATTCATGTGTATGTATTTATATTAATCTTATAACTTTTGTCTTTTGTCACCATTATAGTTTGAGTATCTGATAATTGTATTTTGAGTCAGAGGCCTTGTATTACAATAAACTACTGTGAAATCATTAATGTTCGTGGGCATGAAATTTCGTGGTTTGCCGAAAAAAAACAATTTCGTGGGTACTTGAATTCGTGGATTTTCATTTTTGAAAAAAAAATCGAAGATGCGATCGTCCTAGATCGTCTGCATAATATCCACGCGCTGGCCCGTGATTTCCGTCTTCTACGTCACTCGGTTTATGACACTCGCTAATGTGGTACGACATGCCAATTAGTGCATATACCCATGTCACTTATCGATTTAATTGGGAATAAAGGTAATAAAAGAAGATGTACCCTGATCATAAATACAGATAGGGGAAGCCATTGAATGCCAATTCAAAATTTTGCAAACTGTGAAAACACCGAAAAGGTGCGTATATTGTCACGTTCGGTGCTTAGTAACCTTCAATGTACTAGTAATCGATTAATTATTTCATTAAATAAAAAAATCGAGTACAGACACTCATCACGCACATCTTGTAAACTTGGAGATTTTCATTAACAGCACACGTTTAAACACGTGCTTATAACTGTCATTTGCTGCATAAAACACATTTAATTGATTTGGTTCATTATTTGTTAAAGGCAGTTATAATATATTAACAGAATAATGATCGTAAGTTATACAAAGAGACAGGTTTTAACACTGTATACTGCGACCTCTGTAAATAATATACTAGAGTATGTACGTAACAAGGCAATTGAAAAAGTGAATAAAGGGTTTATATTTCGTGGGATCTTGAATTCGTGGATCACCCAACCCACGAAAACCACGAACATTAATGCCCCACGAACATTAATGATTTCACAGTATGTTATGTAATAGGCAGAAATTTTAGCGATCAACAGATAAAGGCATCTTATAAAGCAACAAATTTCTTACAACCTTTCGAAAATTCATTATTTCAAAGCTCACAATAATTTGCAAATGTACATGTTTATTAACATCACCTTTATATTCTACAAATATATCACCTTTTACTGGACCTTCCGGATTCTGATCGGAACACAGAGTCACCTCCCCTGTCAGCTCGGTCACTTGGAGTCAGCAGGTCCCAGCTTGTATGTTTCGCTGGAGTACCATCATCGTCATCATCCCAAGCTGACCGTGATGGTGTGTCTGAATGAGGTCAGTTTACAAAAGTTAACTGCATATCATAGTGGTATTAAAGCTGCACTCTCACAGATATACCATTTTGACAATTTTTTTATTTTTTGTCTTGGAAAGAGCAAATTTTTGCGTAAATATCTGCAAACCAATGATATAAGATTGCTAACAAAAATTCAGATCGTTGATTTTCATATTTCCGTTCGAAAATTAATATTTTATGGCTTAAACCGTTACTAACGGTTTAAGAAAAATGCATAAATAATCAATTTTTGAAGTTGAATATAAAAATCTGCGATCTAATTTTTTGTCAGCAGTCTTATATAACTGGTTTCCATGGACTTTCGCAAAAATTGGCTCATTCCATACAAAAAATAAAAAAAGTTGTCAAAACGTTCAATCTGTGAGAGTGCAGCTTTCAATACTACATTTTCATTACCAGTAATAACAAAAAATAATGGAATACAGAATTCCAATCAATTCACTGGCAATCATAGGAAAAACAAGTAAATGACAAAGTACAATATATGTACAGTATACTCTCATGATTTATCAGAGCCTTTTTCCAGTCTTTTGCGACAGGTGTCTACGCTCTTTAGAAGAGAAATGTTCATCTTGCTTTCCATGTTAAGGGAACTATTGAATACGTATACCTCATATTTATTCTCTTATTTATCAAAAACCAACTGTGATTGAAGCATTGATATATTATAAAATGAACCAAAAAAGATACCTTTAAATCCATTTTTTCATGACATTAAATGCTTTTGAGAGGGGCAATGGGGCCTTAGCGTGGCTCCAAAACATGCCAAATATGCCCAGTGTATAATCATTAAAATCTCTATGAATAGATTTTTCAAGCAATGTACAAACAAATCAATTAACCCTATTCAAAGATCAGTTACAGTCTGTCACTAAACTGCCTCTAACCTTTCACTTTGTAATGTGGTGTGCCAGGCTCATCTCTCCTTCCTGGTGTTTCACTCCAGTCACGTGAGCTCCTCCTTCCCGGTGTTTCACTCCAGTCACGTGAGCTTCGACTGCTTCGCTCTGAGTGCCGATCTCTCTGTTCTGATCTTCTCTCTGACCCTCGGTCCCGACCCCGATCTCCATCTGTGTGTACAAAGATTTTCAGCCCATATAAACAGTTTTATTTTTTACAAATAAAGTACACATTATACAACATATTTATAAATGGAACACAGAATGACTGGTAAGTACATGGAATTATATTTTCCCCCATATTCTTCTAGGACTGCATCAATACAACAAAGAAATATCGCAATAAGTATTTTATTTTGTCAATAACTTTACCAAACAAACATTTTTTTTCAAAGTTTCATTTGGAATAAGTCACTCAAATTAGGAAAACAATATATGTTTTTGCAATTGGAACCACGCCAATAAAACATAAAAAACACCTGAGTAACCTAGCTGTGTTGCAGAGTTAACCTACTTCTGCTTCTACTGTCGCGATGTCTGTCTCTTTCTCTGTCCCTATCTCGTCTGTCCCGTTTGCCCTCTTGATGTTTAGTTGCGGCATACACACCCTTCTCCCGTCCCCTTTCCTGTCGACGATGCTGTCGGTCACGTGCCTCTGAGCTTACGCCACCAGGGTGGGATGGCGTGTCTACTCTGCTCCCCCGATATTTCCTAATGCAACATAATTAATTTTGTTTACAATGGTAAATATTTAAAATATCTAATAAAAAGAAAAGAAAAAATAACAATATAACATTGGTATTTAACCTTAATACTGATTATTTAAGTGATAAGGTAAAGTAATTGCTACAGAAATTATACCAGTATTACCATTTAAATTTGATCATTATAAATACTTATAGGAATACAGTTGCCTTCTTGACACAAATGTTATGCTCTTTTACATAGCAATTCAATGGGCTATATATAAAATAAGTGCTAAAACTCAAACTCTTACTTAGAGGAAACCAGAAGGGTTAAAGAGTACCTTGTTTTCTTGTTTGACCGATCTCTTTTCCTTTCATCTTCATCTGAATCACTGGACTCGCTGCTACTACTGCTGAAATCATCTTCGTCTTTATATGAAGACACTTTTGATTTCTTTTTTGAATTTATGCTGTCATTCTCGGCAGGTCTCTTGGCCGCTGCAAGTTTGTCGAGGCCAAGTAGAGAGGGCTTCTTGAAGGAAAACTTGTCCACATCTGTCGCCGGACCTTTCTTCATTATAATAAGCCCACCTGACTGGTTTCCTGTCAAGCCTTCAAGGCGATGTAGCGCTGGATCATCATCAGGGCTGATGACTGACATCGTTATCTACTGTTTGCATGAAATATACAATCATCATAAATCTGCTACACTTTTTATAATTAAGTATAATAAAATATGCAACTGCTTATGCTATATCATAATCATGTAGAGTGTTCAACATAAGTACATTTAAAACCTGTGGGCCCGTTTCTTTTAAGGATCTTAGTTGCAACCTTAATAGTCTTTAATCTGTATAAATTTCATAAATGGCAACAAGTTGATTTATTTTAAATTTATCACAAACATAAACAAGTGTTTAGTTGTAGTGTGTGTGGGCTAGAACCAGCCGCCCAGTTAGCTCAGTTGGTTAGAGCTCCGTGCTAGTGTTTTGACGGTCGTGGGTTGGAGCCCCACACTAGGCACACTTTTCCAAGGTTTACTTTACTGGTGGCAGCAGTAAACGGCAGGAGTGCCTCCGTTGGCCTTAAAGATTTATGGGGGGAGGAGTGTAGTGTGTGTGGGTTAGAACCAGCCGCCCGGTTAGATCAGTTGGTTAGAGCGCCGTGCTAGTGCCGGCGGTTGTGGGTTCTAGCCCCATAACGGGCACACTTTTCCTCCCAGGTTTACTTTATAGTGTAGATTCAAAACAGTTCAATCAACTACATTTGTTTAAATATTTTGTTGAAAACCTATAAAATTCCTTATATTCATTACTGATCATTTTCAACAACTTGACTAAGTACAAGATTGTCCCAACATTGACTTGCGATAGACAATCAGACAACCGTGAAATTTGCAAATCCACTAGTCCAAATAATTGTACGTTGACGGATTTTTTTTAGATTTTTGATATGGCAAATCCTTCACGTACAAATTGTTTAGTATCAAAAGTGGGTAGTCCGTGCCAAAAAAGGTTCGCTAAAGCTAAGCTAAAAGCTGAGCAAAAAGCACAGCTAAAAGCACAGCTAAAAGCATAGCTAAAAGCATAGCTAAAAGCTTAGCGGTATTGGCTCGAAAAAGCGCAGCTTTTTTTTATAAAAAACGCAGCTTTTTGGGAAAAAAAACAACACAGCTGCTGCGCTAAAGCTATGCTTTTTTGTCAAAATAGCTTAGCTAATTTCTTAAAAAAGCTCAGCTCTTGGTGATATTGGGCTAAATAGCTAAGCTATTTTTATGAAAAGCGCAGCTTTATGGCGGTATTGGCCCAAAAGCTAAGCTTTTTGATGGAGCTGCGCTTTTTCTTAAATAGCTAAGCTAATTATGAAAAGCGCAGCTTTATGGCGGTATTGGCCCAAAAGCTTAGCTTTTTCTAAAAATAGCTTAGCTAATTATGAAAAACGCAACTTTATGGCGGTATTGGACCAAAAGCTAAGCTTTTTGATGGAGCTGCGCTTTTTCTTAAATAGCTCAGCTTTTTGGCGGTACTGGCCCAAAAGCTTAGCTTTTTCTAAAATAGCTTAGCTAATTATGAAAAGCGCAGCTTTATGGCGGTATTGGCCCAAAAGCTTAGCTTTTTCTAAAATAGATTAGCTAATTATGAAAAGCGCAGCTTTATGGCGGTATTGGCTCAAAAGCTTAGCTTTTAAAATAGCTTAGCTAATTATGAAAAGCGCAGCTTTTTGGCGGTATTGGCCCAAAAGCTTAGCTTTTTCTAAAATAGCTTAGCTAATTATGAAAAGCGCAGCTTTATGGCGGTATTGGCCCAAAAGCTTAGCTTTTTCTAAAATAGCTTAGCTAATTATGAAAAGCGCAGCTTTATTGCGGTATTGGCCCAAAAGCTTAGCTTTTTCTAAAATAGCTTAGCTAATTATGAAAAGCGCAGCTTTATGGCGGTATTGGCCCAAAAGCTTAGCTTTTTCTAAAATAGCTTAGCTAATTATGAAAAGCGCAGCTTTATGGCAGAATTGGCCCAAAAGCTTAGCTTTTGGATGGGACTGTGTTTTTTCTTCAAAATAGCTTAGCTAATTATGAAAAGCGCAGCTTTATGGCGGTGTTGGCCCAAAAGCTTAGCTTTATGATGAAGCTTTTCAAATAGCTTAGCTAATTTAGCGCAGCTTTTAAAAAAAAAAAACGTAGCTCCTATTTTCATAAAAAATACCACAGGTAAAGAAAAGATTTTACAAAAAAACGCACAAAAACACACTTGAGTGTATCTAAAGTGCATTTTTTAACAAAAATATACGCTTTAAACGAAATTAAACAAAAAAAAATGCACCATTAGTGTGTTTAAACCGCGTTATATATATATATTGAACCATCAAAAATAGAACACATTTGAATAAATACATAGACATTTTGCTTTATTTAAATTCCTAAACATGAGTTTGTGTTACATATATTGTTATTATTTCATATTTAATTTTACATGACACCTTGTAACTGGACATAATGTATTTACAGACAGACAAACAAGTACATATTTGTCAAATTTACCAATAATAAAATAACCTTTTACTCAGTGGCAAAAATAATTGATAGAAAATCATGAAACTGTTAAAGCTACAAATTGGAAAAGGACAGTCTCAAGGATCTTTTGTTATATTTTTGTCAAATCTAGAGATTCCTGACAGCTCTGGAATAAAACAGGGTATCATATTTTAAATAAGTAATGACTTTATTAGTACTTAACTTAAATTGATTGATCCAATTTGGCCAGTTTCCAATAACTGGTAAGCCATGTGGCAGATGGCAGTTTTATGACCCCTCCAAAAACCAACACTGTAATCATTTGTATAGCATTAAAGGTGCTAGTGTGCATATGTATGGAAACATGGCAATTTCAGCTTAATATGTTAATATGATATTAACATATTATGTAAGGATGAAAACAAGTGCATCTTCATAGAGTTTTAAAACTACGTAAATCTACTATCTGGGACCAATAATCCTACATCCAGCTACTATCTACAACAGCATTGTTATTTATTAAAACATGTGCACTAGATTGAAAGTTGACAAATAAAAGTCCCACATGTAGTCAAGTGTCATAACAGTGAAATTAACAACTGAAATAAAGAATACATACCATGACCTGAGTGCTTTCACATGTCAGTTTATCACAAATCATCCAACAGTGGTATGTCATGTTTCTAATCATAGTTCATATTTATCTGATCTAATGATCATTATTTTACTTCACTAATCCCTTTACTATTAATTTGTTTTAATTGGTGTGAATTCATTTATTAATTAAAACATCATCAAAATTCTTTTAATGAAATCCCAACAAAATGGCTACCAGTAGCTTTGATTTGAAATTGGCTCCCTGAATGCTGAGATTTAATTGGTCCTTGGTACAATCAGATAAGATCAGGCTTATCATGCATGTTGTAAAATTGGAAAGGAAATGACAAAGAATTTGGTAGTGGCATTACAAGAAATTTAAGGAATAATAATTCTATAAATGTTGTTATTACATGCAATTGATTATTGCCTATAAGTAAAATGTGTTCTTTTGATTTAAATAAAAAAATATAATATATTTTTGAAAAATAATCTTTCTTTTTATTTCATTATTTTATTTTATTTTAGTTTGAAGGTATATTGATCAATAATAAAATGCTTATTTACTGATTGATTGATTGATTGATTGATTGATTGATTGATTGATTGATTGATTGATTGATTGATTGATTCATTCATTCATTCATTCATATTCTTGTATTTATGTGTATATTTCATAAATGTTTACTTTATTACACAAAGATACTACTTTTTTTACCTAAACTAAAAGATGCACTTCTTAGTAAAAAGATACACTTAAAATGCACTCTTTAATGACAGTAGATTATCAATAAAACTAAAGATACTTTAAAAAGGGATGCCAATAAAAAAAAGATGTATCTTCTGTTCCTGCCAAAATATTTATGCCCAAAACTACAGAATAATGTGTTATAAATAAATAATAAAAAAATGAATTTCACTATATAAACCTTTGTTTTTTCTCCAGAAGCTTAGTCTTTTGTTTGAAAAGCTTAGTCTTTTAAAGAAATACTAACCCAATTTTAATTTTGGAAAAGACGCAGCTAATATGAAAAAGACGCAGCTTTTCTAAGAGGCAATCTTTTACCTAGTCAAAAGACGCAGCTTTAGCTAAGCTTTGATTTAAAAAACGCATCTTCATAAACAAAAAGTGCAGCTTAGAAGAAAAAACTCAGCTTTTAGAGAAAAGAACATAGCTTTTGTGCAGCTCTTTTTTAAAAAGCGCAGCTTTGAAGTAAAAGCGCAGCTTTTTAGAGAAAAAAACATAGCTTTAGCTAAGCTATTATTAAAAAGCACAGCTTTTGCTAACCTTCCTATAAAAAACACAGCTTTTGCTAAGCTTTTTCAAAATAGCTTAGCTAAAAAAACGCAACTTTTTGAAAAGCATAGCTTTAGCTAAGCTAAAGCTGCGCTTTTTAGAAAGCTGAGCTTTTTTTTGGCACGGGTGTTGTTCCGATCAGGATTCCGGGTTAAAGCATATAGCGTCTATAAAATATCATAAAAACAAGAAATATTACCAGATAATGTTATTTTATATTAGTTCCGTACAAAAAAAAATAAATATCCAACTTATAATTATGAGTTTGACGGCTTTTTTTCATTTCATTCTGTCAAAACATAACGATATATACAAGAAGGGCACCTGCAAGGCTTTAGGGCACAGTTTTAAATCGCTCGGAACATTTCAATATTTTTAAAACACCCCCGTTTTTTGCACATTCCCGTTTAGACGTTAGGGATTGGAAGAATCCCGTATAACACGTCTATTATTTTAGACTACAAATCCACTAGCAATTCTAGTGTAAAAATTCAAGCTTGCTGTTCCAAAAGTCTAACATCTATGACTTAATAATACAACACATTTAATTATTTCTCCAAAATCACTTAAATAATTATTACTTCAAACCTTTTACGTCCGCTTTCAACGTGAAGCAAGCATCCAAACTTACTTGATTCAATGATGTCCGAAAGAATCCTTATCCGAAATCAAATACTATCCAAAACAATTGAAAACTATTAATCAATAGGTAATTATATCGTTTCGATGATTTAGTATGACAATGTCAAAATATTAGGTACTCTCAGAGTAAATATTGTCGCCAAATTCTTGAGTATTTCATTAAAATTGAATTTATTTCACTAAAATCGTAGAACTTCGCATGTGCATTGAGTCATGACGGCAAGTAAGAAACGGCGAAGAAAACGGTAAGTTAAGTACCAGTGGAAGTACTCGTTTCTACGCATATTTCATCAGCAATGATCTCCCCAATGTTCACTCGATGCTTTATTAAGAAGAAATGGAAATGAAATATCAAGAATCCTTGACTCGACCACTGACTCAGTACATAGATAAGTGAGCAAAACATCGCTTTGCAAACAATACCTGAGCTGGACTCTTTTTGAGGTTTTAACCGGAGAAATAACTAGAGGAATACAAGAAAATAGCTTTTTTGACTAAAATACGAAAATAAGTTTGTTTTGATGGAAATAAAGTTATTTTCGCGAAAGTAAGATTTTGATAAAAATCTGAAAATAAGGTGAGTTTGCGCGAAAATAACACTTTTTGACAATTATGTACTTAGTTTGAGCTAAAATAAAGTTATTTTTGAGAAAATAAGAATTTGATAAAAATCTGCTACATTTTGGCGAAAATAACATTTTTGACAAAAATGTAGTTAGTATTTGGATAAAATAAAGTTTTTTTTGCGGAAATAAGTTTTGGTAAAAATCACGCCTGTAAAAGTGTTGCTTTTTAATATTTACGATACTGTCAGGGTGGGCACTACTGTAATTGTCTATGAATAGCCGTTCTAAGTTTTGTTTGAGTTAGTCTGGTTCCCTGCTTACTGATATTTCACAGAGTACGTCCCGATAACGATAGTGTTATGGGAAGGAACTCCAGACTATGTTTGAGTTTGCATGTTGTTGTTTCTGCAATGTAGGTCAGTGAACACCAATATTCTCATATAATTTTTATGATCTTGGGAGGAATCACGATAGTGACTCATTGGCACATAATGTGTTGTGTCGTGCACAAACATTCATGGGTAGTTTAGAAAAATCACCGTCGGAAATTGGGCATGGCAATCGCTTGTGTAGAATCTCACCGTTGAACCAGGGTTGGACATGACAATCGGTTGTGTAGAAAATAACCGTGGGGAGTTGAGCATGGCAATCGGTTGTGTAGATTCTCGCCGTTAGTCCAGCGTTGCGAATTGCAATCGGTTGTGTAGAAAATTACCGTGGGGAGTTGGGCATGGCAATCGGTTGTGTAGAATCTCAACGTTGGGCCAGGGTTGGGCATGACAATTGGTTGTGTAGAACTTCCTCGTGGGAAGTTGGGCATGGCAATCGGTTGCGTAGAACATCCCCATGGGAAGGTGGGCATGGCAATCGGTTGTGAAGAACCTCCCCGTGGGAAGTTGGGCACGGCAATCGATTGTGTAGAACCTCCCCGTGGGAAGTTGGGCATGGCAATCGGTTGTGAAGAACCTCCCCGTGGGAAGTTGGGCATGGCAATCGGTTGTGTAGAACCTCCCCGTGCAAAGTTGGGCATGGCAATCGGTTGTGTAGAACTTCACCGTGGTGAGTTTGGCATTGAATGGGTTGTGTAGAAACTCACCATGGAGAGCAGTTTGGCATTGGATGTGTTGTTTAGAACCTCATCGTAGTGAATTAAGCATTTTACTAATTGTTTAGAACCCCACCGTTGGTGAGTAGGGATTTGAATGGGTTGTGTAGAACCTCACCGTTGGGAGTTTGGCTTTGGATGGGTTGTGTAGAACCTCACCGTTGGAAGTTTGGCTTTGGATGGGTTGTGTAGGACCTCACTGTTGGGAGTAGGGCATTGGATGGATTGTGTAGAACCTCACCGTTGTGATTAAAGCTTTGGATAGGTTGTGTAGAACCTCACCGTTGGGAGTAGGGCATTGAATGGGTTGTGTAGAACCTCACCGTTGGGAGAAAGGCTTTGAATTGTGTAGAACCTCACCTTTGGGAGTAGGGCATTGAATGGTTGTTAAGAACCCCACCGTTGGGAGTAGGGCATTGGATGGGTTGTTAAGAACCCCACCGTTGAGAGTAGGGATTTGGATGGGTTGTTAAGAACCCCACCGTTTGGAGTAAGGCTTTGGATGGGTTGTTCAGAACCTCACCGTTGGGAGTTTGGCTTTGGATAGGTTGTGTAGAACCTCACCGTTGGGAGTAGGACTTTGGATGGGTTGTGTAGAACTTCACCGTTGGGAGTAAAGCTTTGGATGGATTGTGTAGAATCTCACCGTTGAGAGTAGGGCTTTGGATGGGTAGTGTAGGATCTCACTGTTGGGAGTAAGGCTTTGGATAGGTTGTGTAGAACCTCACCGTTGGGAGTAGGGCATTGAATGGGTTGTGTAGAACCTCACCGTTGGGAGTTTGGCTTTGGATGGGTTGTGTAGAACCTCACCGTTGGGAGAAAGGCTTTGGATAGGTTGTGTAGAACCTCACCTTTGGGAGTAGGGCATTGAATGGGTTGTTAAGAACCCCACAGTTGGGAGTAGGGCTTTGGATGGGTTGTTAAGAACCCCACCGCATGGAGTAGGGATTTGGATGGGTTGTTAAGAACCCCACCTTTAGGAGTAAGGCTTTTGATGGGTTGTTCAGAACCTCACCGTTGGAAGTTTGGCTTTGGATAGGTTGTGTAGGACCTCACCGTTGGGGTAAGGCTTTGGATTGGTTGTGTAGAACCTCACCATTGGGAGTAAAGCTTTGGATGGGTTGTGTAGAATCTCACCGTTGAGAGTAGGGCTTTGGATGGGTTGTGTAGGATCTCACCGTTGGGAGAAAGGCTTTGGATAGGTTGTGTAGAACCTCACCGTTGGGAGTAGGGCTTTGGATGGGTTGTGTAGAAACTCACCGTTGGGAGTAGGGCTTTGGATGGGTTGTTAAGAACCCCACCGTTGGGAGCAGGGCATTGGATGGATTGTGTAGAACCTCACCGTTGGGAGTAGGGCTTTGGATGAGTTGCTAAGAACCCCACCGTTGGGAGTAGGGCTTTGGATGGGTTGTGTAGGACCTCACCGTTGGGAGTAAGGCTTTGGATGGGTTGTGTAGAACCTCACCGTTGGGAGTAGGGCTTTGGATGAGTTGTTAAGAACCCCACCGTTGGGAGTAGGGATTTGGATGGGTTGTGTAGGACCTCACCGTTGGGAGTAAGGATTTGGATGGGTTGTGTAGAACCTCACCGTTGGGAGTAGGGATTTGGATGGGTTGTGTAGGACCTCACCATTGAGAGTAAGGCTTTGGATGGGTTGTGTAGAACCTCACCGTTGGGATTAGGGTTTGGATGGGTTGTGTAGAACATCACCGTTGGTGAGTAGGGCTTTGGATGGGTTGTGTAGAACCTCACCGTTGGGAGTAAGGCTTTGGATGGGTTGTGTAGAACCTCACCGTTGGGAGTAGGGCTTTGGATGGGTTGTGTAGAACCTCACCGTTGGGAGTAGGGATTTGGATGGGTTGTGTAGGACCTCACCGTTGGGAGTAAGGCTTTGGATGGGTTGTGTAGAACCTCACCGTTGGGAGTAGGGCTTTGGATGGGTTGTGTAGAACCTCACCGTTGGTGAGTAGGGCTTTGGATGGGTTGTGTTGAACCTCAACGCTGGGAGTAGGGCGTTGGATGGGTTGTGTAGAACCTCACCGTTGGGAGTAGGGATTTGGATGGGTTGTGTAGAACCTCACCGTTGGGAGTAGGGCTTTGGATGGGTTGTGTAGGACCTCACCGTTGGGAGTAGGGCTTTGGATGGGTTGTGTAGAACCTCACCGTTGGAAGTAGGGCTTTGGATGGGTTGTTAAGATCCTCACCGTTGGGTGTAGGGCATGCGATGGGTTGTGTAGAACCTCGTTGTGAATTTGGCATTGGATCGATATACATATTGCCACAATTAAGATCGAGAATGCTGGTGTTTTCTTCGTTTTAATTTGTAAAAGTTCTCTTTTACCCCAATGATACTAGACGAAGACCATGAAGACCGCACTACGTCCTGGCAAATTCGACGAACGCAACGAGGACGCGGTCAAATTCTTAAAATATGCTTTACTTAAGTTCATACTACGTCCTTACTGCGTCCCTGCCAGGCATTTACTGCGTCTCACATGTTCTAAATACGATCTTACTGTGCGCATCTTTACGCGCGCACCACGTCCAATGCATTCTTAATAAGCGCGCACCACGAAATCACGTATTAACAACCGAATGAGGTCTTCTACCACATGGCACAAACGTACCATATGAAGTCGTAGAAAAGGCGTGGAGAGGTTGTGGTTAGAACTCCATTGACGTAGCAAAACGCAATGACAACCTAGAGACAACTCGATGAAAACGCCATTCAATATTGCTCGTCCAGTACCACGCTTTCACTACGTTAATCAAGTTCCTACTAGGTTTTAGTTACGCCGTCTCTACGTCCATGCCGTCGTTAATACGTTCTCATTAAGTTCTTACTACGTCCTGATACGACCACGTCCTCACTACGTTTTATTTAACATGTTCAAAGTCTGCTCACGCCCTTCACGTCCATATAGCCCAAACCACCTTCTTATCGGTGTCTACTGCGTTCCTTCTACGTTGGCCCATCTTACAAGAGAGGCATTGGAAGGTCATCAGTGCTTTTTCTCCCACCTTAGTTAAACAAAATAAAGTTAAAATGCATTTTTCGCTGGAACTCTTTTGAGCGTAGTGAATATAATTTGCCTATAGATTTGTAATGATTTGTGGTTGTAATAGATATGCACGCAGTGATTCGAAATATGTAGATTTAAATAGTTCTGAGGAGAGTGCATGATTATTTCTTGAATGCAGCGTGAACACTTTTTGGAGCTGTTTTATGCGAGAACAAGAGAATGTTTCTATGGTGATACAGACGACGGTCTTCAACAAGGGAGATAATTGCGTGATGAAAATAAAAAAGGAAATTCCATATGTGTACTTTTTTTATCTTCACCCGTGGGCAAGGTAAGGATTTCCAACACGGCCAAATATTTTGATAAATGTATCTGGGGTGGGGGAGGTTGATTTCTTCCCCAGTGCTTACAATTGCACATCTGGCAAAACTGCTATCAGTGTGTGTATACCACGTGATAAATTACGTCATACATACTACGACGGAAGGCAACATTTTGCTTAAAATACAGACTTAAATCAAAGATTGTTCTACATTAATTTGTCCAAAATTCTTACAATCCCATTCGTTTAAGTGTGCCAGTGTTATGAATGTCGCAAATGTAGTGAATGTCGCGAATATAAGATTTCAATAATTATTTTACTGTTGATTTATATGGTGATATTTTCAAAGTGTATTTTATATCAGTATTTACTTGTATGCATAATACACATATATAATCATATACACGTATAGATTATTGTCGTATTCGCTCAAAATCAAAATTAACAGATGTTTGGACATTGCTGGTGAATAATGGCTCACATGCAGCATTGGTCAAGATTACTTTCATATACTATCAAGTATATACCCGCTTCGTTTCATCAAGACTTTGTGAATCACACGAGAAATGACAGTGCGAGTAGTAGCAATGGTCACGACAATGGTCCCTATTATTCTACGACGTGAGTACGAATGTTAACGATTACTTAAAACCTATGTCGTGACAGATAAAATAGTCGTACTTATATGGCTGTTATTCGCATTCCCCCTTGTGGGATAATCGTCGGTAATTCGGGCCATGTCCTGCCAATTCCTCCCGATAAACACCTCATAAAGTCGTGTCACGATCGATCCTCGACCTTCTACTAGTCCTCTACTCACAAAATCATAATGAATAGAAGCAAATAGCAGAAGTGATGATATACGTACGTACTCCTTTGAGAGCAGAAAAGACAAAGAATGCTTTTAACTTGAAAAGTCACTTCACCAAGAGTGTGTAAGTCAGGGTCAATCGAGGCAAAATGAATGATTGAAAAATGATACGCCAATTAATTGGTCACCCACTGAAAATTTCAGAGGTATGCTTCATACGTCTATGAAAATAAACAATAGCATAAACATATAGTAAAATTAACGTCTCTGAATTTTTTTTATCACCATACTTATGTGAAAAACTACAGAAACAAGGTCAGTAGCCAGAAGTATAAACATAAATCCCTTTTAATAGAACAGGGTAAACGCCAAAGACAAAGAACACAAAAGCAAACAATCACAAACAAGAAACCTGGAACAACAGCACTATACTCCACAAACAGCACAGTGTAAATACGTACACTATATAAAAAAACTAGGTGTGCTTATCAAGGATAGGTACCGTCTTGGAATGTAAATTTCTTGGGTGTTTAAACCAGTTTGTGAGCACAACCTCACTCTTCTCCCAACAATCCCGAATAAAGTAAAAACGTAAATGATAAATTCCTTATGCCATCTAATCATTTTTATTTCATTTGCACAATTTGCTTTCGGATATATTTTTTAATGTAGATTAAGGCAATTTCCTAAAAAAATATTAAAACACTTATGTATTAATAGTGAGAAGGAAACAATCTTTTGATATATTTGATATCAAATTCTTTGAAAATGCCATTATTTCAAACTAAATTCAGATACAATGCAGGAAAGTTGCGTCTTGCTTAAGAAACTAACCTTACATACACCGGCCGTCTTTGATGCAATTTTGGTTTTAAGATTATATTCAGTAGCAAAATTCTACAAAATAAATATTTCTGACCGAATACGAATCCAATTCACAAAAAGAAATGCCCCATTTTTGGAACATTTTGGCGGTCATCTTGGGGACAATTTTGATGTTGGTCTTCTTCAAGATGGTATTTGGATGTTTTATTCAAACCATTACCATAGCGATGAGTTTTGACAACGATTCAACAAATTGGGGAATAATAAGAAATTTAACATTTCGTTCATTTGTACAACCTTAGAGGACGCTTTGAATGTTAATCATCATTTATAAATGGCCTCCATTTGACAGGGTTGGCACCTCTCTTCTTCTATTGTGTATTGGTTTTGTTACACTTAAGATGATATTCATTGTTGTTACACAACTACAATTTCGTCTCTAAATTCGCATCCACTGGTGAGGGTAAATCCTCTTTTAGTCTTCTGAATTCTACATAAGCACCACAAGGCAGGAGCGGTGAGTTCAAGCCATAATGAAGCCAACCGGTACGCACGGACCATATATCCTCTAAACCAACCGACAAAACCACCACCAATATTAACTTATCACGTGGGACATAATAATTTGGAGAAATGATTATCTTCAAACATGGATATTTGCCTTAGACTTGAGACCTCAAATTCCAACAATCGGGATGCCATATATTTGCGTTGGTAGCGCATCGGCATGGTTACATTGGAAACGTGTCATATATTAAATATACATTTAAAACATATCACATTTTTGGAGAAAATATCTCTGACTCACAGATAAATATAAGTATATTTCACGTGCACATGGGGCGAATCGATATTTTCAACCTAAACTATCCGGCAAGTGCGTAAGTCGATAACGATGCTTAACTTCGATCTGCCTTGAATTCACGTGCATGATTCTTTTCTTGCATAACTACAACTTTAACTTTTAGACGACAAAAAACGCTATAATTTTATACATTTTACCAAATTGCCGGTGCTTAGTCATTAACTGACATCAACATCATGTTACGCTGTAATTTATAGTCAAGGTCAAGTGGTTTTCGAGACACGGCGACGCTTTAAGGTTTCACAATAATCTTGTTGTAGTATATTGTATATTGTGCCCTTCCTTATACACACTCCTTTTAATCGCGCATCATTATCCATCAACGTGTATGGTGAATGATGTGATTGGTACATGAGTTGTCTTATCGAAGTTATTTAATTTAAACTGACTTAAAAACATATACTATAGACTGGGAAACATTCACAGCCTTTGAGTGAAATGTCATAACACTGATAAAAAGGGGCTTTACATTGAAAATAGCAAATGGATGATGAACCACCCTCACAGTGCTGCACATAACTATGCCATGTGAACGCAGTTACTCCAAATTTGATAACATCTAGGAAGAAGCAATGCTGTTATAAAGTTGAAATTGTGACAGAGTAATTTTACTTCCACAACTTTAAAACATGTGTTCAAAATGTTTGTTGAAGACAACAGGCCGTATGCGCTGTTCTTACAGGCTATCATCGTACGTCGCAGCGTTCTTCCTCAACTTCTTTTTTCTGCGTTTCGGTTCATCTCGAACCTGGAATATATCGTCAATGTATAATGATAAGCGTGAACTCATCGGTAAAAGGATTTTGGAAATTGACGAAAATTTGGTGGATTTACGGAATTTTAATTGTTTTTGCAGGAAGGGCCCTTTTTAAATGGTTACGTGTCGTGATTTCCATAATTAATATGCATAAATTAAATTGGTGCCGTTTTCTTTACATGTAACACGTGTTTCTCAACATATTTTACATGTGACAAATACGTTCTATAAATAATATAGCAGGTAACTTTATCTAACAAAAAGGTTGTAAATCTGTGTTAACTTCACGTTGGATTATTGAAAGGCATCTGTAAATATCTCCCCTTATGTCTTTTAGTAGGCGTTAACATATATGGTGACGTCATCAAGTTCGTGTGAAATAGTAAATTGCAGCGCTACTCGTTTTTCATTTTTCGTTTTGTGCTTTGTAAAACAAAAAACGAAAAACGGTATCAATGAATCAATTTCTTGTCTTGATGTTCGTGAGTAAAAATGAAATCATAGAAAAGAAAAGCCTATCAATTTTGGTTTTCTACTCAGTCATTAGAAAAACGAAAAATGATTTAAATATTCCCTTTTCTTTTGTTTACTTTCAATCATAAAAAAACAACAAAAAAAAGCCGGTATATAAAGGATAGCTTGTTTTTCGTTTTTTGTTTAACACTTTGTAAAACGAAAAAACAACAACAAAAAAACGGTATAAATCAAATAGTTTCTTTGTTTTGTATTCCGTGGTAATAATTAAAAGACGGAAAAGGAAAACAAACCTATAAATTTTGGTTATCTCTTCAATCATTAGAAAAACGAAAAAGGATTTGAATACTCCATTTTCGTTTTTTACTTGCAATTGTAAAAAACGAAAAACGAACAGACGGTATATTCACGGACCATGCTTTACTATTAACTTCAATTTAAACGTGGATGTATTGTAAAGACAACATTCCTCATAGTAACGTGCAATTATTCGAAGACCAAAAAGAAAACTATTGTATTCATACCGTAACTTGCTACCACTAAATTTGTTTTAGACTAGTAAGAATAATTCATCATTTGAGCATTTCCAAATATTGGACCAGGTCTAAATTTGAACCTCTGGATGTTAAAAAATTTAACAGGTACTTTTATCTATTAAAAATGTTAACTGAACTTAAATGTTAATATAAGAAATAAAAATGGTGACTAGACACGCCAACCTCATTATTATGCATGAATAACGAAGAATATTTTAGTTTCATTTGAATCATTGTCCAATGTGACGTTAAGAGCAAATCAGGATTGCAGTTTCCTAAAAATAAAGTTGCAGAAACTAGTGGATAAAACACACACACAAATCTCCATGTACAGGCTTTTTGTTGACAAAATAGTACAGTTTAAATAAGACAGCTCTCTAGTTTCGATAAACTCTAGCATAATCAATTTCAGCATATACAAGTATTTCATATAGAAGATGGTTAATTTCATACCCAAAAAGCAACACGGCACATGAGGACAAACACAATATTTACAATGTAATATACACATACATGCTTTGAAGAAGGCACATAAAAAATATTTAAACAATCCTCTAAAGAAAACAATTAAGATACTTACGTCTGTTACCCTTAAGATTTTACGAGAAACACAGGACTCTTGTTCATTGTTGATCGCTAATTACAATTTCCTTCGGAGCATTTGTTTATTTCAGTTTATCAAGGTCCTACCGCACTTATTTACTTCATTTTAGCTCGAACCCACTGTGACGCCATCATGACTAAAATTGTGTTTTAATGCTATTATTGACATGAGATTGAAGTGAATGTAATTCTGAGTCAAATCCAAATATAAAAAGAAATGGAGAAATCAGTGAGATACAAAAGATCCGGGTGAAATAGCCTAGCTCTTTCTGAATGGACATCTTTGTTCTTATCGTCCTTGGTGTAAAGCGTACAGTAAACACCTGTACTGGATCTAACAAGTGCTGAGTGCACAATTTTCCCAGTACTACCCTTTCAATGCCGAGAGCTAAGCAAGGGAGCTACTGTTACCATATTTTAATGTCTTGACCTTACGCACCTCAAGCGATCACTCTACCACTGAGCTATCGGGGCGGTCTCCTCTGAAACTGAACGACCAATTTCTTATAAACCTTGAACGGTATTCATAAAGCATCTTTAGTCATTCCTTACTTAAGTCGATTTATTAATTGTTTCATAGTGAAAAAGAATGTTTAAGGTTTTTTAACATATAAGTAAGTTTTTTCCATAAGGTGAAAGAAAAGATATTTTGGGAATTCTTTTTTTTCAAATAACTAAAGAGATACTAAAATTAGGAAAGTGACTTATGTTAGGAAATGACTGAAGAAGTTTCATGAATACCGACCCCTGTCTTAAGCTTCTTTAAACCCTGATGTCATTAAAGTTTTGACATTGACTAGCCAATCAGAAAGTTAACACAAAGTAATATAATCTTGGTAGTGAATTTTTGACACGATAAAACATTTTTATCTTATTTTTCAATACAATTTTGTATTAAGCTTTGAGGTAAAAAAAACACATTATTGAAAAATTAGCAATTTAGAAGCATGACATATGAATACAATAAATTTGACTGATAAACAATATTTTGCTCTTTATGTATGAGTTATATATGTAAGTTGTATTGAAATGAAACACCAGCAAAGTAAAGGTTTATACTTTATAAACGTTAATTATGAACAACTTATCCAAATTTCGTTTACATCCCGTCAGTACTTCAGTTCTTTTAATCATGTAAAGTGGTGTGTAATCGGCTCGTATTAACAACTCTAGGCTTGTTTTGAGGAAACTATGTATTTGCCGATTTGGGGACCATATGGTGTCTGGCCCCTTTAAAGGTGTTCAGTTGCCGCTAGTACACACCTTTCTTATGTTGTTCTCATTTATTCATACTTATTTTGTCTAGTCCATTTAAAAGTCAAACGGGGATAATTCAGCAATGACTTATGGTAGAAGAATAGTTTTGCGTATCATTGTCTTATTACCTCCCTTTCTTCAAATTGATATAATTTAGCTTTCAATTGAAATGTTTTATGAACACAACAGTGTACGTATGATTACTTTGTTTAAAATATGCTTTAACATTTTACTTCTGAGTTAAAATATGAACATTTTTAGTACATAAAGCAGTATGTTACTCTCACAGGATGGAATTTGCATACTATGCAGTACGCGTTATACATTTATACGGATTGATTTTGAACTACACTATCACTTTAGCTTTTTATTGACACTATTTTCCAATCTTATTTTTCCTCATGCTATGTATGTATGACCTGAGGGTAATCAAGATGTTTGTATTGTTTTATATTGACAGCAAATACCATTACACTTGGTATAATAACTTTGATTTTTTTTCTCATGTATGCATATTTCATATCGATATTGGAAAAACTCTAAGCCTTGTGACTTCGAACTTGGTAGAGGTCTCTCAAACATGACCAGTACCCTTTTTCTTGATGTCAGTTGGTCAAGTCAAGTTCGGAGTGACCATGACTTAAACTTCGATTTTGTTCAAAAACTGATGAATGCAGGTACCTAAATCTTGTAATGCTTGTGAACTGCATCTGCTTCCTTTTAGTTATGTTTGAAAAACATTCGCGGCGTCTTTGATGCTTTGAATCAAACTAATTATTGTTAATGTTTGACCCAAAAAGACAAAAATAGACTTTGGTAATCCGATCTAAACAAGTATGTAGGAAGGTGCGATTGTCACCGTTCAATTTTTTGAAACTTAAGTGAAAATGGATTGAAATATTAGATAAATTTACCGAGTGAGTAATAGTTAAGCAACAAATAAGGTCAATAAAGCAAAATATATAGAACTAGTTAAGAATTTAATTGTGTATGGATTATGTTGTAAAAAGATTCAATTTTGAAATACAATGACGTTATGATAAACTTTGATCCGTTATGCGGCCGCTACTCTCTCGGTTTTCATTGTTAATCTAAAACAACATAATATCTGAAATAGAAATATGTGACATTTCAATGTACGGTCCGGTTACACCAATTACATTGCGACCGTGATGCCATCACTTTCACTGTGAGGGAGCACTACAATCACTTGTCCGCAAATGCGAACGGCCAGGGTGAAATCGGTACCAAAAACGCATGTTTTTGATATTTTCATTCGTAACGGTAACCAAATTTAAGAAAAAAAGACAGCTCCTCGTACGCCACTAGAATATGTCTGTCATTCTTGGTGTTGTACTTCTTAAGAACATTAAAAAACATCGGACTAATATATCATCTTGTTTAATGATTATCATTATATTGTTGATTGCATCATAAGTGGAGAATATAACTTCTATGACAGTGTTGATTCATTTTCAAGTACTTTTTTATGATAAAGCTTTAGCTTTAAGTGTTAAAAGTATAAAGATTGGTGGTTCTAGATGCAATCGAAAATATAAGAATGCTCTGTTCATTAATGAATGTGAAATTGCAAGTTGTAAACTTAGATTTGCAAATCGATTGTATAGAAAACACAATACTGATGAATTTCGTGCATTGTTTCATATATGACACGTTATAATAATAATGGCGTTACACCTAGGGCTAAAATGCAAATTAATTTACAACAAAAGTGTAAACATATATTACATATATTACATTATATGTTTCTTACTCACACCAATGGTATACAAATGTTAGAGATTCAGACAAACTACAGTGTCATGTTAATTTTAAACAAGTTTTTGCAATTAAAAAGTATTTATTTTGTATTAAAAGCAATAAGGTAAGGATATTACTTACTATGTTTATATGTTCGGTACATAACCTTAATGTTAGATACAGAAATATGAACCGAGAGGATGGTAAATGTAAAATTTATGTAAATGAATATCACTTTTTTGAAAGTGTGTCCTCATTATTTGGATTTACGTACAGCATATAGGTATAATTTTCATTGGCCTAATATGACCAAATCAAACAATTTAATGTCCTGTAACAATTATTGAAAATTGAATAATAATTCTACTTATTTATCATTTACTACAGATAAAATAATGCTGAGATTACGTTTAAACGTACTTTTTGTATAGTTGTAGATCGTACTTTTTCCATAAAATAAAATGTTGAAAATATGCTATTTATTTTATATTTATGTTTCACTCTACATTATTGTTATTAATGCTAATATATAGTACGTTCTTAATGTATTGGCAATGTTTTAATTTAATTTGCTAATAAAACTTTTTGATTTGACATAACTTGTAAAACAATTTTTAAGTCATTTTAATTAACTAATTCAATCTTCCCGCACCATCAACAAATGTTTCATGAAATAATAATAACACCTTAACTTCCATTCATTAAATAACTGCCTTTCGGCAACTTCGAATACTTTCCGATGAATGCAACATGCAACATTTTCGGGTCGCGAAATCAGCGCGTTTTAATTAATATATTAATTAAATTGAAAATTTGTTTATCTTGTTTGTATTGTGTCAGCCATGCAAACACAGTTTTCAAACACGAGGTCATTATAAATACAAAGTTTAACGAGTCTTTATGCAGGCAAACAATAAAAACAAATATAAAAGCAAGTACATTATATATACGATTTTAAAGTTGTCCGAAATGAGTTATACATTTAGTTTCAATGCGGTCTTATTACAAATATAAGTACTTAAAATTATAACAATGTCAAGATGAAACTTTTTAAATTTAAATTCAAAAATCAACATTATGCCAAAACTAAAAAAAATCTCCGCACAAGAATGTATATAAAAAGTATCATAGGAAACTTCTCCAGTTATAATACGCCAAAGATAAGAGTGATAAACGTTTACATAATTTATAGTTTTTGACACTGTAACATGCGAAATTATTAAAAATGTTTTTAACAAATATTTATAGTTTCCTGAATTGATTTTGAAAAAAACTCATAAAATAGCATAACTCGTTGTAACATAAAAGACAGGTTTTAAGTTTTCTTCGATTAAAAAAACACACGACATATTGGAAACTGTTAATTTATGACATGTTAAATGTATTTTTGTCGTTGGCGTTTCAATTTAAAATTTAAAAGTGATTTAACGTATCAACTACGAAGAGTTTTTTTCGCGTTAATGTTACGTATTATTATGAACTGTTTCCGGTTACAGATGGGTCGTGGGTGATAAATAATTAGTGTAAGGTTTTCTTAAATTCAATTAAGTATTCTTCTAACATTTTTTTTTATTTTTGCAACAAATACATTCATTGCATAACAGTAAAATAAATCATAAAAATAAATGTTTAAAATTCAATATCATAATTAATGATCTCGTTTGAAATTATTGAAATACCCAGCGGCGATATGTATTACATTATTGCTCTAACTATCTTTAATTATACTATATCATTTCGATGTACAATAAGTAAACTCAGAAATAAATTATTTTTCATTCTATAAAGATGTATACATGTAAAGGCGTTAAGTTTCTGCTGGTACGCGCATTTATTATTGTGTTCTCATCCTTACTTTTTCTTGGCATTTACAATAAGCTGGTTAGTTTTCGGCAACGTCATTTGCTTTTAAGTAACTTTCATAACCAACCGGATTTTTCAAAATTCAAAAACGGCGAAAAGGCTAATGAAGTAATCAATGGTTTTAAAACTGAAAGCAAGCACGTGTTAAAAGAACAAAATGAAAATGATGCCAGTGGAACTGATTTGAATAATTTCCGTTACTTTCAAAGCAAAATTTATGACACTTATCAAGACGATGAAGGCGATGATTTCAGTACACTCGCTCCAGACGATTTTAACACCTTCAGAAAAGATGGAATTGACGTTGGTTCAAACCGGAATGGTATCAGTGCATCTGCTGCAAAAGAAATGAACGAGTTTAACAGTTACTTACAAGAACATGTAAACATTGGAAAATCTGTTGTGGATTCATCGGACGAGTTTGGAAATGAAGGGAACGAGATCTTAGAAGCCCAACAGGAAATCAGTGATTATCCTGCAAATTATATGAACGATTTTAACAAGGTGCAAAACAACGTATACGACGAACAATATGACGTCACCGCAACTGTGAGAGAAAATCATACTTCAAGACTGGATGAATACCTAAATACAAAAGACGATACTACAGTGAACAAAGCTAAAGATTTAATGCAATATGTGGACTATCCGCTTTTAGAGGATAATAAGTTATATACTGCTAATGAGACAGTCGTCAAGGTTCCTATAGTTGATAAAACTCAGAGCGTTACCGAGAAGCCGTTATTGGTCCTGTTTTCGTCGTTCATCGATCAAGCGAAAGAAAAATATGGGATGTACAAAGTACTGTTTCCATTGTGGAACTATTGGCCGTGGTCGAGAGCAATAGCTTTTACAAGTAGTAAATCTATAACTGAATTGGCAGTTAAAAAGAGATGGCATGTGCTGCCCGAGACGAAGACAAATCCAGCCTGCAAAGGTGCTCCACTTTTGCCACCGATGTTTATTGAAGCAAGAAAAAGCGTCGATTCTTACTTCCATGGTTATTCAAATGGAGACATTATTTTTGACCAAAAACTTGAAAAGACCATGTTTGGTATATTTTATAACTTTACAAAATGGAAAACTCAGCCCGTGCTAATAGTGGGTAGACGTTATAACGTTGACTTTAAAAATGTTCGTTTAAACATATCGACACCGAACATTGTAAATGAAGTTGCTAAAAAGCATGGAAAGCTGGTACAAATGTCTACTGATTTTTATTTTACAAACGCCTTGGTTCCTTGGGAAGAGGCGCCAAAGGTGACCATTGGGCGACCATTCATCGTACGCGCCATCATTGGCTGGGCGTTGAAGAGAAACTTTATCGTAATTGACGTTACGTCGACAGTAACGGCAGTGCATTTAACCACAGGAGATGGTAACAAAGCAGCTTTTCATAAAGATGGAGTACTTTGTAATGTTAAACCATTGAAAGATATTGTGAAGAATCTAAGGTTTTTGTCTGGTCACTGTGAATGTGCGAACCACGAAACGTACAGAGCTGAAGACGGAACTATCCATGTTCGGAAACGGACGACATTTAAAGGCCCATTTATAAAGTTGTGCAAAACCCGCCAAACTTTTGAATTTAACGAAAAAGACTTATTACAGCAGTTTAATAAGTTACCATGACAATAACACGATAGCTGCATGTACTATGCACACTTAGCCTTAGACTTTTATTATTATATCCCTTGTACTTTTGTAGATTTGTTTGAATGAATACATATACTTAAATAAATGAATGATATGCATCATTCACTCAATTGACTAGAGTTTGTTCACATTGAGCTGATTATTCAACACCCGTTTTGTTTTCACTATTTTTAAATGACCTTGAGCATTATATGTTGTCCCACAAAGCATTTAGTAATAATATAAATGCTTTTGATCTCGATGTATACTTCAAACTAGTTGTTTAGTTGTATGCTGTATTATTTGCAAAAAGTGAACACGAATTATTATCACTAATGGATACATTCATCGACTATTGTGCTACTTGGAAGCTAGATATTAATGTCGATAAAACAAAAGTATATACTATACAACCTAAATTAATCTAACGGTCATACATCATTGACTTCATTCAAACTATTGGTCAGGTATTTATAACAAACCATCCGATTAGCTACATCGCTCTTAAATCAATTAAGACCAATATTTTAAATATTGAATACCAGTCCTGGTTGTGAGATATTTGTATACCCAAAAACCAATGTTCCGATTTTAAGGTTTAATTATGTTCACGTAAAGAACCTACGTACTTACATAATTGTGATTGAATCTATATATAGCTCACGTTACAGTATGTACATTATTTGTTCTATCGTCATATTGATGTATAATACTTTCGCTGACAAAAACGTTTGGTTATGTACATTTGACATGTTGTGTTGTGCCTTATCTTACGTATATTACTTACCATTACTGGTACGTTAAGTTATTTTCTTACCTTAGACGTCACTGTTTTGTTCATATTTTAATGAATAAAAGACTTATAACTAATTCCAATGAACTATTTTTGTGCAAATAAATTAATCTTCTATCATTTAGTATATCCTTTGAAACACTCGACGGAGTTGTACAGCTGGATGACATTTATGGTGACGGTTTTTGCTTACTGACAAAACTAAACTTTGAAAGATTCTAACGAACTCGCGCGTGATTTAATGCATTCGCGTTCGAGCAATCCAAACACAATACAAAACATATTGGCTTCACAAAAGTTTATACTTAGAGGTTAGAGACGCTAATGAGTGATATTTGGCAAGAGTGACTCATAATAGGCCCGAGACGAATTCGAGGGACATAATGAGCACGGGGGCAATATAACACACAACGTTCCGACTACGCCGTGTATTAACCTCTTTAATACATATATATTTTTTCTTATTTTGTAAGTTTAATGTCTTCTTTTAAAGTTTACATGCATTCTAGTTGTGCATTCTTATTCCCTTCTGGCTTGACTACGGTCAGCAAACTCACTCTCAAAATTAAATTTAGTTTTTTAGAAATAAGCCAAATGGCAAACACCATTTTGTTGTTATTTTATGTTCCCATCAATTTCAAATGCTCCCCTTGAAAATTCTACAACACCTATATCCGATTTTTTTTCTGAACGAATCACTGACATCTGCCTTTTCATGTCCCGAATGTCACAATTCAATTCAATAAACATGAACACTTAGCAAGAAGAACGACTGTTTATAACTAAATAAATTAAGACCTCGTATTATTGATATCAGCATGTATGTACAGTTGTTGTTTTTCAAGTTTTGTTTTTAGAATGTCAACACTGAATAAAAAAAGACGCCCTTATAGTCCAGACTGTTTATCAAACACTAGCGTATTTTCCTCAACTTCGCTAGCGTTTGCTTCCCTTAAGTTTGGGATTTTAATAATTAATCTGTTTAAGCAGATCAATACATTGTGATTATTTTGTTAGGATATTATTTAACAGTCGCCACTTTCGATTTGAAGACAAAAATTGATTTGAAGTGCGAACGTTCTATGGGCCGCAAAATGAAAATCGATAATCGGACCGGGCCGCATAACTGCAGTACGTTCTGTAAGGCGAGCATTTACAAAACGCTAGCCAACGTTTTGTTTTGTATCCATGGTAACGCAGCGCATACACCGCAAGCGGGGAACAAAACAGCGAACGTTCGCCACAAACATGTTTACTGAACATTAAATTCAAAATAGAGTATTTTATTTGATTAATTGTTGTAAACACCTGTATAAAATTTCATTACAATACATGAAGTAATGTGCTGGAATTTAGTTTGAAATGTGGTTACATGCAAACCATTACAAGAAATTCTAAATCAAATGTTAAAGGCCCATAATTTGCATTGTGTGGAAAATAGAGTTAGAAAACTTGAGTATTTAAGTAGATTGGATGGTTAAATTCCGTTGTATAAGATCTCAATAAAATACACTGCACTTATCAGTTGCTGAGTTGTAAACATATGCTTACATTCAAAACCTTAACTACAATTTCAAACCATACCAAGAGAGTGTAATTCAAATGATAAAGGCCGATAATTTGCATTGTGTGCAAAACAAAGTGTTATCTTACATGGTTTATTAAGTAGGTTGGGGTTGAGATGTAAAAAGTCTCATTGCAATACATCAACTTATTGCTGAGAAATTAACCTATGTGTCCTTACATACATTCAGAGCCATAAATTGCATTATATTCAAAACAGAGTTATCTAAGTTCATAAAATAAGTCGGTTGGACAGATGTAAATTCATTTCTAATGTTTCAATACAATTCATTATGTATTTGCTGAGATAATGACTTAAAGGTGCTGACATGCAAAAACTTAACCAAGGTGCGACGCCGACGCCGAAAATGTGAATAATCGGGAATCATCCTATTCTGCAAAATGTTGTCTGGAATCTGCCTTGAAACAAATTGCATTGCTTCGCACCATTGAAGTCAGCTAGCTGCATTGTACATTTTCGAACAGTTTAAAGAGTTAAATAGTATATTAGAGTATTGTCCAAGTACATACATACAATTAGTACATAGAGTGTGTCGAACAAAGAGAAATTACTCTATTGTCTATTAAAAGCTTCTTTCACTTCCACTTAACATTGCGCTGTTACCATTCTTCTTTAAGTGTTTTGTAATATACGAAGGAGCGAACGGAACGACCACTTCCGACACATAGGAAGGTCGCAAAAAACTAAGGCTGCCTGTTATCATGGAATGTGAACGGATTAGTGAGAAAACTTTCCTATCTAGATTTCTGAACTTTATAATCGAGTATGATATCTTTCCTTTTCAAAGAAAACTGGCTTCTTCAAAAGAACACTATATAATCATAATATACATGGATATGAGTAGTATCATCTGTTTGGAAACAAATAAAAACTATTCGGAAAGGACGAAATAGTAGTTGTATTTTTATTAAAAATGAATTAAAACCTAATGTAAAAATTGTGAAAGAAAATCAAGGGATCTGTATGGCTAAAACTTTGTTAATCTATAATTTAGCGTGATAATGATGCTTATATTTGTTGTGTCTATATAAAACAAAAACAAAAACTCGAACAAAATGACGATAATGGTGATGATGATGATGATGATGATGATGCAGATACTTTTGCTATTTTAGAATCAGATATAGAATAATTCCAAACAAAGGAAAAATATGGTATAACTGGTGATTTTAATAGCAAAACATCAGTCTTCAGAATGCAAAGACTACATCACTTACGATAGACTTTTAGATTCCAATTATAATGATTTTTTGAATACTGATCTAGTACCTGAAAGATCTAATGATAATAAAATAGTTGATAATCAAGGAAACATGGTAACTCTGTGCAAGTCGACAAATCTACTAATTGCAAACGGCAGACCTTGCAAAGATAAAAATAAAGTAAAGTGCAAATTTGTAGGAATACAGATAGAAAGTACTGTCGATTATCGTATACTTCATTTAAATGATTTTAACTTAATTCAACAACTTAAAATAAGCGAATCAACGGAATTCTCCGATCATTCGCCAATAAAGTTCGCTCCAGTAAAAAAGCTCGAAGTCCACAACATGAAACCATTCCTTTAACAAACGAAGAATCATATATAAAAATGTTAAAACATCACAGAAACATTAAAAAAACAAAACAACCATCAAGGCAATGATCTCAATGAAATATTCCAAAATATGCATGATAATTCATATTATCTTTAATGAGATAATGGTGCTTATATATGTTGTGTCTATTTAACATCAAAAAGTTTGAAGATATTTGATGATGATGATGATGTTAATGAATCTTATAATATTGATTGGTCAAGGATAAACTGTTGCAATTCGACAAATCTAATTATAGCAAATGGCAGACTCTGCAAAGATAATAATATAAGAAATTGCACATTTGTAGGAATACAGGGAAAAAGTACCGTCGATTATCTAATACTTTGTTTAAATGATTTTCAATTAATTCAAAACTTGAAAAAAAACACGAACCAACGGAATTCTCTGATCATTCACCACTAATGTTCACTCGAGCAAAAAACTCGAAAATGAAACCATTCCTTTAAAGCTGCACTCTCACAGATTTACCGTTTTGACAACACTTTTTTTGTCTTGGAATGAGCCATTTTCTGTGTGTATATCTGCAAACCAGTGATATAAGACTGCTGACAAAAGATAAGATCGCAGATTTTTATATTTCCGTTCGAAAATTAATGTTTTATAGCTAAAAGCGTTACTAACAGTTAAAGAGAAATGCATAAAACATCAATTTTTGAAATTAAATATGAACATCTGCGATCTGTTTTTGTCGGCAGTCTTATACCACTGGTTTCAATGCATTTTCGCATAAATTGGCTCGTTCCAAAACAAAAAAATAGAAGAAGTTGTCAAAACATTCAATCTGTGAGAGTGCAGCTTTAACAAACGTATCATCATATATTGAATATGATAAAAAAATACAGAAACATTTGAAAAAAAGAAATAATCCATCACGCAAATAATCTCAATGAAATACCCCGTAAATATTGATACACTACCATTTGACCAAATTATAAATGAGTTTGCTAATATAATGTCAACATGTGGCTTAAAAGTATACGGAAAAATGAGAACAAACACAACAAAACATCACGACAAAAAGAAAAGGATTCCATGGTAAAATGCTAGAAATTTATAAAAGAATCATAGAAAAAATATTTACGCAATAAAATCATGGCAATAGGGACTTATACACAAGACATAAAACGATATATAATAAGATAAAATACAAGGCAACAAATAAAGAAATGAAGGGGTTAAAATTAGTAACTCATCTATAGCACACCGAAAAACATTTTTGAAATATATAAATAAACAATATGAAAAAAATCATAATAACCCAAACCCCGAATAGTAAATTGTTTTACCAATTCAACCCGTTTTATGGCTCCACAACAACAACAAGCACAAACAACAACGTTCAAATTGATAGAGCAATAAACAATGAGGTTCTAGACCACCATTTTAACACTACCGAATTGATTAAGTTTTTTTTTTCACAAATAACTCCAAGAATTATTGTACCTATATTTAAAAGCGGCTACCCTAAAGATGCTAAAAATATAGAGGTATAACATTAGTCAACATTCTGCCGAAGATATATTCAACACTTTTTTCGAGAAGACTTTTAAAATGAGCTAAAGAAAATAAAACCATAATTGATAATCAGTTTGGATTTCAAAAGGGTAAATCAACGTTAGTATGTATATTTATTCTTAATGCACCTAGCACACAGACATTAGTGAAAAAGGAAAAAAAAATGTTCGTTGCATTTTTAGACTGGGGAAAATGTTTGATAAAAAATAGAACACACTTGTGGCAACAATTGCTGTTAAAGGTTAGCTAAAATGCTTAAAGCATTTCAATCGGTGTATTCTACTAAATGTTTAAGGTCTTGTTTAAAATAAACAGAACAAACTTGTGGCAAAAATTGCTGTTAAAGGTTAACTTAAAATGGTATAGGCATTTCAATCGGTGTATTCTACTATAAGGTTTTATATAAGAAAACATAACACTAATTATTCAGAAGTGAATATCATTTTCTTTTAGTGTGCCCTAAATATATTGACTGAAGACGAATATACTTGAGCCAATGTTATTGTCACTGGCCGAATTTTTATAAATACTACATAAAAAAGAAGAAGAAAAAGTAACAAAATGATATGCTATGCAAACAGTTCAAGAACCTAACCTCAAGGGAATTGCTAAAAGAAAACCCATCGCCACGCGCTTAGGTCAATTTAATTTAACTTCATATATCATACTATAACCAGCTTGATATATACTTATGAACTCGTTCTTAATATATTCTCTTGATTGTCCTTTTCCCAAAATAGCAAGGATATGATAAAGTCAACAATAAAACATAAATAAACATACTGTTATCTGCAGCTAATCTACATGTACAATACCAGGGTCGGATTAAAAAACTTGATTCTATATAATATGATAGAAGAAATTGACAGTCGATCAAGTATGGAGTTAATCTCCATGAAATTGCAAAATATTTAAGATATATTCCCTTATAAAAATCATAAGTGTAACGCATTCTACTCGAATAATATAATATTGCATTGATTAACTTCTGTATAATGTTAATTTAAATGTTCGCATTTTAAACTATTGCTTCGATAAAAATGTTTATGTTCATTGTTTGTATTTTTATTTGTTTTTGCTTTAGGTATGTAAGTACCTGAACGCATTATTATAAAAAATGGTAAATATGAAAGATTAAATATATCGTAAATAGAGAATACTAGGTTAGTGCCGTGGATGGAGGAAGTTTATCTGGCAAGGCGGAGGAATTTATCGGGTGAGCCGAAGGCGAACCCGATAAAATCCGCAGCCGAGCCAGATAAACTTTCTCCACCCACGGCACTAACCTAGTATTCTATTTATCCTTTTACTTTGTTTAATTAAACACTATAAAACCTTAAAATTAATAAGAATCTTTAAAAGTAAGGGGGACAACTGTTTTTCCCTGTTGACGTCATCACACTCGGTATCCATGTTTAAATCGCCCCCAAAATAGTTCGTAAAACTGTTCAACTTTTTTAGTACGTTTATATTCAAAGTCATTGCATTTTAATACGTCAATATCAATTCAAAACATAAAAATACTTTTAAACGTGCATAAGCATGGATCAGTCTCTGAACATTATCTGATGATGTAACAATTATTCCGCAAGTCAGAGTACAGTACACAGGTCAAAATTCAAGATCACGAGTGTTTACAAACAATCGCAACATATTAAATGGATTTAAATGATGTTGATAGTGTTGAATGATCATAACTGCACCGGCAAAGAAATCATTCATTTCTGTTGTAAGTGAGATTTTGTCATTCACCACAGAAATGGAATAAACTATCGACGAGTATCGTTGAATGCTGTTTCACAGTTTCCAGCATTTGCGGGTGGGGTAAGATTTTCACATCTCATGAAGATTTCAGGTCGATTGTTTTGCCAGTGTCATTATTTTGCATAATGATGGCACTTTATGGGCGAGTGATTGCTGAGGTCGGCTGTTAGTGGTCCATTGATAAGATACTGAAACGGCAGTTCTGCTTTTCTTCTGACATTGCAGAATATATAAAAGAAGTTCGTTTTCGCGGTCACATGACCACCTGACTGTAGATAAACATCACGTGGTCTACTATCCTAATAAACTAAAGTTTACACGGCACCTTGTTATTGGACCGATTTGTATGCAGGTGACAGGATAAAATGGTTTCTGCTACATGTTTTATAAAATTTGTGTCACAGTACATGAACTACCCCTAGTAGATGTCGCAATGCGGGACCTGCACAATTTCCTTTTTAGCGTGTTTCCAGAGTATTTAAAGTCATATGTGCATTTATTTTCGGTTACATTTGTTTCGTAGTAATATACACTGGCAGTCTTCTTCAGCTGTGGTGTCAGTAGAGTACAGAACCGTCCACTTCTGCTTGGCGTATTTCATTCTCTATAGCTGCCAGAAGGTTGGTTTTACTATCTGTCAAAACAACAACAAAACACGCAATTAATAATACAAGTGCAAAACAGTTCATTCAAAAGTAAACACAGCCTTTAAGGTTCTATGGAGTTCGTATTTAAAGATGCACTCTTCCTCCAAAATAAGATGTACCACAATAAATACATTTTTAATATACCAAAAAGGATGACTAAATGTCAAAAACAATTTTTCTTATAAATGATACCGAGTTTAATTTAATTTTAGTACTTGTACCTAATTTGACGATAGCAGATCACACTTAATATTTTATCACTCACTAGTCATTTAATTTTTAAGAGTTTTCAGCTATTTAATACACGGTTATGATCCTGTTACCAGTAATAACCACTTAATAACCAAAAATGCATTGTATAGTAAGTAGTTTGACACTCACCCATTATTTTTGTATTTTTGCCTTACCATATAATGGCATTGGTTGTTTACTAAACATTCAATATTAAGTGTGTTGTTATGGTCATTTGTCGCTAACCTTATACAATCAAAATGAAGACATAATACGTTTTAAGTCAAAACAACGAACGCACCATCGTAATACACAACTTTGGCACACTCATTGAAGTCACCAAATTGGTCCTTCACAGCTTGTCGGGAAGATATTTCCACAAACTTGTCGACAAACACCTTTCCCTGTCGGTACATTTCCTCCGTAGAGATTCCAGCAAATGCGAAATTCTTCGCCATTTGGTACAAGCATCCCATTGCTGCGCAGTACTCACAGACGAAGCAAAATATCTGAAATTGAAATAATACAAACATATAAAATGGTTGGAATAAAGAAGAACAAAGATGACACTTTGTACACATTCTCTAAATGTTGTTTGACGAATGCAACCATATATATGTACTTGTTAAAAATGGTTTAACAAAGTCATCCTGCAACGTTAACATAAGGGGGAAAGGATTAAGCTAAGCTCACTAATTTTGTTTTTGTACAATTTGTTTAGCATTTTCGTTTTCATGATGATCACAAAGCAAATACTCAATACGTTGACATTTTTTTCTTTTAAAAATGCAATCAGTCGGCGTACTGTTATGCATAACTGTTCTAAATCTTACCTTTCCGTCCGCTGGCCGCGTGTACTGAAAAACGTTCAAGATGAACGGCTTTTTCTGCTGGGCTCCCTGGTCCACAATCACTTCCGGTAGACTATCAATCTTTTTTACCGGAGCCTGGCTGCCTTCCCCAGCACTAAAATATCATGTTTATAGTACTTTTTATTACAATAAAGGATATTGCGAGACGAAATACATGTCCGCGAACACTTTGCCTAATACATGTATGAACATGTAAACTATATTGCATATGCGTGAAAAATTGTCGACTGGCTACTTCTGGCTCGAAATCGCCCAGTGGCTTGATTTTCACGATGTCTCCAACTATTTAAACGACCGGGTTTTATCTTTGTAAGAATTCCGGCCAGTCCCTGGGATATCGAGCCAACGGTTTTCGACTGTATTTGGAACCAAATGGTCAGTAACGACACTTACATATGCCATATTGATTACTTGATAGTTAAATACTTATAAAAATATATGTACCCTATGTTTGCCCCATCTACGACCGAGTCAGCAGCTTTACACGACCTTGGCCACCAGATGTACATCTTCGTCAAAAAGCCGCAATTCATGTTTTTCTCTTCAAGAAACCTCTGAATTCTGCCTTTAAAATCTGTCAAATACGAAAACTGTCAAAGAAAATACGAGTTATCATGTAGAATATGACACGTTTAGTGTTCGGATCCAATAACAATTATATATGTACCTATGTATGTTAAAGTAGGGGGGTAAAAAGAAAACATTAATTAATGTGCATAATATGACACTTTTCGTAAACGGACTCCGGTCTGTGTACTTGTTATTGTAAAGAGACTGTAACAATATAACTGTTGAACAAGCTCAAGTATGATACTTTTATATCAGATGGAGCATCACACTTTTAGTAAACCAACTGCAGTATGTATATATTTACTGTTAACATTAATTTCCACACTTATATTGGATGGATACGTTTATAGTTGTTGTTGGGGAACAATCAGACCTCATCTGATCTGATTCCAGTACGTACCTGTTATAGAAAGTAACATCACATTGCTAATATACTGATTCAAGTACGTACCCTTGTTGTAGAGTGTATAACGGATTCCAGTACGTACCTGTTATAGAAAGTAACATCACATTGCTAATATACTGATTCAAGTACGTACCCTTGTTGTAGAGTGTATAACGGATTCCAGTACGTACCTGTTATAGAAAGTAACATCACATTGCTAATGTACTGATTCAAGTACGTACCCTTGTTGCAGAGTGTATAACGGATTTCAGTACGTACCTGTTATAGAAAGTAACATCTTATTGCTAATGTACTGATTCAAGTACGTACCCTTGTTGCAGAGTGTATAACGGATTCCAGTACGTACCTGTTATAGAAAGTAACATCTTATTGCTAATATACTGATTCAAGTACGTACCCTTGTTGTAGAGTGTATAACGGATTCCAGTACGTACCTGTTATAGAAAGTAACATCACACTACTAATGTACTGATTCAAGTACGTACCCTTGTTGTAGAGTGTATAACGGATTCCAGTACGTACCTGTTATAGAAAGTAACATCACACTGCTAATGTACTGATTCAAGTACGTACCCTTGTTGTAGAGTGTATAACGGATTCCAGTGTGAACCTGTTATAGAAAGTAACATCTTATTGCTAATGTACTGATTCAAGTACGTACCCTTGTTGTAGAGTGTATAACGGATTCCAGTACGTACCTGTTATAGAAAGTAACATCACATTGCTAATGTACTGATTCAAGTACGTACCCTTGTTGTAGAGTGTATAACGGATTCCAGTAGGTACCTATTATAGAAAGTAACATCACACTGCTCATGTAAGGACTCAGGTACGTACCCTTGTTGTAGAGTGTATAACGGATTCCAGTAGGTACCTGTTATAGAAAGTAACATCACATTGCTAATATACTGATTCAAGTACGTACCCTTGTTGTAGAGTGTATAACGGATTCCAGTACGTACCTGTTATAGAAAGTAACATCACATTGCTAATGTACTGATTCAAGTACGTACCCTTGTTGTAGAGTGTATAACGGATTCCAGTACGTACCTGTTATAGAAAGTAACATCACACTGCTAATGTAAGGACTCAAGTACGTACCCTTGTTGTAGAGTGTATAACGGATTCCAGTACGTACCTGTTATAGAAAGTAACATCACACTGCTAATGTAAGGACTCAAGTACGTACCCTTGTTGTAGAGTGTATAACGGACTCCAGTACGTACCTGTTATAGAAAGTAACATCACACTGCTAATGTACTGATTCAAGTACGTACCTATTATAGAAAGTAACATCACACTGCTCATGTAAGGACTCAGGTACGTACCCTTGTTGTAGAGTGTATAACGGATTCCAGTAGGTACCAATTATAGAAAGTAACATCACACTGCTAATGTAAGGACTCAAGTACGTACCCTTGTTGTAGAGTGTATGTCTCAGGTAGTTGATAATGTAGGCCCAGCACAGCCCCGTTGCCACATCACCACACGGCATCCGCTCCTCCATTTGAACTACACCACCTGTGACCAACAATAGAGAAACTTTAGTTCAAGATGATTTGCTTAACGGTTCTTTGGGATACTTTGTAACATCTGACGGAAAAGGATCATCCTTAACTCGGTGTCAGAGAGGCATCTGAGTCTGATTTACGAAGAGGGAATGTAGCCTTCTGTGCTTCAACAGAAACAATTGTACATAGATGCAGCCTGACTGTCAGGTTCCTTGACCATAAAACACCCAAAGCCGCGCAGACCGGCACTCAAATAGAAGGAAATTCGTGGAATGCGTTTTTTAGCATTACAACACAAAGGGGGTTATCTTTTAATTTTAGGTATACGGCATGTGCAAAACTAAATTAAATCAAAACTTCTTCAGGTTTATCTAATAAGATCTGATAAAACATTTTCCCTTAGAAATACAAACGTACCTGTAACGGTTTGGTAAATGTTGTTGCAGTATTTTTCACGGTCGTCAGATGTTGTTAAAACAGTGACCCAACGAATAAAACTGGGCACTTTGTTCACGTCGACATTATGCAAGACAGGGAGCACCTTAACAACGTTGTCAGAAACGCTGCTGTTTAGAGCAGACAGGCAATTGAACTTTAGAAGGTCGTCGTGTAATGCATCCTCGGAAAACACAAACACGTACCAATTGTACGTTTTGCTTATCAAGTTCGACTTATTAGCAGCCTGAAATTCCACTCTGATGTTTCGGCTCTCCAAGTATCCACGAATTTGATTTGCGATTTCTATATCATCGTGATGATCAGTGCACAATACAAGAACGTCCTCGTTTTCAGCTGACTTTTCACCTCTGCTGCTTGTTGCTTTTAGGCTGGTTTCTTGCATTTGCTTATTTTCCTTCAAGTCGGAGTCTTTGTGATCCATAACCTGTTCACGGACGGCATCAAATAATATTTGAAAGTGCGTAGTTGCGCAGTCTGAAAAAAAACAACACGAAACTAGAGCTTGTTTTCCAGAGGGAAACCGATATATACCATACCTATTCCTCATAAAAACTGCAGGAACATGCCAATGGAAACCATTGTACTCCGTACAAGCACCCCGTTGATATACAAATACGCAACAAACATAGTAATTTGGGGTGTTCGGAATGAAGTAATACAGAGATATATATTGTTAAGGATTGTTTTACCATAATGAAAAGAAAACTGTTGCCGCCCCTTCCCAACAACCAACTAGAAACCTCTTTTGCTTACCCTAGCCGTTAAATGGCAGTAATACTGGCATGTCTCGTTAAACGACATTTTAGTGCTTATATATGTGTTGCGTTGCCGTTTATCAGTTTGACTCTGACATTTGCTCCATATACCATCATACAATGTATATGATCCCAGGTTCCAGATTATGACTGTTGCAATTTGTATGGAATTATTCGTATATATCAATACTTATGTGAAAAACTACAGAAAAAATCTCAGTAGCAAACAGTTTAAACATAAACCCGGTTAAATGGCACTGGGTAAACGCCAAAGACATAGAACACAAAAAGAAAAACATCACAGACAAGAAACATGGAAGAACAGCACAAAACTCCCCAAACAGCATATATACTACATAAAAAAACTAGGTATGTTTATCAAGGAGTGTTAGGTACAGCCTTGGAACGGTCAGTAAAATGTAAATTAACTGGGGGTTTAAACCAGTTTAAGTGCACAAACCTCACTCGTATCCCAACATTCCTAAATTAAGAATAAACGGAAAAGGTAAATCTTATCAAAGTATGTATTAACTTGCATCAAGACTTACCATCGTATGGCAAAACCTTGAGGGTGCTGTGATCACGGACCGTAAAACCAACGTGGTTGACCAGATTCTCGTAGGTGTAGCGAAACCTTTCAATCTGAAGTCTGGGGTCCACTCCTTCTGCTAACTGCAGGGATTTCAGTTGATGAATGCAGTTCAAACTATTTGGCATGTCTGCATAGAAATAGTAATACTGAAACATGAGAAGACATCGCAGGATTACGATAATACAATGAAAATTACAGCAGCCAATAATACACTGAACGGGAGACACAAAGCGTCTCAAAACTGAGGACATATTATAGCTTGATTAATATTGATGGATTTGGAACTGACCTCACTATTTATTATGTCACATTTTTCGTTAAATATCACATTCTGATTACATTGTGTTATGATTTCACTTCTGTACACTTCTGCAGTCGTTAGGAATCAACCAGCAATATTCATTCGTGATTTGCAAAGGCGAGTGTGTGTACGCTTGAATTTGAATTAGTTTCAAATTAGGGCATGTCTATCTATGTACCTCATTACCTGTAGGCTACTTTCTGTCCATTACATCCGCTAGGTACATGTGGGCTACTTTCTGTCCAAAATTGTTAAAACTATCCCCCTGGGGTCAAAAATGGCCCTGCCCCGGGGGTCACTTGTTTTACATAGACTTATATAGGGAAAACTTTAAAAATCTTCTTCTCAAAAACCACAAGGCCTAGAACCTTGAAAATTGGTATGTGTCATCATGTAGTGGTCCTCTACAAAATTTGTTCAAATTATTCTCCTGGGGTCAAAAATGGGCCCGCCCCAGGGGTCACTAGTTTCATTACATAGTGTTATATAGTAAATCTTTAAAAATCTTCTCCGAAACTGTAAGGCCCAGGGCTTAGATATTTGGTATACAGCATCATCTAGTGGACCTCTACCAGATTTGTTCAAATTATTGCCACAGGGTCAAAATTGACCCCGCCTAGGGGGTCCTTGTTTTTACGTAGTGTTATATATTAAATCTTTAAAAATATTCTTCTCCAGAACCGTAAGGCCAGGAGATTAGATATTTAGTATACAACATCATCTTGTGGACCTCTATCAAAGTTGTTCAAATTATTGCCACAGGGTCAAAATTGGCCCCGCCCTGAAAGTTATTTGTTTTTATATAGTCTTATATAATAAAACTTTAAAAATCCTCTTCTCCAAAATATAAGACCTAGAGCTTTCATATTTGGTATATAGTGTTACCTAGTGGACCTACACCAAAGGTATTCAAATTATTGTCCCGGGGTCAAATTGGCCTTGCTCAGGGGTCATTTGTTTTTACATTGTCTTGTCACTGAACATCTTTTCCTCTGAAAGTAAAGGTCAGAATGACTCCATACTTGATATGTAGCATCCTTACATGGTCCTTTCTCAACTTTGTTCAAATGGTTTTGTTTGGCCCCTTTTAGGGGTCACCAGAGCAAAAAATAGAAAAACCTTTAAACAACTTGATCTTATTAACTGCTTGATGGATCTTCAAGTCTGAAGCATCCTAGCATGGGCCTCTGTCAGGTCTTTTAGTAATAAATAATTTTGTTTGGCCCCTTTTAAGGGCCACCAGAGCTAAAATTAGTAAAAAAACTTAACATTTTCTTCGCATGAACCCCTTGATAGATCTTCAGCAAATTTGGTTTGAAGTGTCCTTGCATGGACCTCTCTTAAATTTGTTGACATAATTTTGTTTGGCCCGGTTGCCATGGCAACCTAAAGGAAAATGTCAACAATTGGTTATAATCATCTTCTTCTCCTAAACCGCTTTGACAATTTTGATGAAACTTCATAGGAATGATCCTTGGTTGGTGCTTTTTCAAAATTGTTCAAAGAAATTAATTCCATTTAGAACTCTGGTTGACATGGCAACCTAAAGGAAAAGTGTCAACAATTGGTTACAATCATCTTCTCCTAAACCGCTTGGACAATTTTGATGAAACTTCATAGGAATGATCCTTGGTTGGTGCTTTTTCAAAATTGTTAAAAAAAAATAATTCCTTGCAGAACTCTGGTTGCCATGGCAACCTGAAGGAAATTATAGGCTGTCGTGTCCGCGCTGTGACTTTCTCTTATATGGACAGATTTTAAAATGAAAATGCCATATGTTTTCAACATACCAAGACAACGTGTCGTGTGCAAGACCCATGTCCCTACCTCTAAGGTGAAAGATACACTAAGTGTTTATTCACAATGGAATGCTGAATATGAGGACATAAAGAGTGTTGGCTGTCATTTAGTATGATTGTTTTTTTTTTTGCTCAGAGGCAATTTAATATAACTTGCAATATGTATTTGACACATAAAGGCAAGATAAACTTTTTATATGCCCGAAGGGTCGTATTATGTTATGGCCTCCATCGTCTGTCCGTCTGTCCGTCCGTTAGCAATTCCGTGTCCGGGCCATAACTTGGTAACTAATAAAGCGATTTTCAAATAACTTTATACAAATCATCACTACATTAAAAGGATGTGTCGCGCGCAATTTCCTGGTCCATACCTCAAAGACTAGAATCACCATGGGGTGCATTAGCAAATCCGTGTCCGGGCCACAACTTTGTCACTAATAAAGTCATTTTCAAATAACTTTATACAAAGCATCATTACATTAAAAGGATGTGTCGCGCGCAATTTCCAGGTCCATACCTCAAAGACTAGAATCACCATGGGGGGGCGTTAGCAATTCTGTGTCTCGGCCACATCTTTGTTACTAATAAAGTGATTTTCAAATAACTTTATACAAATCATCACTACATTAAAGGATGTGTCACATGCAATTTCCAGGTCCATACCTCAAAGTCTAGAATCACCATGGGGGGGGGGACGTTAGCAATTCCATGTCCAGGCCATAACTCAAAGACTAGTATCACCAATGGGGGGCGTTAGCAATTCTGTGTCCTGGCCACATCTTTGTTACTCGTCCGTTAGCAATGGGGGGGGGGACGTTAGCAATTCCATGTCCAGGCCATAAATCAAAGATTAGAATCACCAATGGGGGGCGTTAGCAATTCTGTGTCCTGGCCACATCTTTGTTACTCGTCCGTTAGCAATGGGGGGGACGTTAGCAATTCCATGTCCAGGCCATAAATCAAAGACTAGAATCACCAATGGGGGGCGTTAGCAATTCTGTGTCCTGGCCACATCTTTGTTACTCGTCTGTTAGCAATTCCGTGTCCAAAAGGATGTGTTAGGCGCAATTTCCAGGTCCATACCTCAAAGACTAGAATCACCATGGGGGGGCGTTAGCAATTCTGTTTCCGGGCCACATCTTTGTTACTCGTCCGTTAGCAATTCCGTGTCAGGGCCATAACTTGGTAACTAATAAAGCGATTTTCAAATAGCTTTATACAAATCATCACTACATTAAAAGGATGTGTCGCGCGCAATTTCCAGGTCCATACCTCAAAGACTAGAATCACCATGGGGGGGGGCGTTAGCAATTCTGTGTCTGGGCCACATCTTTGTTACTAATAAAGTGATTTTCAAATAATTTTATACAAATCATCACTACATTAAAAAGATGTCACATGCAATTTCCAGGTCCATACCTCAAAGTCTAGAATCACCATGGGGGACGTTAGCAATTCTGTGTCCGGGCCACATCTTTGTAACTCGTCCGTTAGCAATTCCGTGTCAGGGCCATAACTTGGTAACTAATAAAGCGATTTTCAAATAACTTTATACAAATCATCACTACATTAAAAGGATGTGTTGCGCGCAATTTCCAGGTCCATACCTCAAAGACTAGAATCACCATGGGGGGCATTAGCAATTCTGTGTCCGGGCCACATCTTTGTTACTCGTCCGTTAGCAATTCCGTGTCCGGGCCATAGCTTGGTAACTAATAAAGCGATTTTCAAATAACTTTTTACAAATCATCACTACATTAAAAGGACCTCAAGCCGAATCTTCTTCGGGCGTATAATGCTCCGTTTCGCGGTGCTCTTGTTATGTACTTGTTCATAGATCAATGTCACATTGGGGGGCATTTGTCACATACTTTGACAGCTCTTGTTCAATATTCTTTGAGAAACAAGCTATATTAATAACAAAGGTTAAACTCTTTTACTCAGGTGAGCGATTTAGGGCCATCATGGCCCTCTTGTATTATGTATTATTTATTTATCATATGCATTGACAATTGATTATAATTTCATAATATATTATTTATTCTTTTATTGTATGTATTCTAGATCATTAAATAAATATAAGTAAATATGCATTCAAATTTCTGTATTTAGTCTTAAATAATAAATGTTGATATTGTTAAGACCAAAATCCGCTGGACTTTAGACCAATATTCCCTGGAATTCAGACTAAAATCCACTGCAAAGCCTCTCAAAAGTATGGCATGCATGTATTTGTGTCTGTCTTTTACCTTAAAGGTTGTACCCACCAGGAATACTTTTTGTATCCTCTCAAAATTCAGACTAGGAAACTGACTTGAGGTTGAATATATAAGATTATGTTTTTCATCATCTTCAGACAAATAGAAAATAGCTATCAGCTAAAATCTTATTCAACAATAAATGTTTGAGAATGCTAAATATTAGCAGTACACAGGGTATAAATCTTGTGAAACACATAGCAATAACGTGCTAAATAATGCACGTGAATCTAGGTAACTTGTAGTAGTAGAAGTCAAGTATCATCTTGGTTTATTACAGCAGAAGCAGTGCTTCGTAATCACAGCCCCAGAAACAGAAGCGTTTTTATTAAATCTCCCAGGTTGCGGAAACATGGCACATCGCAGGTGCGAATCCAGGAATTGATGTTAGAGGGGTAGTAACTTAGGGGTGCAACTTTTGACATGTGCTCCTCCCTCAGAACCGAAAGTATATGGCATAAACTGTTTTACGGGAATTTGGGGTTACTCCCTCATGTATGTAGTCGGAAATGGTGCATTATGAGCTTATTTTATTACCTTTGTTTCTCCGATATTGATGAAAACAGTAAACTTCGATTATTTTAGAGGTGGCGCACGCCGGGCGCTTAAACCGCTAGCGCTTCGACCAAATTCCTTGAGCTACACAGTCGGTCCAAGGCCAATTCCCCGCTATTTTGGCGCGAACACAAAACCACCGACTGTCCCCCCGGACCTGGGGTGGGGGGATGCTTACCATTGACTGGTGCATTACTTTAGCGACAGCGATAGGTTTTCATATTACTTTTTCCCTGTTTGAATGTAATATCTTAATTGTCTGTTAATATGTTCACTGATAAAACTTTTGCGGCCTGGCACATTGCATCTCATTAGTCATGGCAGTATTCTTCAAGTTCAGGCTTCTTTTTTTCAAAATTCAAAATGTTTATTTTCTAAACCATTCATTGATTTATCAACAACATATTCACACATTCTCATTTACAAGAGGTTTGATAGTGATAAATCAAATGTGTAACGCATGGCACCATCACTCTGGTGAACGAGAATAATTTCATATAGCACAATGTACATGAAATAATGACAGTATGGCGAGTCGTTCCTTCACTATTTTTACCCATAAATACCATAAATTAAGCCTTTTCATACAATAGATCTCCATCACCTCTCCGACTCCTTTATAATTTGTGTAAATATATGAACATAATCATGTGGTCTTTAACAAAGATAGAAGTGTAAAAAAGTTTATATCTTCGACTTCAAAGAACTTCATTAATGCTAATTCTTGACCAAATTGTAGTTGCCTTTAACCTTGAAAATAATCGGTTAAATGGCAAGATGTTTGTAATCAAGCTTAACGACAGCGTTTTTGTGACTTTCTCGACTTTCCAATATACCATAATCCTTTGCGGCATGGTGACTTCCGGTTTATTTCCGGGTTATGACGGAGTACAATAACAGCGATAAATACGGACAAATTATCATTCCAGGTTTGTTATAATTTATTTATTTTTATTAGATTTGTCATTTTAATGAGTTTATATTACATTATTGTGATATTATTTGAATGTCATGAGCTATAAATCGCTTGACTGTTTACTTGGACAGTTAGTTCTGGTGGGTGGGGTAGATGGTTCAGAAAAGACTGCAGTTACTATTCTTATTGGAGTATTATAAACAACAAATTATCATCTATTCTAAAACATTTGTTTTGAAAATTAACACAAATAATACATTAGTCTGTTTTACTATCTGACATTCATAATCTAATGAGGAATCTGTATGTACATTACCAGGTATAACTAATAGTCTTATGAATGAACATAAATAAATCATCATCAATATAACTTATGATATTTATACTGCTGTGTGTATTTTATTACTATGTAATAAACATTTTACTTAGAGTAATTATGACATGCTGTCACCTGTGTAGTCTTCTGAATGATTTGTTATTTTCAAATATTATGATGGCCACCGGACTAGTCGCATACCCCCAGGGCTGGAATTAAATCGGGTTCCAGATTGTCTTAAAACCCATCCATAAATAAGTCTGAGAGTAACTTACTTTTTTATAAAAATATGCTTTTTATGTTCCATTCCTTTCTTTACAGATATGATTCAAATATGCTGATGTTACCTTCTGAGATCATTACTTTCAATGAAGAACATCACTACAATTGGTTGGGCTGCTAGATTGGTAGCAACGTGATGGACAGCTAGTACCTGACATGCTATTGTTGGTTTGGCATCTATTGCTTACTGGGCCGCTATATTGGATGGACCATACGTGTTGGTTGAACAATTATAAATGGTTGGACTGGAAGTGTTGGTTGGACCACCAGTGTTGTTTGGACTGCTTGTTGGACAGAATGTGTGATAGACAACTAGTGTTATTTGAATCACTGTTGGGTCATATTGGTTTGATTCCCATTGCTAGTACTTGTTGGATCTCTTTTGTTGGTTGAACTGTTGTTTTTTTACTGTTATTATTGATATTCATACATGTATAATATGTTAAGTGCTTAGTATTCAACACTTATTATTATTATTGTTATCATAAGAAATATTATTATTCAAAAATCATATAAATATATAAAATTAAATATTTTTTTATGTCCTTGTACTTTAGTTATGTTTTACATTTACAATGTGCATCATAATGTCTTATTATATGAACAACTCTTTTTATAGATATTTAAATAAACATTAATTCTGTTCAACCATTTTTTGTTTCTTTTGCTACAATTTGTATGATAGTGTCAGACATTTTCTACAGAAATGATAAATTTGTCATAAAAAAAGCACAGCAAAAAAATCAGAGCTCATGGTAACTTCTTTAAATGCTGATTCTCATCAAAATGAATAAGTTGAATTGCATCATTGAATGTATGATTCTTCATTGAATTTGATGAGATCTCCTGCCAATTGACCTTTAGGGACATGCACCTTTAAAACTGCAATCTTTCAGATTAACTGATTTTGATATCATTGCCTTCAATTCAGTCAGTCATATAAGATGATTCACAAAATAACAGATCTCAGTTGTTTGAAACACTGTCAAAAGACTCCATTTTCTTAAAGCGTTAGAAACGCTTTTTAACCATAAATATATCCATATTCCAAGATACGTACAAATGTTATCTGATCTTCTATCAGCAATCTTTTATCACTGGTTTTCAGACATTTTTTTGTCAGAACGGTCAAGATAATTCTGTAAAAATGTTTTCTGATCTTCCATCAGCAATCTTATATCACTGGTTTTCAGACATTTTTTGTCAAAATGGTCAGTCTGAGAATGCAGCTTTAAACTTGAGCACTGTATTTACAATGATGAACAATTTTAGTTATGAAAATTAAAATACATAGGAGCAGATGTATTGAATCATTCAAGTCTTGAAATATTATGTATGATCTTGCTGGACATGAGCCTATTGTTTCTGGAAATTTGCATGTGTACCAAGTTTCATTTAAATCTCAAGGCTGTTTGAATTTGGGCCAAGAAAATATTCGGCCTACAGTACTGCGCTAACGACACCTAGGCTTATTGACTATAACAATACTAAAGTAACATGATAGGAAAAAGCTCGAACCAAGGGCTGCCAGAAAAAGCACGGTGCTCCTACAAACTAAGTTAACCGGGTGGCTAGTTATTGCCCACAAACGTTAACTCGATTTTATGTCTTTTTAATATTAACCATGGGAGTTTACACAGTCATTGGAATAAAAAGATCATAACCAATCATATTAATAACAACGGTATTTTTTATAATTTAATAATAACATTAAACATGATATAATTCAATAACAATAAATTGTCCTTGGTATGCAATAATCCCTTTAAAGGTTCATTTGCCAAGGGTTAAAAAAACCACATCTTGCTTCTTTTTGAAAAATCTCTTGTTCGACTGTTATCGGCTATAAAGTGTTGTTTCACATCCTGTGTCATAATTTTAAGTTTTAAATGTCTACTTTTTGTACCAAACATTTAAATTTATGTCACTTGTCTGCATTTCTTTAGTCCTTGCAGTCAAGGAAAGTTTTCATTCATATTGACACACTTCATTTATTTTATCTCTGTTCTTGAACCGATTCCGTCTCTTGTGTTTTGCACAATTTTTTCTTGTAAAACCATTGATATAGCAGGTGCTATCAGATCAATGGTATCAACTGCCTACTCCTGTTGAGCATCAACTTGGCGGAATCAAACATCCAGAATGGACATCTCTGAAATAAAATAAATAGTTTTATCATCATCCAACTTAGCCAGAAAAAATAAAAATATAAAAGACTCTTAACTGTTAAAGCTGCACTCTCACAGATATACCGTTTTGACAATTTTTTTTATTTGTTGTCTTGGAAAGAGGCAATTTCTGCGTAAATATCTGCAAACCAGTGTTATAAGCCTGCTCACAAAAAAAAATCAGATCACCGATTTTCACATCTCCATTTAAAAATTATTATTTTATGGCTAATTTTAAAAGCATTACTAACGGTTTAAGAAAAATGCATTAAAAATTATTTTATTTACTTAAAAATGAAAATCTGCAATCCAATGTTTTGTCGGCAGTCTTATATCACTGGTTTTCTTGCATGTTTCCATAAATTGGCAGTTGAAGACAAAAAAAACAACAGTTGTCAAAATGTTTAATCTGTGAGAGTGCAGCTTTAATATCAGTCAGATATTTAAATAGTTACAATTTACCAATACAATATTAATAAGCTGTTATTTTAAGACCTGCATATTTGTTTACCACAGCACAGCAGTCAGTATTTAAATGCCCTTCTTAATCACATTTAAGCTTCATTTACTTGACTGTTTTGAAGTTGCAGATTTTAACAATTTCACACTAATTGCAACATATCATTCATTTAATTTAATAACAAACTCAACAAACCACAATTGAATGCATACTTCATAACAACCAATATGTATTTGAAGTCTTTGAGAACTACTATGAAAGTCTTTACCATTATATTTGTTATTTTACCCCACCCACTTAAATGTGTACTGAAGTTGGGTATAAACGTCGAAAACTTCATTGACATTTACAAAAAGCGGTAGATATTTATAGAAGAATGTATAACCTGATGTTCCTAACATGTTTTACGTACCTATCAATCTATTTTGCCAGTTATGCTCTTCCTTTCACTCGTATCGATAACTAGGAAATTGAATGCGGAAATAAACCGGAAGTCACCTTTGTCGCAAAGCATTATGGGCTTCTGGAATAAGGCGAATTGATGAAAGATGGATTTTTTTGTTTGTCTTTTTTTTCAATCGGATAAAAAATTGTACTAGTATCTGATACAGGGTTAATGAAGCAATACGATGGTTAGACGTCATGCTAACTATTGTAATATAACAGCGATGAGGAATATGGATAAGTCGACAGTTGACAGGTAAGGACATTGTAAGAAGTGTCATTTTGCTAATTTTTGCTTTAAATATGGCAATATTTTTCTTTATTCCCATTTCCTACATGTTCCCATTACAAAATCTTACCTGTCCTTCCAATTGGAAATTTCCCATTTTAAAACTGAACTTTATTCTCCAATTGGAATTTTCCCATTAACCAAATATTCCAATTGGAATTTTCCAATGTTCATACTTTCCCACTTTGAATGTGGGAATCCTCCAATTGGAAAGATTCACTCATGGGAAGGATTCGCAAACAAATGCCTTAAATAAATCTATCGGTTCTTCATTTTTAATGAATATATTATTTTTCATGTAGTGAGTGTAAAATATTCTTAATTAAACAGTCAATTTCAATTTTAAAAATTATGTTCCAAATTCTCCCACAATTTTAATAGAGCCAGTTTTTCAATTGGAAAAGCTTGAAAAAGGCCATTTTCCAATGGGACTCCCATTGGAAAAGTTGACTTTAAATGCCAAAAAAACATATTTCTAAATTAAATTTCAGGAAACAAAAAATATCTCTTATTAGTATTACCTAACACATTTTAAAAATACAAAAATAAAAAACATTGGGTGAAAAATAAAAAAAATAAGTTTGCAAAAATTCCGGATTTGCAAACTTAATCCGGATGCTGTTTAAAATCGAGTCAACGTTTGTGGGCAATAAATAGCCACCCGGTTAACTTAGTTTGTAGGAGCACCGTGCTTTTTCTGGCAGCCCTTGGCTCAAGCTTTTTCCTATCATGTTACTTTAGTATTGTTATAGTCAATAAGCCTAGGTGTCGTTAGCGCAGTACTGTAGGCCGAATATTTTCTTGGCCCAAATTCAAACAGCCTTGAGATTTAAATGAAACTTGGTACACATGCAAATTTCCAGAAACAATAGGCTCATGTCCAGCAAGATCATACATAATGTTTCAAGACTTGAATGATTCAATACATCTGCTCCTATGTATTTTAATTTTCATAGCTAAAATTGTTCATCATTGTAAATACAGTGCTCAAGTTTAAAGCTGCATTCTCAGACTGACCATTTTGACAAAAAATGTCTGAAAACCAGTGATATAAGATTGCTGATGAAAGATCATAAAACATCTTTACAGAATTATCTTGACCGTTTTGACAAAAAAAATCTGAAAACCAGTGATAAAAGATTGCTGATAGAAGATCAGATAACATTTGTACGTATCTTTGTTTGAAAATGGATATATTTATGGTTAAAAAGCGTTTCTAACGCTTTAAGAAAATGGAGTCTTTTGACAGTGTTTCAAACAACTGAGATCTGTTATTTTGTGAATCATCTTATATGACTGACTGAATTGAAGGCAATGATATCAAAATCGGTTAATCTGTAAGATTGCAGTTTTAAAGGTGCATGTCCCTAAAGGTCAATTGGCAGGAGATCTCATCAAATTTAATGAAGAATCATACATTCAATGATGCAATTCAACTTATTCATTTTGATGAGAATCAGCATTTAAAGAAGTTACCATGAGCTCTGATTTTTTTGCTGTGTTTTTTTATGACAAATTTATCATTTCTGTAGAAAATGTCTGACACTATCATACAAATTGTAGCAAAAGAAACAAAAAATGGTTGAACAGAATTAATGTTTATTTAAATATCTATAAAAAGAGTTGTTCATATAATAAAACATTATGATGCACATTGTAAATGTAAAACATAACTAAAGTACAAGGACATAAAAAAATATTTAATTTTATATATTTATATGATTTTTGAATAATACTATTTCTTATGATAACAATAATAATAATAAGTGTTGAATACTAAGCACTTAACATATTATACATGTATGAATATCAATAATAACAGTAAAAAAAACAACAGTTCAACCAACAAGAGATCCAACAAGTACTAGCAATGGGAATCAAACCAATATGACCCAACAGTGATTCAAATAACACTAGTTGTCTATCACACATTCTGTCCAACAAGCAGTCCAAACAACACTGGTGGTCCAACCAACACTTCCAGTCCAACCATTTATAATTGTTCAACCAACACGTATGGTCCATCCAATATAGCGGCCCAGTAAGCAATAGATGCCAAACCAACAATAGCATGTCAGGTACTAGCTGTCCATCACGTTGCTACCAATCTAGCAGCCCAACCAATTGTAGTGATGTTCTTCATTGAAAGTAATGATCTCAGAAGGTAACATCAGCATATTTGAATCATATCTGTAAAGAAAGGAATGGAACATAAAAAACATATTTTTATAAAAAAGTAAGTTACTCTCAGACTTATTTATGAATGGGTTTTAAGACAATCTGGAAACCGAAGTAGTCAATCATGCCTATTGAGATCACAAAGCACCCGATGACCCCTTCTTATTCTATATAAATGATGCAATCGCGTTCGAAGTCAATTTTCAAGCTCAGTGAGGTGTGACGGGATTCCACCGCTTTTAGATAGATCCCAAATCTGTATTGATATTGCGATGACGTAAGGCTTGTGTAATACATAAGCCTAATACTAGCGTCAAATAATTCATTTCAAACACAGACATCATGCAGGTCGTTTGTATATTGCTGTTTCGGATCGGATCGGATTGATCGAAGGTAAGTTGTTTTCAAATGTCATTTTTTTAAGAAATTGACATACAATAGTGTTTGTGTAATATGGCTAGGTTAACATACTAAACGAACATTTGAATTTCCTACTCGCTGGTAGCGAACGCCATATGTAGCGAACGCCATTGGTTGATTTGTGGTATGCGTTTACTATAAGGAGAAATCTAAAGAAAGCTTGTTTGCAAACAATATTATCATGCCATTTATGTTTAAGCGTAGTGTTTACTTAAAAAAAACATAATATCTATTAAACACAATAAGCCCAATTCATAAAACGAGTACATGACTCAAACTTACCGATAAATGAGTTAAATTCAATGACCTATATTTGTATTTATAATAATGTACACAATTTAACAGAGGGAAACGTACTGCATAGAGACCATAGTAAAATTTCAGTATTAAATCAGTATTTTTGTACATATGGATGATATATACACATACCCTATAAGTAAATATGCGTAAATCCTACCACGATCTTTCTCAGGTCATCAGAATTGTATTTACCTTGGCAATTAATGAAACACATTCCATTAATTACTGGTTATTTTCATACTCCTTATACCACAGTATCCCCTTTCTTTCCAGCAAATTAATATTGTTTGTATAATATTAGTGTAGTTCTAATCACTATCCACAACACAAAAAAGCCCAATATTTAATATTCCTTAAATCCACAACTAAACATTATGTCTGTAAACACATACCTTTTACAGGTAAAATTATCGTCGTAATGTTAACCTATTTTATGAATGAATCCGCATTCACTGAGTCATACGAAAGGTTTATATTCACTAGGCCAATGAATTATGTACATTGTAATGGGCGCAATATTTAAACGCTTATTTTATGTATTTATTATACTTGATAATTCGATCATTAAACTGGATTTAATACACTCTATTGTTCCATTTCACAATGATTCTATATCAATCGGTACCAAACTATAGTGGTATTTTGACAAATATATTTTCAGTTGTTTCTTAAACGCACACTTTCAAATCATTTATGTGTAATCGATGAAAAAACAAATTGCCCGACCGGTTGTGTTCCTTGATCTAGGGTTTAATAGCAATAATGATAGGACATTTGCTTTACATCATTTATTTACAAATATAATTTACAAAACGTCATACAATAATAAAACGTTGTTATGCCTAAGCATTTTAACAATGTTTCAATATATCCAAGAAATAATACGCTTTCTGATAAATGAACAGATACATCATTCACACCTCTCACACAATGAACCAATTTATGACAAACGTATACAATAGTTATACATGTATTAACGCATTGGATTGCATCACACGTAAAGTCTGTTATTCCATGTCGCTGGCAGGTATCCAGGAATTGAATTTTTTTGGAAAATATTTCCATTTAACAAAGTATTGCAAATTACGTCTTTTGCCCCTCCGTTTCAATACTTTCTCTACTTTCCACGTTTGTTCAGTATCCACATGCACTTTCTGCAACTCGCTTTCATAAAATGTTCCCTTGATAGATTCATCCTGCAAATCTTTGAGTCTGTAGATCGGGAGGAATCCTCTGTGATACCGGGTTTGGACGCGAAATACCTCGCCGGAGTATGTCTCATCGTAAGCTCGTGTAAATGCTGATTTCAGATGACTAATCCGAACGTAGTCACCGATTTTAAATTTAAAAGGCTTCAATTTCAACAGATTCTTCCCTTTAGGGTTTTGTGCAAAGTATGTAGCCAATCTCACTTCTTCTTGGTTATTGTCTTTGACATCATCGGGTCGCATATCAATGGTTCTATGAAAGGTATGGTTATAACTCTTTGCAATATCTTGCAGTATGGACATATAATTGTAACTATCATGATGAGTAAAGTAGCGGTACAGTTTTTGTTTGATGGTTAAAATGGCCCGCTCTGAGGTAGAAGCCTTGGTTTCGTTTTGTGTTGGAAAGTAATGCACGTCAAACTTTCGCATGAGGTCCTGAACCCGTTTTGCTTTAAACTCTTGTCCTGAAAATGCATACAGCAAAGTATAAGTTTTAGAATAGACCTTTTTAATGGATAAAATTTGCACGATGTTAGAACGTAGATGTTAACTTCATAAACATTCGGTTGAAAACATACCTTTATCCGTTATCAATTTTGCTGGATCTCGACCAGACTTTTGAAATATGTCTGCAAACGCATCTGCCACTTCCTCACCCGTTTTCCGTTGCAAAGGTCGAAGCCATACGAACTTGGAGAACGTGTCTATGACCAGCAGAATATACTTGTAATCGTCGTTCCATTTTTCAAACTTCACCATATCGATTAGGTCAGCCATCCATACATCGTCTTTTCCCGCGCTTATAATATGGTTTCGTTGAAAGCGCCGTCGCACGGGTTTGTGAAGACTGTACGATTCTTGGTCATGCAAAAATTGCCGTATTCTGTGCATGCCTAGTTTGTATTTACCCTCTCTTTGTACAACTTTGTACAATTTCTGGGGTCCCGCAAAACTAGCAGGGTGTGATGGATCGTAATAAATGGTCTTTAAATATTCCTTCCAAGAAGTCATGTCCGCACTGATCGAGTTAATATGTATAAATGAAGTTATATTCTTTTAAACTTCATATTTATTGCTCTTCGGAATCACTACTTTCATCGTCACTTTCATCTCCGCTGTCGTCCGAAAGTTCGAATAGGTCTTGAAACTGGTGCTGATGTTTTTTAATGACTCTTTTTATTGCAGAAGGTAAACTAATGCCTTTTTGTCGTAGTTTATCTATCTGCTCAACTATAATCCTATGAGACGAATTGGTCACCAACGGCAGCCAGTACATTTCCAAGAGGCGCTGATAATTTCCAAAGAAAAGCTTTTCTTTATGCGGTTGTGTACGCTCTGTGGCCATTTCATACGAATCGTCCTCATTATAGCCATCTTCAATGTACTGGTCGTATAATTTGTTGAATTTATCTCTATTTTCTTTGTGGGCGATTTCCCAGAGATGACGAAAACCATCATTTTCCTCTATATCTACGTCCATTGCATCGTCACTTTCTTCTTCAGTCTTGCGACGTTTTTCAGGCGGTTCGCCTATGGTTTCTCTTGTTTCCGGGCACCAACCACTTTTTACGTGCCTTTGCACATCGTGTATTGAATCAAATAATAGTCCGCAATCATCACACGGCTTTGCCTTTTCTGCCATTGTTTCTTCTTGATCGTCGATGTGTACAGTTTGAACTCCGACCGTAGAATGATGTAATTTAGACATATCATTCTCTTTTATAACTGTCTCCCGACTTCCTTGCTCGCGATTGGTCCATTCTGGCAATACGTTTTCCCCATAGAAGTGTTTTTGTTTTAAATCGTATTTCAATCTATCATTTTCCGCAGTAAATGGTTTTAAGTCCACCAGTAAATACCCGTAGGGGTATTTTGTTGCTTTTGCGAACGCATTCATGAATTTATCCGTGTGCCCCGGGTACATTTGGCGCGCCAAAGTCATTACCGATTGGCGGTCTACTGGATTATTAAATAAAACCAGATAATGGCAGTTGCGTCTTTGAGTCGGATCTTTCGTGCCAAACAGGTTCTGATTGATAGCAACAACCGACAACGATCTATGATGGGAACCCTCCGTAAATAGATCATTTATACGTTTGTCTTTGCCAGCTTCAGAAAACAAATCATCTAAAATAAGTAAATTGTTGATTCTCGGATCGAAATATTCGTCGTCGGCCAAATCGGTAGGAATGCCTTGCACAAATTCCACTCTCGGTAACACAGTCTCCTTGATTATTGAGTACAATGGTTGCCATCTCTTATAAAGCCATATGATTCTTTGCACGCTAGGTTGAATCCTAGACGTATGATGTTGTAGCACATTCTTTACAAATGTCGTCTTTCCACACGCTGAAATTAAAAAGGAATGATATATTTTAAGTAAACATACCAATTTTAAAGTAATATTTTCATATGATTAAAAACAACACATGTTAAATTTACAAGATATATTTGGACAAACAAGTACCTGTCGGTCCCGATATCATCATAGTAAAGGGGTGTTTAAATGTCATAATTTCCTCCGGTGGTGTTGACTCTTTCTGTGGTAGTGGTGGTGGTGATAAGCCCTGTGGTGGTGGTGGTGGTGGTGGTGGTGGTGGTGATAAGCCCTGTGGTGGTGGTGGTGGTGGTGGTGGTGTCGCTCCCTGTGGTGGTGGTGGTGGTGGTGGTGTCGCTTTATGTGGTGGTGGTGGTGGAAACGCTTCATTGAACGTCATCTTCCTTTCATAATTATCCGCCTTATGTTTGTGTTTTTGATGTCTCAGCATAGCATCCTTTCTTGAAAAACGCTGACCACAATTTGGGCACTTGGCAGGATCCATGTTATTCCTCCGATGGTTTTTGTCAGAATGATTGCTTGATACCTTTTCTCTGCTATTTTAATTTATATTGAATGGTGATTTCAGCCAATCAAATAATAGCAACTAGGTACGCATGCGCAAGTTTATCATATAAGTTCATATATCCTCATACTGTATTTCATTTTGCAGATAGAAGTTGAACCTCGCGGATTAAGAGCAGTGCAAACACAGAAATTGGATTTAGCACAGAGAAAAAAAAGTAAGCAAAAGTTTAATATCGCCTTTGTAGTCTCGCCTGGCTTTTTTTGTAGTCTTGCCTGGCGTTTCTGTAGTCTCGCCTGGCTTTTTTTCAAACCATATTTCAATAGTTTAATGTATAACATAAATAAATATATTTATATGTAAAAAGAACGAAATTGTATTTTTATTTTAACCTCATTCATCGTAGTGAGAAGTCTTAACTACTAGTTCGATATAATTTCAGAACGACAGCCATGACGTACCAATGTGAGGTGTGTAATGTCACTTTCTCCAAACTGAGTCAGCTACTACAACACAGACGGACCGAGAATCACTGGCCAAAATTTACATGCCCAAGCTGCAAGAAAAGTTTCACCAGAAAAAATAACTTGAAACAACACATGAAGAAACATGAAGACGAAAATAATCATCACTGTCCAGAGTGTCTTCGTGTATTTACAAGAAGAGATGCCCTCGATGAGCATTTTAAACAACACGAAAACCAAAGCGGCGGAGGAAGAAAGAGAAGTAGTGGTGATGACGCAGATTCCAATGCCACCAATAAAAAACAAAAGTTATCAGCAAAGGACGATGTGAAGGATTACTATCGTGTGGATAAAATCAGTGAAAGAAGAATAGAAAAATTCAACTCGACGGCATCATATTACAAAATATCAGTGAAAGATATGGAGATCAGAGAACTACCAAATATTATCAAGACTTTAAAACAAATTTTCCAATCAATTATTGACACTATTGCAGGCAACATACCATCGTCCGACAGAGTGAGAGTTACAATGGATAACCCCCAATTGGACTTTCCCATTGTCCTTCGATTTATGAAAAGGTCTGAACTTACAGTGGATCGACTTTTGTCAGAAATAGAAAGGGGTGCTTCAGTCGTATGAACAGTTTGTGCTTGATGAAACATTTGGGTTGGAGTTTGTGCATGTGCATTTACCCAATGGAAGTGGAACTCGTGGGAAACCATTTGTGGACATATCAAAGTTGTTAAACAATAAAGCAAGTGTCCTTCAAATTAGAAATACAGACGAGCTTTGCTGTGCACGCGCCATAGTTACAGCGATTGCACGTATAGAAAAACACCCGCAATGGAATAATATACGTCTAGGCCATCATGCGCAAAAACAACTGGCACTGAACTTACACGACAAAGCCGGTGTACCTCTACAACGCTGTGGTATTGATGAAGTAAAATTGTTTCAATCAGCTCTTCCGGATTATAAAATCGTCGTTTTATCAAAGGACCATTTCAATGCTATAATCTATGAAGGGCAGGAAGACGGCATACCTATATACCTGTACTCACACAATGAACACTTTGATGTCATTACATCAGTCGCAGGGTTTTTGAATAGAAGTTACTTCTGCCTGAAATGTAAAAAGGGATACAGTAACAAAGAGCAACATGCCTGCAACAATCCTTGCGTTCACTGCCATCGTATACACGATGACGACTCTTTTAATTGGGAACATTGTATTGACTGCAATCGAAATTTTATGAATGAAACATGTTTTGCAATGCACAAACAAAACCACGATGTTGGAACTTCTACCTGCAGTATGTATTACAAATGTAAGGACTGCGGACAAGCCATAAATGTGCGAAAACATAAAAAGGCTCATGTGTGCAATGAAAAATATTGTAAAACATGTAAGGAATTCGTAGAAGAGGATCACCAGTGTTTTATGCAGCCAACCGAGGAAAGTGAATCTGAGAGGGAAACTGTTAAAAAGAAAACAAACGATACAAAATATATATTTTTCGACTTCGAGTGCACACAAGATCAGCAGCTTCAATGCGAAAATGGATATCTATCTGGGGTGCATGGGAAGTGTGTAAACTGTAATAAAGCCACTTGTGGTTCCTATAAACATCAACCGAACCTATGTGTCGCGCAAAGAGTATGTCGTCATTGCCTGAAGAACGACTTGTCAAGCGAATCGGAGTGTGAATATTGCGGAAGAAATGAATTGATTTTCAAAGGCGAACAGACCACTCAGCAGTTTTGCAAATGGCTATTTTCTGAAGAAAATGTTGGGGCCACCGTTATTTGTCATAATTTCAAAGGCTATGACAGTTATCCAATTCTACAATATCTGCATGAAAATGCCATATTACCAGAGGTCATAACAAACGGAACGAAATTTATGTCAATAAAAGTTCCCGTGTGCAAGATGCGCTTCATTGACTCCATAAACTTTATACCAATGGCGTTGGCTGATATGCCCAAAGCGTTTGGTATTGCAGAATTATCAAAGGGCTATTTTCCACATCTATACAATCGACAGGAAAATCAAACCCAGACACTTACAAGTTTACCGGATAGTAAGTACTACTACCCAGATGGTATGAAAATAGACAAAAGATTGGAGTTCATAGCATGGTATGACATTCACAAAAACGATGCGTTTGATTTTCAGTATGAATTGTTAAAATACTGCCGATCAGATGTAGACATATTGAGAAAATGCTGCCTAAAGTTTCGCGAGTTGTTTCAGGACATTACACATAAGAATGATATTCCTGGCATAGATCCGTTTGAAAAATGTTTGACCATCGCCTCGGCATGTAATTTGGTATTCAGGCGAAATTTTCTAGAGCACGAAAGTATTGGTATTATTCCATCTCACGGGTACAGACCAGAGGAAAAACAATCGGTTATGGCATATCAATGGATGGCGTACCTAGCGCACGAAAAGCAGATTAACATCCAACATGGGAGAAACAACGGAGAGAAACACATTGGACCATACAAAGTAGATGGATATTACGAACGCGACGGCGAAAAAGTGGTATTAGAATTCCACGGCTGTTTTTGGCACGGTTGTTCTAAATGTTTTTCATCAAAAACAGTAAATCCTGTTAATGACATGAGTATGGGCGATTTGAATGCAAGAACCATTGAGAAAAAAGAGTTTATAGAATCTGAGGGCTATTCATACAACGCTAAATGGGAATGTGACTTCAAAAATGATATGGAGGTCAACCTGGACATGAAACAATACATACAAAAACTTGAATTTGTTGGCCCGCTTGAACCACGAGATGCCTTCTTTGGGGGCCGCACAGAAGGGTTCAAATTGTATGAAGAAGCTTCAAGTGAACAAGAAATAAACTATTATGACGTGACATCATTGTATCCGTATGTTAACAAAACTAGGAAAATACCCTTGGGACATCCCGAAATAGTCACAGAAAATTTCCAAGACATAACCCATTACGAAGGACTGATCAAGTGTAAAATCTTACCTCCTCGCGGACTCTACTTACCTGTTTTGCCCGTGAAATCGAATGGAAAACTGCTTTTCAGTTTATGCAGATCATGCGCAGACCAATATCAGCAGTCGCCGTGTCAGCATACTGATAGTGAAAGAGCTTTCCTGGGGACTTGGGTAACAGACGAGGTAAAACTGGCCATGTCGCAGGGTTACAAAATTGTGGAAATATACGAAGTTTGGCATTTTAAAGATATTTCACAATATGACCCAGACTCCAAATGTGGCGGTATATTTACTGAATACGTTAATACCTTCCTGAAACTCAAACAGGAAGCAAGTGGGTGGCCGGAATGGTGCCAAGCAGAAGAAGACGAGCAAAGATATATAAAACAATATTTTGAAAGGGAAGGGATCTGGCTTGATTATGACAAAATACAACGAAACCCCGGGTTAAGGTCACTGGCAAAACTCATGTTGAATTCATTCTGGGGGAAATTCGGTCAAAGGTCAAATTTAACCCGAACGACGTATACTGACGACCCTTCCGTCTTTATGGATATGATGACATCGGATCAACAAGAAGTGAAAAACGTCCGATTCGTCAATGAAGAGGCAGTACAATTAGATTGGGTTCACGGGAATGATTTTGTAGACGATTCCTCTCGGACAAACGTAGTGATAGCTGCATATACAACAGCACAGGCCCGTCTAAAACTTTACAGCTACCTACAGCGCCTGGGTCAACGCTGTCTTTATTGTGACACGGATTCAATAATTTTTATTTCAAGACCTGGACAGTGGAGGCCATCCCTTGGGGATCATCTCGGGGATATGACTGACGAGGTTTCGGGGAATAAAATTACGAATTTTGTCACCGGCGGTCCCAAAAATTATGCTTACAAAACAGAAAGCTGTGATAAAAACGGTTACTTTTCAATTTGCAAAGTGAAAGGGATCACGCTTAATTTCAAAAACACCCTCAAAATCAATTACGATATGGTAGTAGATATGGTTAGGGGATCATCGGCAAGTTCATCTGTTCAAGTTCAAGACATGAAAATATGCAGGGACATCACACAAACTAATATTATTACAAGACAAGAAACCAAAGACTATAGAATTGTGTTTGACAAAAGGGTTATCCATGAGAATTACCTCACCTACCCTTATGGTTACTAATGCGCTGTTTTAGAATGTCATTTGTTTGTTGTATACAACTTTGATGTAAAATATAGTATGACTTTTGTTTCACATGTTCTTGTATGTGACATGTAAATGGCCCTCTAATGCTACCACTTCGTTTTGTTTAACCAATGCACTGTTTTGAATGATATTTATTTGTTGTATATAACTTTGCTGTAAGACAGTTTATGTATTTTATTTCTCATGTACATGTATTGGAATGTGACATAAATTATTAATGCTACCAATGCGTTCTTTTTTCGTGTGTCTACTGATTAACTGTGTTGCCAGAGATAATATTGCTCTGTATGAACATTTTTTACTGAGATTGAAATGAACGGAACTATTACGTCACGACTATTCAATAACAACTTTGGGATCCCGCATATTGCACCGTACTATACCTCTTGTCAATCGGTTAACGTCTGAAGTTGTTTACACTTTAATGGCATTTAATACATGTAGTATAGCTTACGTGATATAATACTGCTGATAGGGTGATTTCTTTAACCCCGGAATCACAAACATAGTTGACTATTTTGGGAAAAACGCTAATAGAACAACTATTCACATATCGATCACTTTCATGCAATTAAAATTAATGGTTCCCCATCTCTATAACAACATCATCTATCTAAAAGCGGTGGAATCCCGTCACACCTCACTGAGCTTGAAAATTGACTTCGAACGCGATTGCATCATTTATATAGAATAAGAAGGGGTCATCGGGTGCTTTGTGATCTCAATAGGCATGATTGACTACTAACCGATTTAATTCCAGGCCTGGGGGTATGCGACTAGTCCGGTGGCCATCATAATATTTGAAAATAACAAATCATTCAGGAGACTACACAGGTGACAGCATGACATAATTACTCTATGTAAAATGTTTATTACATAGTAATAAAATACACACAGCAGTATAAATATCATAAGTTATATTGATGATGATTTATTTATGTTCATTCATAAGACTATTAGTTATACCTGGTAATGTACATACAGATTCCTCATTAGATTATGACTGTCAGATAGTAAAACAGACTAATGTATTATTTGTGTTAATTTTCAAAACAAATGTTTTAGAATAGATGAGAATTTGTTGTTTATAATACTCCAATAAGAATAGTAACTGCAGTCTTTTCTGAACCATCTACCCCACCCACCAGAACTAACTGACAAAGTAAACAGTCAAGCGATTTATAGCTCATGACATTCAAATAATATCACAATAATGTAATATAAACTCATTAAAATGACAAATCTAATAAAAATAAATAAATTATAACAAACCTGGAATGATAATTTGTCCGTATTTATCGCTGTTATTGTACTTCGTCATAACCCGGAAATAAACCGGAAGTCACCATGCCGCAAAGGATTATGGTCTATTGGAAAGTCGAGAATGGAAAAGGCTCCCAATGCCAATTTGCCTCATATTATTACATGTTATGGTGCATTAACCTTAAAACGAGCATGTGGACCATAGCGAACTATGTCAGCGTGTGACTTAGACCAAGTCCTAGGTAAAAGTACATATGAATTAGTTACGATTTTAGGCAGGCTATACGAGATAGGGGCATGGAAAAGGATCCCAATGCCTATTTGTCTCATATTCATTACATGTTATGGTGCTGAAACCTTAAAACGAGCATGGGGACCATATCGACCTTTGTCATCATGCAACCGAGACTTAGTCCTAGATGATAGTACATATGAATAACCTGGGATTTTAGGTATGCTATGCGAGATAGGGTCATGCAAATGGCTCCCAATGAATATTTGATTCATATTCTTTTCATGTTTTGGTGCGGTAACCTTAAAACGAGCAAGGGGACCAAAACGACTTATGTCATAATGTAGCAGAGACCTAGTCCTAGATAATAGTATACATGAATAACGTAAGATTTTAGGCAGGCTATGCGAGATAGGGACATTGAAAATGCCCTCAATGCCAATTTGCCTCATATGCATTACATGTCATTGTACAAAAACCTTTATACGAGCAAGGGGACCATAGCGCCCTATGTCAGTGTGTAGCTTAGACCTAGTCCTAGGTGATAGTACATATGAATAACCAAGGATTTTAGGCAGGCTATACGAGATAGGGACATGGAAGATGCTCCACATGCCTATTTGACTCATATTCATTACACGTTATGGTTCAGAATCCTTAAAACGAGCAAGGGGACCACAGCGACCTATGTCAGCGTGTAGCTTACACCTAGTCCTAGGCTAGGCTCCCAATGCATATTTGCCTCATATTCATTACATGCTATGGTGCAGAAACCTTAAAACGAGCAAGGGGACCAAAGCGACCTATGTCAGCTCGTTGCTCAGACCTAGTCCTAGATGATAGTACATATGAATTATCTAGGATTGTAGGCAGGCTATGCGATATAGGGACATGGAAAATGGCCTCTTATGCCTATTTGCCTTATTTTCATTACATGTTATGGTGAAGAAAACTTAAAGCGAGCAAGGGAACGATAGAGACCTATGACAGTTTGTTGCTTAGACCTAGTCCTTGGTGATAGTACATATGGATTACCTAGGATTTTAGGCAGATTGTCCGAGAAATTGACATGGAAAAGGCTCCAAATGACTATTTTTACCTCATATTTATGAAATGTTATGGTGTAGAACCCATAAAAAAACAAGGGGACCATAGCGACCTATGTCAGCTCGTTGCTTGAACCTAGTCCTAAATGATAGTACATATGAATTACCTAGGATTTTAGGCAGGCTATGCGAGATAGGGACATGAAAAATGCTGCCAATGCCAATTTGCCTCACATTTATTACATGTTATTGTGCAAAAACCTTAAAACAATTAAGGGGACCAAAGTGACCTATGTCAGCTCGTTGCTTAGACCTAGTCCTATGTGATAGTACATATGAATTATCTAGGATTTTAGGCAGGCTATGCGATATAGGGACATATAAAAGGCCCCTTATACCTATTTGCCTCATATTCATTACATGTTATGGTTCAAAAACCTTCAAACGAGCAAGGGGACCATAGCGGCATATGTCAGCGTGTAGCTTAGACCTAGTCCTAGGTGATAGTATGTATAAATTACCTAGGATTTTAGGCAGATTGTGCGAGATAGGGACATGGAAAAGACTCTGAATGCCTATAATTACCTCTTATTCATTAAATGTTATGGTGCAGAAACCTTAAAACGAGCACGGGGACCATTGCGACCTATGTCAGTTCGTTGCTTGAACCTAGTCCTAGATCATAGTACATACAAATTACCTAGTATATTAGGCAGGCTATGCGAGATAGGGACATGAAAAATGTTCCAAATGCCAATTTGCCTCACATTTATTACATGTTCTGGCGCAAATAATTAAGGGGACCATAGCGACCTATGTCAACTCGTTGCTTAGACCTAGCCCTAGGTGATGGTACATATGAATTACCTAGGATTTTGGGCATGCTATGCGATATAGGGACATGGAAAAGGATCCCAATCCCTATTTGTCTCATATGCATTACATGTTATGGTGCATTAACCTTTAAACAAGCAAGGGGACCATAGCGCCCTATGTCAGCGTGTATCTTAGACCTACTCCTAGGTGATAGTACATATGAATAACCTAGGATTTTAGGCAGGCTATACGAGATAGGGACTTGGAAAAGGGTCCACATTCCTATTTGACTTATATTCATTACACGTTATGGTTCAGAAACCTTAAAACGAGCAAGGGACCATAGCGCAGATTGTGCGAGATAGAGACATGGAAAAGACACCAAAAACCTATTTTTACCTCGTATTCATTAAATGTTATGGTGAAGAAACCTTAACAGTAGTAAGGGGACCATAGCGACCTATGTAAGTTCGTTGCTTGAACCTAGTCCTAGATCATAGTACATACAAATTACCTATGATATTATGCAGTCTATGCGAGATAGGGACATGAAAAATGTTCTAAAAGCCAATTTGCCTCACATTTATTACATGTTCTGGCGCATAAACCTTAAAATAATTAAGCGGACCATGGCGACCTATGTCAGCTCGTTGCTTAGACCTAGCCCTAGGTGATGGTACATATGAATTACCTAGGATTTTAGGCAGGCTATGCGAGATAGGGACATGGAAAAGGATCCCAATGCCTATTTGCCTCATACTGTTACATGTTATGGTCCATTAACCTTTAAACAAGCAAGGGAACCAAAGCGACCTATGTCAGCGTGTATCTTAGACCTAGTCCTAGGGGAGTCTTTACGTTAGAACCTTGTCAACGACATGATCTTTTGACTATTTTCCCTCCAGCTGGCTACTGCCGAAACTGTTTTAAATATGTGTGGTACTGTAATTATTGTAAGGCTGATGGAACGCCACCAAAAGTGCGAATGAGAAACTATTGTTTGTCATGTTTCTTCCACCGATTTGAAAATCTTGCAATCTTGGCCGGCTAACCCTGACGTTGATGAAAAAAGTTTTCGATTGATTGTGACAATTATCTTGTTTCACAAAATAACAAATAAAAACTTGAAATAAATTACTTTGTTTTTGTATCTGATACCAAGACGCTCATTTTTTTCTCTGATGATTTTCAATTTTCATTGTAAATTTTCATTGTAAATTTTCATTTTCAATTTTCACATTTGTCAATTTCAAACAATACCCTCGTGGGACTAAACGCACTCAGCGCCGATATCGGGCTGTATGATAGTACATATGAATAACCTAGGATTTTAGGCAGGCTATACGAGAAAGGGACATGGAAAGGGCTCCATATTCCTATTTGACTTATATTCATTACATGTTATGGTGCTGAAACCTTAAAACGAGAAACGGGACCATAGCGACCTATGTAACCTTGTAAACGAGACCTAGTCCTAAGTGATAGTACATATGAATAACCTCGGACTTTAGGCATGTTATGCGAAAAAGGAACATGGAAATGGCTCCAAATGCCAATTTGACCCATGTTCATTACATGTTATGTAGCAGAAACCTTAAAACGAATAAGGGTACCATACCAACCTATACAAGCTCGTTGCTTGGACCTATTTCTAGATGATAGTACATATGAATTACCTAGGATTTTAAGCAGGCTATGCATGATAGGGACATGAAAAATGCTCCACATGCCAATTTGCCTCACATTTATTACATGTTATCGTTTAGAAACCTTAAAACGAGCACGGGGACCATAGCGACCTATGTCAGCTCGTTGCTTGAACCTAGTCCTAGATGATAGTACATATGAATTACCTAGGATTTTAAGCAGGCTATGCGAGACATGAAAAAGGTTCCCAATGCCTATTGCCCTACATTCATTACATGTTATGGTGCAGAAAACGTAAAACGAGAAACGGGACCAAAGAAATTCCATCGTTTACCCGAGACCTAGTCTTAGGTGATTGAACATATGAAATTCCTAGGATTTAAGGCAGGCTTTGCGGTAGAGGAACATGGAATAGACCCCCAATATATATTTGCCTCATAGTCATAAACTTATGGCACGTAAACATTAAAACGAGCAAGGGGACCACAGCGACATGTGTCACCATGTAGCCGAGACCATGTCCTAGGTGATAGTACATATGAATAACCTAGGATTTTAGGCACGCTATGCGAGATACGTATATGAAAAAGGCTCTCAATGCCTATTTGCCTCGTATTAATTACATGTTATGGTGCAGAAACCTTAAAACGAGAAACGGGACCAAAGCGACCTATGCAACCATATAGCAGAGACCTAGTCCTAGGTGAAAGTACATATTAATAACGTATGATTTTAGGCAGGCTATGCGAGATAGGGACATTGAAAAGGCTCCCAGTGTATATTTGCCTCATAGTCATTACATGTTATGGTGCAGAAACGTTCAAACGAGCAAGGGGACCATAGCGCCCTATGTCAGCGTGTAGCTTACACCTAGTCCTAGGTGATAGTACATATGAATTACCTAGGATTTTAGGTAGGCTATGAGTGATAGGGACATGATAAAGGCTCCCAATGCATATTTGCCTCATATTCATTACATGCTATGGTGCAAAAACCTTAAAACGAGCAAGGGGACCAAAGCGACCTATGTCAGCTCGTTGCTCAGACCTAGTCCTAGATGATAGTACATATGAATTATCTAGGATTGTAGGCAGGCTATGCGATATAGGGACATGGAAAATGGCCTCTTATGCCTATTTGCCTTATTTTCATTACATGTTATGGTGAAGAAAACTTAAAACGAGCAAGGGAACCATAGAGACCTATGACAGTTTGTTGCTTAGACCTAGTCCTAGGTGATAGTACATATGGATTACCTAGGATTTTAGGCAGATTGTCCGAGAAATTGACATGGAAAAGGCTCCAAATGACTATTTTTACCTCATATTTATTAAATGTTATGGTGTAGAACCCATAAAAAAACAAGGGGACCATAGCGACCTATGTCAGCTCGTTGCTTGAACCTAGTCCTAAATGATAGTACATATGAATTACCTAGGATTTTAGGCAGGCTATGCGAGATAGGGACATGAAAAATGCTGCCAATGCCAATTTGCCTCACATTTATTACATGTTATTGTGCAAAAACCTTAAAACAATTAAGGGGACCAAAGTGACCTATGTCAAGATGTAGCTTAGACCTAGTCCTATGTGATAGTACATATGAATTATCTAGGATTTTAGGCAGGCTATGCGAGATATGGACATGGAAAAGGCTCGCGGTGCCTTTTTTTACCTCATATTCACTAAATGTTACGGTGCAGAAACCTTTAAACGAGCAAGGAGACCACACCGACCTATGTCAGCTTGTTTCTCAGACCTAGTCCTAGGTGATAGTACATATGAATATTTAAGATTTTTGGCAGGCTACGCGAGATAGGGACATGGAAAAGACTCCCAATGTATAATTGTCTAATATTCATTACATGTTATGGTGCGGAAACCTTAAAACGAGCATCGGGACCATATCGACATTTGTCATCATGCAGCCGAAACCTAGTCCTAGGTAGTAGTACATATGAATAACCTAGAATTTTAGGCATGCTATGCGAGATAGGGACATGGAAAAGGCTCCCAATGCATGTTTGATTCATATTATATACATGTTTTGGTGCGGAAACCTTATAACGAGCAAGGTGACCAAAGCGACCTAAGTCACCATGTAGGACAGACCTAGTACTAGATGATAGTACATATGAATTATCTAGGATTTTAGGCAGTCTATGCGAGATAGGGACAGACATGGATAATGCTCTCAAGGTCCATTGTCCTAATATTCATTACATGTTATAGTGCAAAAACCTTCAAACGAGCAAGGGGACCATACCGCCCTATGTCAGCGTGTAGCTTAGACCAAGACCTAGGTGATAGTACATATTAATTACCTAGAATTTTAGGTAGACTATGGGTGATAGGGACATGGAAAAGGCTCCCAATGCCTATTTCCCTCATATTCATTACATGTTATGGTGCAAAAACCTTAAAACGAGCAAGTGGACCATAGCGACCTATGGCAGGTCGTTGCTTAAACCTAGTCCTAGGTGATAGTACATATGAATTACCTAGGATTTAAGGCAGATTGTGCGAGAAAGTGATATGGAAAAGGCCCCAAATGCCTGATTTTAACTCAAATTCATTAAATGTTACGGTGCAGGAGCCTTAAAACGTGCAAAGGGACAATAGCGACCTATGTCAGCTCATGGATTAAACCTAGTCCTATGTGATAGTATATATGTATTACCAGGATTTTAGGCAGGCTATGCGAGATAGGGACATGGAAAAGGCTCCAAATCCCTATTTGCCTCATATTATTACATGTTATGATGCATTAACCTTAAAACAAGCAAGGGGGCCATAGCGAACTATGTCAGCGTGTAGCCGAGACCTAGTCCTAGGTGATAGTACATATGAATTACCTAGGATTTAAGGCAGGCTATACGAGATAGGGACAAGGAAAAGGGTCCCAATCCTTATTTGCCTCATATTCATTACATGTTATGGTGCAGAAACCTTAAAACCAGCAAGGGGACCACAGCGACCTATATCAGCGTGTATAGACCTTATCCTAGGTGAAAGTACATATGAACTACCTAGGATTTTAGGCAGGGTGTGCGAGATAAGGACATGATAAAGGCTCACGATGCCTATTTTTACCTCATATTCATTAAATGTTATGGTGCAAAAACCTTCAAACGAGCAAGGAGACCATACCGACCTATGTCACCGTGTATCTTAAACCTAGTCCTAGGTGATAGAACATATGAATATTTAAGATTTTAGGCAGACTATGCGAGATAGGGACATAGAAAATGCTCCCAATGCCTATTTGGCTCATTTTCATTGCATGTTATGGTGCGGAAACCTTAAAAGAGCATGGGGATCATATCGCCCTTTGTCATCATGTAGCCAAGACCTAGTCCTAGGTGATAGTACATATGAATAACCTAGAATTTTAGGTATGCTATGCGAGATAGGAACGTGGAAAAGGCTCCCAATGAATATTTGATTCATATTCTATACATGTTTTGGTGCAGAAACCTTAAAACAAGCAAGGGGACAATCGCGACCTATGTCACCATGTAGCAGAGACCGAGTCCTAGATGATAGAACATATGAATAACTTAAGATTTTCGACAGGCTATGCGTGATAGGGACATGGTCAATGCTCTCAATGCCAAATTCATTAAATGTTATTGTGCAAAAACCTCAAAACGAGCTAGGGGACCAAAGCGACCTTTGCCAGCTTGTTGATTAGACCTAGTCCTAGGTGATAGTACATATGAATTACCTATAATTTTAAGCAGGCTATGCGATATAGGGACATGGAAAATGGCCCCTTATGCCTATTTGCCTCATATTTATTAAATGTTATGGTGAAAAAACCTTAAAACGATCAAGTGGACCATAGCGCCCTATGACAGTTCGTTGCGTAGACCTAGTCCTAGGTGATAGTATATATTAATTACCTAGGATTTTAGGCAGGCTATGCAAGATAGGGACATGGAAAAGGCTCCCATTTTCAATTTGTCTAATATTCATTACATGTTATGGTGCAGAAACTTTAAATCGAGCAAGGGGACCATAGCGACCTATGTCAGCTTGTATCTTAGACCTAGTCCTAGGTGATAGTATTTATGAATTACCTAGGATTTCAGGCAGATTGTGCGAGATAGAGACATGGAAAAGGCTCCCAATGCCTATTTTTACCTCATATTTATTAAAGGTTATGGTGCTGAAACCTTAAAACGAGCCAGGGGACCACAGCGACTGATGTCAGCTCCTTGCTTAGACCTAATCCTATATGTTAGTACATATGAATTACACAGGATTTTAGGCAGGCTATGCGAGATTGGGACATGGAAAAGGCTCACAATGCCTATTTTACCTCATACTCATTAAAGGTTATGGTGCAGAAACCTTGAAACAGACAAGGAGACCATACCGACCTATGTCAGCGTGTATCTTAGACCTAGTCCTAGGTGATAATGCATTTAAATTACCTAGGATTTTAGGCAGGCTATGCGAGATGGGGATATGGAAAAAGGGTCCCAATGCTCATTTGCTTCATATTCATTACATGTTATGATGCAGAAAACTTAAAACAAGAAACGGGACCAAAGCGACCTATGTCATTGTTTAGCAGAAACCTAATCTTAGATATGAATAACCTAGGATTTTAGGCAGGCTATGTGGGATGGTGACGCGGAAAAGGCTCCCAATGTCTATTTGACTCATATTCATTATATGCTATGGTGCAGAAACCTTTAAACGAGAAACGGGACCATATCGACCTATTTCACCTTATAGACGAGACCTAGTCGTAGGTGATAGAACATATGAGTAACCTATGATTTTAGGCAGACTATGCGTGATAGGGACATGGAAAAGGCTCCATATTCCTATTTGCGGCAAAGTCATTAACTGGTAATGGCGCGGAAAAATTAAAACGATCAAGGGTACCATATCGACCTATGCCATATGTAGTCGAGACCTAGTCCTAGGACATAGTGCATATGAATAACTTAGGATATTAGGCATGCTATGCGAGTTGGGGACTAGGAAAATGCTCACAATGGCTTTTGACCTATATTCATTACATATTATGGTGCAGAAAACTTAAAAGAAACGAGAAACGGGACCAAAGCGACCTATGTCATCGTTTAGCCGAAATCTTGTCTTAGGTGATATAACAGGATTTTAGGCAGGCTATGTGTGATGGGGACATGGAAAAGGCTCCCAATGTCTATTTGACACATATTCGTTACATGTTATGGTTCAGAAACCTTAAAACGACAAACGGGACCATAGCAACCTATGTCACCTTATAGACGAGATCTTGTCGTATGTGATACTTCATATGAATAACCTCGTATTGTAGGCATGCTATGCGAGGTAGAGACATGGAAAATGCTCCCAATGCCTATTTGCCACATATTCATTACAAGTTATGGTGCGGAAACATTACAACGAGCAAGTGGACCATAACGACCTATGTCAGCGTGTAGCTAAGACCTAGTCCTAGGCAGGCTATGCAGGAAAGGGACATGGAAAGGCTACCAATGTCTATTAATCTGGCATTGCGCGGAAACCTTAAAACGAGTAAGGGGACATAGTGACTTACTTTACTAAGTAGACTTGACCTTTCCCAGATGATGGTTTATGTGAATATATAGGCAGGTTATGCGGGATAGGGAAATGAAAATGACTCCCAATTCCTATTTACCCAATATACAACTAAAATGGTGCGAAACCCTTAACACGAGCAAGCGCACGAAGGGACCTTTGGCACTTTGTAGCCCAGACCTCGCTTTAAGTGATAACATCGCTGATTTACCAAGAATTTTAGGCAGGCTTCGAGGGAAAGTGGCATGAAATAAGCTCCAAATGCCTTCATTGCATTAATTACAAACAGAGAAAACATGAACACGAACACATATACCATAGCGTCCCAAATCGCGACCTGGCCATACACGGTGAGTGAACATATGAATATCATAGGAATTTATGCAGGCTATGCGGGATAGGGACATGAAATTTGCTCCTAATGGATATTTAGTTATTTATATTCTGACATTGTTATGGTGCGGAAACCTTACAACACTCAAAGAGATCATAGCGACCTTAGTCACTGTGTAGCCGAGACTTTACCCCAGATGATTCCATATGTGAATTAGTTAGGATTTAAGGCAGATTTTGCGGGAAAGGGGCATTTAAAAGAATCCCAAGTACTATTTAGCCAATATACAACTTTTATGGTGCGATAACATTACAATGAGTAGTAACCTATGACACTTTGTAGCCAATATTTGGCTTGAAGTGATGGTATATGGATCAACCTAGGCAACTTATGCTAGGCTAGATAGGGACATGAAAAATACTTCCAATGCCTACCTGGCATTACTAACATGATATGGTGCGGAAACCTTTAAACGAGAAAGGAGACCATAGCGACCTATGTCACCGTTTAGCCGAGACCTGGCCATACTCGGTGTTGAAACATGAAAATATCCTATGCTATGCGGGATAGGGACATAAAATATGCCCATTATGCATATTAGTAATTTACCCGATATTCTTGCAGCGTTATTGTTTGTTATTGTGTGGAAACATTAAAACGTGCACTGCGACAATATGGACATATGCCACTGTTCAGCCGAGACCTTGCACCAAATGATGGCATATATTTGAATAACCTAGGATTTTAGGCAAGTTATGCAGGATAGGACATGATAAGACTCCCAATACCTCATATCCAATATACAACTGTTATGGTGCGATAACCTTAAAACAAGCAAGCGAACCAAAGGGACCATTGCCACTGTATAGCCGAGACTGGTTTAAGTTTATGGCATATGTGAATCACCTAGGGTTGTAGGGTGATAATGCGGGATAGGGACATGAAATAAGCTCCCAACAACGAACAAGGGTACTATATCGACCAATATCACAGTGTAACTGAGACCTGGCCCTTGGTGAGGCCTTATGTGAATAACTTCGGATTTTCGAAAGACTATTCGAGATAGGGACATACATTTGGTTCTTAATGCGTGTTTAATGTGTGTATATAAATGTGCCTGTCATAGGCAATTAAATAAATAAATAGGTCCAGCTTTTATTTGTATTTAGAGTTACTACGGTGTTAACACCTAATTGTGTGATGGCCGTAAACGACAGTGCACTTTAGTATTTACTTAAGGAATGAATTGCTGGGTTGATGTCATTATCGGGGTATGAACGCAATTGGGCTGGTCAAAATGTGTGAAGCCCTAAACTGTGGACTCTGCTGTATAATTAACATAAATACACTGTCATATCGATCATAACATTGACATAACACCTTTGGGTGTGCACCGTCTTCTATGGAATCCCAAAGTATGTTGTTAAACTTATAAAGCCAAAAGGGGATTGAGGCCTAGGGTACCCTAATAAGATTTGCTATTGCAGTAAGGGGCGGTCCACGATTTGATATTTCCTAGGGATCACAACTTAGTCTTGATCCGTCTTCCCCTTGAAGCATAGAATATGCGGCATAAATAAATAAGGAGATTTGAGGGTTCTTACGCAATAATATCGCTATGTCTAAATTCAGTCTTGAACTGTGCACTTTGGTGTAATATTTGTTTATTTATATGGACATAAAACATTAATTTTATGGCGTCACATTGGGAATGTGACGTCTTCCATGTTAGCCGAAAATATGTTAACACCTAAACAAAGGTGCGTTAAGCGCGGCTAAAATAATTCTAAAACTGTGCATTTTGTAATACATACACATGACAGAGGCTTGGAACTATCCCGGAATACGGTGAAGATGTTTGCCGTTACATAATGTCGTATCCCGGAAAGCAATGCTGATTTGTGATAAATGCATATTTATATACTTGATGTATGCTTATTGATGACAGGCTTTGATAAATTACCGCTTCAAATGGCCACATTCAGGAAAGGATACTAACACATTCATAAGTTTACAAAATGTTACCATATTTTTAAATATAATTCATTCAAAAATATATTGTATATATGTAGCATATGTAGCATTATAGACCTAAACATAAAGATAATGCTACTTATCTTTATCTAAAAGTAAACATATTGGATACTCAACAACACTGCTAAACGAAAAGCCCTCTTTTCCCCTGTAAGTAATCACTGTTTTCTCTCCTGCACCTCTTATACCATCCAAAATGTTACCCCTGTGTACCCTCCGTTAATACGGATGCTCGGTAGCAGTCAATCGTTTAGTCATCATTCGATTGTTCATCGTAAGATGCGAATCGGGGATCCCAAATTTCTATCTATAAGGCATTGAAGGTAAATTTCGGCAATATCTGTCTCTAAAAAATATAAAGCTATTGATTTTGTTAAACAGGTACTATGTTACGACTGTTTCTTATATAGGGCCAATTTTAATTCGAAACTGTGCTAGAAACACCCTACATTTCAAATCTAAAGCTAAGCTTTAAAGCTGTACTCTCACAGATTGAACGTTTTGACACCTTTTTTTTGTCTTGGAACGAGAATATTTTTGCGTAAATATCTGAAAACCAATGGTAAAAGACTGCTGACTAAAGATCAGATCGCAGCTTTACATATTTCCGTCCCAAAATTTATGTTTTATGCATTTTTCTTAAACCGTTAGTAACGGTTTAAGCCATAAAACATTAAATTTGGAATGGAAATATGAAGATCTGCGATCTGATTTTTTGTTAGCAGTCTTTAATCACTGGTAAGCAGATATTTACGCAATATTTTCCAATTCCAAGACAAAAAAAAATAAAAAAATTGGAAAAACGGTAAATCTGTGAGAGGGCAGCTTTAAACCTGATGTCTGCAACCCGGTGTTAATCAATCTCCAACGCAGTGTTCTCAATAATGTACATTTCATTTACCAAAATAACGTTTTTTTTCTATTGACACGGGATTTTCATGTTGTGTGCTCACCTTAGCGATGTATATTCATGTGTTCGTTCATTATGCTCAGACCAGAGTTTCCCCAGATCAATGGCCTATGTGAGGTTGAAGTGATTCCAAATTCCTACCACTCTGGCAATATTCATGTTAATTGAACATAAACTCGTGAATGCCTCGAACATGAGCCATCACAGCATATTGAGGCATAAGGCAATGCTCACATGTTAATGTGCTCAAACCAGACTTTTCCGAATACAATGGTATATTTGAGGTTGAAGAGATTCCAAATGCCGACCACTCTAGCATAGTGGCAAAAGCCATGATAATTTTAAGCAAACGTATCAATGCCTAGGACATGAGCCATGAAAGAGTATTATTATTATTATCTATAGTTCACATTATAGGCCCTGAACCTAGTTATCATTACACTTTCTGTTAAGGACCTCTTAGACGAATAATCGGGTCAGTCCGTCCCAAAAATGGCTTTTGCAGCAGCAAAGTTCAATTTTCGAGCTCTATTTTCGGCTATTCAGTACAACAGCTCCAGCGAAATAAATTGATCATAAAGTAGGCCTCGTGGCCTAGTTCATCCCTACACTTATCGTTATGTCTCCTAGGTAAAATTTTTGGGTCAGTTTGTCCCTATCCCGCATAGCCTGCCTAAAATCCTAGGGTATTCACATGTGCCATCACCTAGGGCCAGGTCTCGGCTACACAGTGACATAGGTCCCTATGGTCCCCTTGCTCGTTTCTGCGAGAACGAGCCTTACATGTATGGTAGGGGTCAGTAGGGCTTATATTGCCCATATACGCACAATGTTGGGCTAAGGACGGGGCCAGACTAAAATCCTCGAAGTATTAACAGTTTCCCCGAATGTATCACACCGCCAGGTAACCCTTGGATACAGTGCCATTGGTCCCCTTGCTCGTTTTTAAGGCATCCGCACCATAACAGTGTCTGAATATGGGCCAAATTGGCATGGGGGATCGAGTTCATGTCCCTATCCCGCATAGCCTGCCTAAAATCCTAGGGTATTCACATGTGCCATCACCTAGGGCCAGGTCTCGGCTACACAGTGACATAGGTCCCTATGGTCCCCTTGCTCGTTTCTGCGAGAACGAGCCTTACATGTTTCTTCGAGAATATTGCATGTCCTCTTATTGTATAGATTTTGATGGTGATACGGTGCTAGCACCGCATCACCGCGGTGATATGGGGATACGGTGCTACGGTGCTAACTTCACGCACATCAAAATGAGGCATTTTCAAAAGTGTGCATTGGATTATTATTTGATCAAAAATAAGAATAGAACATTTGTTACAAAACATAACCTTAAAACGAAAATTGCATCAAAGACGGCCGGTATATGTTAGTTGGTTTCTTATGCAAATTACAACTTTCCTGCTTTGAATCTGAATTCGGTTTGAAAAATTGGCATTTTCAAAGAATTTGATATTAAATATGATAGCAATAATTAGTAAAAGATTGTTCATATCACAATTTCCACATAACTGTTTTAATTATTTTTCGGAAATAGCCTAAATCTACATTAAAAATTATCAGGAAGGAAATGGTTAAAATGAAATAAAAATGATTAATTTGGCATAAAAAGGAAATTATGTTGATAAAAAATAACCAGAAGAGTGACCAATTAATTGACGTGGGACATTATGACTGCGATCTGCTTCTTTTCATTTTTGATTTTGTGTGACACGACTTTTTTGTTGAGGTGTTAATCGGAAGGAATAGGCAGAACATGGCCCGAATTACCGACAATTATCCCACAAGGGGAATGCGAATAGCAGCAATATAAGTACGACTATTTTATCTGTCACGATATAGGTCGTAAGTAATCGTTAACATTCGTACTCACGTCGTAGAATAATAGAGGCCGTTGTCGTGACCATTGCTACTCGCACTGTCATTTCTCGGGTGATTCACAAAGTCTTGGTGAAACGAAGCGGCTATAAACTTGACAGTAATTGAAAGTAATCTAGACCACTACTGCAGAAGAGTCATTATTCACCAGCAATGTCTAAACATTGTTGAACTGGTCAAAGTAGACGTAACTTTTACAAGATTCTTTTTTTAAAACTAATGAAAATTCGTAACTTGACATAGAATATATGCATGTACGTGTACATCGTATTTACGTGCATTCATGGTCTCTGTAGTAAATTGTGCTTGATTCTTTTTCCGTATACTGTATAAATAATTAAGCATGAAAAACGTTTGGGAACGGAATGATACGCATCGAGCACATTTTCATACGATGTGACTCGATTTGAGATAATACGACAATAATCTATAAATTTATTATGATTATATATGTGTATTATACAAATTATTAAATACTCATTAAAATACACCTTGAAAATTTCGACCTCGCATTGAATATAACCATATTTAATACCATCATATGAATGCAAAGTTATTGATTATTGATATCTTATCATTGAAAGCAGGCACTGTCTATTAGTACGCGTTCACTTTTGGTGGCCACCTTTGGCGAAATGTTGCACATCGCATATTGTGCTCTGTAGTTATATAAAACAATATTCGTGAAATGAGAACAATAACAATAAACTAATTTTTATATTTCAAACATGATTTTGTGCAAAATGTATATCTGTTTTAAAATATAGACAACAATGCAATTAAGCTAGTCTTTGATCAAAGAATCAGCGAAAATGGAGAGGTTTATTATAATTGTAACATTTTTGTAATTAATAAGGACATAAACGATATATCAAAATAGCAAATCTAACATGTCTTAAGTATGTGCTAAAGCTATCAAACCATACTGCATAATATTATGTACCGTTCAATCAAGAAAAAAAAATTCAATGCAAAGCAGAGTGATTGTATACGTTCTTTAATCTCTATGGTAATTCAAATCTTCGATGCCATGTTGGTTAATGTGCGGTTACGAATATGTACCGATGAGCTATACATAAAAAGAACTGTTTATCGATCAAAATCAAAAGATGGAAGAGCTTTATCAAACAGATTGATATGAAATTCAAAATTTGAATAATTAATAAATTTCAATAAAATTTCGTATGAATTCGTTCGTTTATATTGATCAGCACTAAAAAGTATAGTTATGCACAATAATCAAAGCATCAACACAATATTTACAATAAATTGTCGATTTATTAAAAATTGGCGCCAATCTTTGCCCTACAAACGAACGAAGATCGGGTAAATAATTTCATTTGCCAGGTATGTGTTTTAATCGTAAAATAATGTTGAATTTCATGCTGGAGAATTTAGATCGAGAATGCTTGCGTTTTCTTTGTTTACATTTGTAAAAGTTGGCTATCATCTGTTTTTGTTTTACATGTCCCGCTTGATACGATTTCATGGATCCTGAGTGACCACAATTATCTAAGGTCGAGACCGGTATCTTCTTTCGATACGGATAAAGGAGTGAATGACATTAAACTATCTCTTTTACATTATTTTGTTTGATATGTAAAATTATTTAGTGATATATCATTACTTTTTTTCGGTATAGCTAGGCAATATTGCTGACTGAGTAGATAGGAAAAGCTTTGCAGTGAACGTAAACGTTACGTTGGAATATAAAAGCATTGAACTTCTCCGGGATATTATAATAATAAGTAAGTTGATAATGCAACAATAAGTCATAATTATTATGTTTTTCGGTGATGTTTAGAATTTTGTCAGTAAAATAAAATGATTTTCTATTGTTTCAAACACTAAAACATCAAATTGATAATTTCACTGCTTGGAAATCTGATCCCGCTCTTACTATCAAATTAAACGTCAATGCGCACAGGGCTGGGACACAATTTGGCGCTCATGTCTGAAAAAGTACAATAAAACCTTTTAAAATATAGTCAAAAATGTTTGTTTTGGTGCAATATTGCAATATATGTTTTACCTCTCGAACACCAAAAGGAAATATTTCACTCGAGGCTAATCCACCCGTAAAATATAGCTGTTGGTACTCACTTGGCGAAATGTCTTGCAAACTTACACTGAAGCAATCAATTTTCCTATATATCTAATTTTCCTCATATCGTCAATATCAAAAATAATCCCGCCGTATGTATAACCTTGTGATATTACCGTAAAACGTGGATTTAGATATGTAAAATTGGATTTCTTTTGATATTTTTCTCGCAACCTGACGACTTGGAAAATTGGCCTTGTAGTATTTGGTCGATTTTAAACACATAAAATCTTAGCAGCAGAAGCTGTATATGCGGTCTTACTGGGGTCATTAAGCCACATAATATGATCCATCCGACAGGCCGGCATGAGTGGCGACGGGAAGCAGGTAGAGGTGGACCGGATATGGACGAACCTGGGACCGTGGAGCCGCTACCAGATCAAACAGTACCTCATATATGGTCTCGTCATTGTCTCCTTGGCCTTTCATACTCCCGCCATTGTCTTTATATGTATATAATATTGTTATAAAATCAGAGACGTACATTTTTGCACACGGTAGCTAAATGATTCCCGTGCTTCATGTTCTCAAGTCAAAACACTTTATATTATGAATGCGAAATCTCACAGTATAGGCACATATGTAATAGTTAGATGAATGAAGTAAATTCTTAATTATTAAGAATGGTCGGAGTGAGCGCAGCGAACGAATCCTTCTTAATCATTGAGATATTACTTCAGGTCATCTAACTGACTAAAAATACAACCTAAGTGGCTCACACATTGTCAAAACACACGCGAAAGCTGAAATTCTTAATGATTAAGCGGAGTACATAATGATTGGCTATCTGCAATGTCATTGGCTGAAAATGTAGGTTGTATTCTAAATGGTGTTAGGTGTCTTGAAACAGTAGAAAAGAGTATTATTTCGCGTGTCAATTGGTCAAATTTCTATAGAAAATAATGAATTAAGTAGTCTTTAACCAGTAGTTTAGGGCACATACATTGTATGCTGTCAGTAATGAGTTGATTTAAAGCAGCTGAGGTCCGGGTAATCGATTGAAAAAGCTGTAGGCTATTTTTTAGATTTCCGTTGTAAACATACATCCAGTAGTAATAACCAAATAATATATGCTCACTATATTGAAACATAACTGTTCTAAAATAAATAGTGCAACTTTAAATAATCACATCAGGCTACAGACCCAATTTTCACTGCAAGGCGGGCATGAACGAGACGGGAGCCAGGTTCGAATACGGGGAATGCAAGGTAGAGAGGTAGGAATATGATGATGATGATGATGGTGATGGTGGTGATTGTGGTGGTGATGGTGGATGATAGTGTTGATATTGGTGTAGATTATGTTGGTGGTGGTGTTGGTGGTTGTGGTGGTGATGATGATGATGATGATGATGATGATGATGATGATGATGATGATGATGATGATGATGATGATGATGATGATGATGATGATGATGATGATGATGATGATGATGATGATGATGATGATGATGATGATGATGATGATGATGATGATGATGATGGTGACGGTGGTAGTGGTACTGGTGGTGGTGGTGATGGTGATGGTCGTGGTGGTGTTGGTGGTGGTCGTGATGATTATTTCAAGAACATTTCTACACAGCAAAAACAGTTACGATACCAATGCTGCTGAATTTCATACTAAACAAGGGCAGGCATTACTAGAGCAAAAAACAAAATCGCTTCAAGAAAATAGTATTTACTATCTGCGAACTGACCATTTAGTAAATGTTTCTTGCATCAGGTACGAAAACACGAGTAATAGGATGCTCAAAACCACGACAGAATGCCAGCACGGTTGGGCGTATGACATACCAACGGACCAATCCTTTGTCTCTGAGGTAAAAAGATACCTTTAACTTAAGTATTTCGCAGTTAAAAAGTAGTTGGTATTGCATGATTAGATTGCTTTTATTTTTAGTGATTCTTATGTGCAGTAACCATGTGTCTACGTTGTTATTAACTGTGTTGTCACACTCAACAGTGCCTTGATATCCTTCATTTAAGGACTGTTTCCGTAAATTCCAATATTCAAGTTAAGCCTTTCTCGCCGATTACGAATTTATAAACATGTTTCCCGGTCCTCGTCTTAATCTCTTTTTGGGGATATTGTCTGTTAATCATGCTAGCTAGGACGATTTTTCTTTACGGTAGGATGTTTTCTGCTTATAGGGACATTCTCTTTTTTACAGTTAGACTTTTTTCGTTGAACATTCACTGTTTTTTAAGTGGAATAACGTCTGCTTAATGAGGGATTTTCACTGTTTACAGAGGAACCTCCTCTATTTACAGTGGGACTTTCTATGTTTCCAATGGGTCTTTCTATGATTGCATTAGGACTTTCTATGTTTGAAAAGGGCCTTTCTATGTGCGCTGTGGGGCTTTCTATGTGTCCAATGGGACTTTCTATGATTGCATTGGGACTTTCTATGTTTGAAATGGGCCTTACTGTGTGTGCAGTGGAGCTTTCTATGTTTGAAATGTGTTTTTCTATGTCTGCAACGGGCCTTTCTATATTTGCAATGGTACTTTCTTTTTGCATTGGGACTTTCTATGTTTGAAATTGGCCTTTCTTTCTGTGCAATTGGGCTTTATATGTTTGAAATGTGTTTTTCTATGTCAGCAATGGGCCTTTCTATATTTGCAATGTTACTTCCTTTGTCTGCAATGGGCCTTTCTATGATTGCATTTGGGCTTTCTATGCTAAAAACAGGCCTTTTATATGTGCAAAGGGGCTTAATATGGTAAAAATGGGCCTTTTTATGTGTGCAGTGGGGATTATTATGTTTGAAATGGGCCCTTGTATTTGTGCATTGGGGCTTTATATGTTTGCAATTGGGCTTTATATCTTTGCAATGGGCCTTTTTATGTTTGCAATGGGCATTTTTTATGTTTGCAATGTGACTTTCTATGTTCGCAATGTGACTTTCTATGTTTGTAATGGGCCTTTCTATGTGTGCAAATAGGCTTTATATGTTTGAAATGGGATTTTCTATGTGTGTAATTCGGATTTATATGTGTGCAATGTGGTTTTCTATGTCTGCAATGGGCCTTTCTATGTTATGTATTGGACTGTCTATATTTGCAATGGGGCTTTTTATGTTTGCAATGGGCCTTTCTATGTTTGCAATGGTACTTCCTTTGTCTGCAGTGGGCCTTTACATATGTAAAATTGGGCTTTATATGTTTGAAATGGGATTTTCAATGTGTGTAATTCGGATTTATATGTGTGCAATGTGGTTTTCTATGTCTGCAATGGGCCTTTCTATGTTATGTATTGGACTGTCTATATTTGCAATGGGGCTTTTTATGTTTGCAATGGGCCTTTCTATGTTTGCAATGGTACACTGTGTCTACAATGGGCCTTTCTATGTCTCAATGGGACTTCTTATGTGTGCAATGGGCCTTTCTTTGTGTACAAGGAGGCCTTCTTAGTTTGCAACATGGTTTTCGATGTTTACAATGGGGTTTCTATGTGTGTAATGGGCCTTTCTTTGTTGCAATGTGGCTTTCTATGTTTGCAATGGACCTTTATATGTTTGCAATGGTGCTTCCTTTGTTTGGAATAGGTATTTCTATGTTTGCAATGGTACTTTCTTTGTTGCAATGGGCCTTTCTATGTTTGCAATGGGCCTTTCTATATTTGCAATGGGCCTTTCTATGTTTGCAATGGGGCTTTCTATGTTTGCAATGGTCCTTTCTATATGTACAATGGGGCGTTATATGTGTGCAATGTGGATTTCTGTGTTTGCATTTGGGCTGTCTATGTTTGCAATTGTACTTCCTTTGTCTACAATGGGCCTTTCTATGTGTGCAATTGGGCTTAATATCTTTGCAATGGGGTTTTCTTTGTTTGCAATGGGCATTTCTATGTTTGCAATGGGGCCCTCTATGTTTGCAATGGTCCTTTCTTTCTCTGCAATGAGCCTTTGTATGTTTGCAATGGGGCTTTCTATGTTTGGAATTGGCCTTTCTATGAATGCAATGGATTTATCCATGACTGCAATGTGACTTCTTATGTGTGCAATGGGCCTTTCTTTGTGTACAAGGGGGCTAACTAAATTTGCAATTGGGTTTTCTATGTTTACAATGGAGTTTCTGTGTGTGCAATGGGCCTGTCTATGTTTGCAATGGGACGTTCTATGTGTGAATCTTGTCTTCAGTGGGACTTCCTTTGTTTACCTTGAGTAAAACATTTTCTCGGTTTAGAGTGCATTTTTCTGAGGCTTCCTATGTTTGCAATGGGCTTTTCTATCTTTGCAAATGGCCTTTCATTGTTTGCAATGGGGCTTTCTTTGTTCGCTAAGGGGATTTTTATGCTTGCAATGGGTATTTCTAGGTTTGCAATGTGGCCTTTTCTATGTTTACAATGGGTTTATCAATGTCTGCAATGGGACTTCTTATGTTTGGAATTGGCCTTTGTTTGTGTACAATGGGGGCTATATTTTTTGCAATAGGGTTTTCTATATTTACAATTGGGTTTCCATGTGTGCAATGAGCCTTTCTTTTTTTGCAATCGGGCGTTCTATGTTTGCTATCGGACTTTCTGTGCGTGCAATGGGACTTTCTCTGCTAACAGTGGAATTTTCCATATTTGCAATGGAACTTTCTCAGTATTTAATGGGACTTTTATTATTACAGTGAAAGTTTTGTATGGAACAATAGTAATTTCTACATTACTCCATAATGACATTTCTGTTTTCAGTGGGACTTACTTTGTAAACCATGAGAAAAACGTTTTCTCGGTTTAAAGTGCATTTTTTTCTAAGGTTTTCTATGTTTGCAAATGGCCTTTCAGTGTTTGCAGAACGTCTTTCTATGTATGCGATGGGACGTCCGATATTTGCAATAGGAATTTCCTGTGTTTGCATTTGAACTTCATATGTCTGCAATGGGGCTTTCTATATTTGCAATGGGATTTTCTATGTTTGCAATAGGTCTTTCTATGTCTGCAATGGGCCTTTCTATGTTTGCAATGGGACTTTTAATGTTTACAATTGGCCTCTCTATTTCTGCAGTGGGGATTACTATGTTTGCAATTGGACTTCCTATGTTTTGCAATTGGACTTCCTATGTCTGCAATGGGATTTTCTATTTTTGGAAAGGATTTTACAATGTTTGCAATGGGGCTTTCTATGTGAGGAATGGGGCTTTCTTTGTGTGCAATGGAACTTTTTATGTTTCCATTGCGGCATTCTTTATGTTTGCGATTGGGCTTTCTATGTTTGCAATTGGACTTCCTATGTTTGCAATTGGACTTCCTATGTCTGCAATGGGAGTTTCTATTTTTGTAATGGAATTTTCCTTGTTTGCAATTGGACTTCCTATGTGTGCAATGTGGCTTTCTATGTGTGCAATGGGCCTTTTTATGCTTGCAATGGGGCCTCCTGTGTCTGCAGTGGGACTATCTATGTTTGGCACGGGGCTTCATCTGTTACAGTTGGCCTTACAGTTTGCAATGGGGCTTGCTATGTTTGCAATGGGATTGCTATGTTTGCAATGGGGCCCTCCATGTTTGCAATGGGGCTTTCTATGTTTGCGATGGGCCTTTGTTTGTGTGCAAAGGGACTCTTTATGTTTGCATTGCAGCTCTGTATGTTTGCAATTGGACTTTCTATGTTTGCTTTGGGCCTTTCTATGTTTGCAGTTGGATTTGCTATGTTTGCAATGAGACGTTATTTGTTTGCAACTTTCGTAGTTTATAATGGGACTTTTGTGTTCACAATGAGAGTTATACGTGTGTCTACACTTGTATTTTTACTTGATTGGGACATTTTTGGTCTACAGTAGGACTTTCTTTGTTAACCGTTGTAAAGACTTTTCTTGTAAACAGTGGGATTTCGTTTGCGAGAAGGAAGATCTTGCGGAGATGACCCAACTGCTGCTCTTGGTCGGAATGATGATTGGGAACTGCTTCTTCCCCACAATGTCTGGTAGGTTCACATTGGCATGTTGTCAAATTCAAATTGCTTTCATGCAAAAAGCTTAAATACATATACAAAATAATTCGCAATACTGCAATGCGGCCTGCATGTTTCAAGGGCTGATCGGTGGTGGACCAATATTTGCTACAAGTGATATATTTATGTTCCACTTCATTTAATGGGTCATTTAAAATACAAATAATGCCACAATATAATTCTATTTTCAGACCGTTTCGGCAGAAAGCCGGTGTTAGTATTTAGTCATATATGTATGTTTGCATTCGTTCTGGCAACGTCGTTTAGCCCCAACTACACGACCTTCGTCTTCCTATGCACTCTCACCGGCGCCGTCACTCAGGTACACCACTTTCGAAGCTTTCTTCCGAGCTAAGCCTTAGCGGAGGTGACAGACTGCTTCCGGACATTTCGTTGACGAGCACATTGATTTGGAATTAGTCGAAAATTTTAATGCGCTTAAGTATTATTCCGCGTAGTCGGTAATCGGTTAAAAAGTATCGTGATTGTTCTGTCGCAGCGATTGTTTGTATATGTGTCGATTCTCACAGTTTATCTCAGATTTATATGAATTATGTTACTTATGTACAATACATATTTTTGACGTAGGGGGCGCTGTCAGGAACGACGTTGGCATTGGAAACGTTTCCCAAGGAAAGCCGTCACCTGGCGGAAGTGTTTGGACTGGTCATATGGACGAGCAGCATCTGCATAATGTCTCCAATTGCGTACGCGCTACGTAACGTATCGTGGCGCTAACTCCAGATTGCGTTCGCCCTTATGAGCGCCTGGTCACTTCTACAGTGGTGGTGTGTGTTTGCACAATGAAAATAGGCCCTTCTATTCATATGCTGGTGGCCTTTACAGTATTTTATGACGACAACCGCAATATTTTAGCAAAACAACTAAATAGTCTACGCTTTTGATGATAACGTCAACATGATCACTGTGAAAAGAACCCATCATCATCATCATCATCATCATCATCATCATCATCTGCACTTTTACACAGACACACACACGCACACGCACGCGCGCGCGCACGCACGCACGCACGCACACACACACACACACACACACACGCACTCACACGCAACTTTGTCTAATAAATAAATATAAAAATAAACACTTTTAGCCGGTTTCTTGACGAGTCGTTACGGTGGCTTATCGCCAACGGGAAGATGGACCAGGCGCGTAAGATCATCAGGAAGGCGTGCAGGTCCAACGGAAGGATTACCATACAGTTCTAAAGGTTACGCTTTACAACCTTTTAAGGTTGAAATATGCTAGCTTTTTACTCTTAAAGGTTACATACATTTCATCCATAGATTCCAATATAAGACCTTAATAATGTGTATCTCTTTGATAATTGTATGATATCTGCACATACAAAACAGTATTTCATAGAAATGAAGTAGTTATATTAGGTTTTGTTTAAACATTGTATAGTTTACAACAATTGTGAAGAAAGTCAAGATGGCTTATACTAAGTCACCCTCGTTGGCACGATGTTGCGCGAGTGTAGTGGGGGATAACCGGAGTACCCGGAGAACAACCACCTGTCCAGCTTGGTGACCACTAAACAAACTCGCATGCGCCCCGACTAAGAATCGAGCCCGGGTCGCCTTAGTGAGAAGCTAGTGGGCTAACCACTGCGCTAACCGGACGAATATTTATTTTTTATACTGTAGGATTCTGGACTGGACGAAGGCGGGGATGAGCGCGTTCGACTTAGCAAAGATGGTGGCGACCTGCAGCTGGATGCCCTGGCCGCTCCCACTCCGGCACCTGACGTGTTCGTGGAGAAATACACTATATGTGATATGTTAAAGAACACGATGGTCCGAAATGTCTCCTTTAAAATATATTACACATGGTAGGTTGCGGATTAAGCGTGTTAATTTTGTTTTTATAGAATTTCATTTGTCACACCGCTGTTGAACTTTAGTGTGTCTTCGGATTTTCATCACAGCTTATTTAATCGATAAGTGTTTACTGCTTATGCAAATTTGCAGGACTATTGACAATCTGGTGTTTTCTGCATCCTCCAAAATTTTAACGGTGACCAATAAATAAACTATAAAGATATGTTATGAACATAGCTTTACCCATATATATTCCGCCCATACGGTGACCATTAAATATCCTGTAAGGTTGCAGCACATGTATACTTACACCTTTGTCCCGCCTCTTCAGGATTGTTGACAACCTGGTTTATTACGGTCTCTACATGATCTCTTTACGGTGATCGCTACATCAACTTCTTCCTCAGTGCCCTCATCGAGTACCCCGCCGGGGTCTTCGAGTTATTCGCACTAGTCAAGTGCGTACGAGTATGATATTAACATGTTATAGTGATGTTTAAAATTCCCAGGTATTATTTTCACTTGCCTATTATGGCCAAATTTAACAACTTGATGTCCTGTAATAATGATAATATATTGAATAATATTGCTACCTATTTATCATTTGCTACGGATAAATGAAATGCTACCTTGCATAGTTAATGTGTCTAAATACGTTCGTGTAATGATCTCATATTTATTTCACATTTGTATTTTACTGTATTTTGTTGTCATTAATGCCATCTGGTATGTTCTTTGTGTACAGGCAATGTTCTAATTGAATTTGCTATAAAACTTTGACTTGACTTGACTTGTTTAAAATTAATATGCTGTGTTACCCAAATGAAGCCATTATCCGTAGTTATGATTTCATGTTGGTGTCTGCCGACTCTCCTTTGACTTGTGTTTGTATAATTCGAAAATCTTTACACAGTTTTATTGAATTTGATGAATACATTTTTACGTGTTTTTCCCTTGCATAGTATATGCATATTCTCTAACACCCTTTTTTTTTCACTCCACAGAATCGGACGGAAGTGGACATGTGTGATCTGCCATGGCGTTGCTGCCATCGCTCTCATCGTTGCTACCGCCTTCCGCTACAGCGCAGGTGAGGACAAAGATTGCACTCTCCCGATTTAACGCTCCCCACAGTAGCATTTCAAAAGTAACCGAAATTCAAGCAACAACAATAGCAAAGACAATAGTGATGTTTTCATTTCAAATGTGATAAAACATTCAATTCCGACCGTTATTGGGGCTGTAGCCCCCCCCGCTTAATAATACAAAGACATTTTCTAATGAGTTTTATTTAACAAACGGGGACCGCATTAGTGAAATCTATGACACCAAAGTATTTTATATATTATTAAGGTATACTTCCATAGGACCAGTGACAAACTGTACTTAGGAAAGTGGCTAAAGGTATCATACGACCAGTGACAGACTTAACTTAGGAAAGTGGCTTGAGGTATCAAACGACCAGTGACAAAGTTAACTTAGGAAGGTGACTTAAGGTATCATACCACCAGTGACAAACTTAACTTAGGGAAGTGGCTTGAGGTATCAAACGACCAATGACAAAGTTAACTTAGGAAGATGGCTTAAGGTATCATATCACCAGTGACAAACTTAACTTAGGGAAGTGGCATACGGTATCATACGACCAGGGACAAAGTTAACTTAGGAATGTGGCTTAAGGTATTATACCACCAGTGACAAACTTAACTTAGGAAAGTGGCTTACGGTATCATACGATCAGTGAAAAAGTAAGCTTAGGAAGGTGGCTTAAGATTCCATACGACCAGTGACAAAGTAATCTTAGGAAAGTTGCTTAGGGTATCATACGACCAGTGACGAAATTAACTTAGGAAGGTGGCTTAAGGTATCATACGACCAGTGACAAAGTTTACTTAGGAAAGTGGCTTAAGGTTTCATACGACCAGTGGCAAAGTTAACCTTTGATAGTGGCTTAATGTATCATACGACCAGTGACAAAGTTAACTTAGGAAAGTGGATTAAGGTATCATACGACCAGGGACAAACTTAACTTAGGAGGGTGGCTTAAGGTATCATACGACAAGTGACAAACTTAACTTAGACAGCTTTAGGTATCTGCTGTACAAATGAACTTGTCTTTTCATCGAATCATTCGTAATAATTCGTCAAATTTTGATGCTTGTTGACCCCAATACTTATGTGAAAATCTACAGAAACAAGCTCGGTAGCAAAGGTTTAAATAAAAACCTAAATTTAATTGGTATTAGTTGAAAAGATATTGCTTGCTCATTACGAACATGTAAGACAAATGACTTAAACTACATTACAGTTAGATTTTTTTTTCATTATCTGTATCTTCATATTAAACCCTGTTAATGATACCAAATTAATATGGTACCATGCATATAAAAAACACAAATTTATTGTGGATAAAAACCTTGAGTTGGGAAATGACTTAAAGCTGCACTCTCGTAGATTGACAGTTTTGACTTTTTATTTTAAATTTTGTCTCAGAATCAGCTGATTTTGGCACCAATGCCTTCAGTTGAGTCATATAAGATTCCTCACAATATAACAGATCTCAATTTTATGGAAGACTGCCGAAACACTTATTTTTCTTAAAGCTTTTGTCACTCTTTAAGCTATACAACATCAATTTTTGAACTTGAATATGAAAAACTGCGATTTGATCTTCTCTCAGCTGTCTTATATCACTGGTTACCAGACATTTACGCAAACATTGGCTCATTTCAAGACAAAAATTAAAAGTTGTCAAAACAGTCAATCTGTGAGAGTACAGCTTTAAGATGCTTTATGAATATCGGCCCCGATACAGGCTAGTTGAGACCAACAACTATAAGTTCAGGAAAGCCTGGTTATGAAAGAAAAATGCATCAGTTCCGCATACCATTCAATATGAAAATAACAATAGAAGTCATAGTTCTATGCGAGTGCCCTGAACAGTATATCTCTGTAACATTGCAATTGCTGTCAACAAACTTAGTCCGGTAAATCAGCGACAGCATAGCTAAGATCGGCAAAAATTGTCCGGTAAGTCAGCAACGTAACAGCTAAGGTCAGAAAAAGTAGTCCTACTCTGTCACATTACTTTTCTGGGCTCGACTTGTATTAATGTATTGAACAAATGGCAATGGGAGCGCATTCAGGCGAATTGGCATGCGCATATATTGGACATTAATCAATGGCCTTTTCGGTACATGTGCTATAACATAAAAGTTTTCTTATTCCACCAACCAGATGGGCACGCGGGTATGCTGGCGGTGGGGACTATCTTCCCGCAATTTTTTTCATTTGATAGACAGTCAATAAATGGATATTTATGTACAAGCACTTTCATCTGTGTACTTGTCTTATTCCACCATACATATCGGCTCGCGGGTATGCTGGCGGCGGGAAGATTTTCCCCCTGATTGTCTAAATGGGAATACTCATTTGATAGTCAGTCAATAAATGGTTATATCTGTACATGCATTGTCATCTTTGTACTTCTGTGTTGTTCCGCTATACAGATGGGCATGAGGGTATGATGGTGGCGGGGACGGCATTCACGCTGATCGGCAAGATGGGCATCACGGGCGCCTACAACACCCTCTGGGTCGTTACCCCTGAACTTTACCCGACCAACCTCAGGTAGTACACCGTGTGGGACATTTTTCTTCCCACATTTTTATTTAACAAATGTCGATATGCATACTTCTGAATTGCTTCTCTTTTAAACAATTAATATGTACATATATGTGTAAAGGTGGCATAAACATTTACTAGTGTGTGTTAAACAAAACATACCAATGAAAAAAAGATATATAACTATTTACTCCTAGGAACAATTACAAGGAACATACGTATAATACGATATTAACAGTTTGTTCCACATCACTGACCGATACTGGCACCATCCAGTGAGGTAGAACACATAAAAGGTGATAGCAACTGCCTATTGTCTCACATTTAATGGTGATATGTTTCTAGGAACACGGGCTTCGGCGCCGCGTGGGCAAGTTCGGGGCAATGATTGCACCATTTTCCAGAAATGCGGTACGCGGTGATTAGGATTACGTTATTCCACTCCGCACAAATAACATTTCCCATATTTCGGTCGCACAAACAACACTTTCCACATCTATTTCGGTTGCAGAAACAACGCTTCTTCGGCTGTTACGATCGCACATATAACACTTTCGTCCCCTATTTCTTTCGCACAAACAACACTTTCATCCCCTATTTCATTCGAACAAGAAACACTTTCGTTTCCTATTTCATTTGGAAACCCTATTTCAACCTTACTAACAACACGTTATTTCCCTTTATCGTTCGCACAAACAACACTTTTGGGACATTTTTGTTTGCAATAACAACTCTCGTCCTCTATTTCGGTCGCAAAAAAACACTTTTTCGAATTCAATTTCTCAACACATCGTGTCACGCCCTTTTTTATACTCGCTCATTTTTGTGTAACATTTCGTCCCCTATTGTAATCGCACAAGGTCACTTCTATCAATAAGTCGCTCTCAAAAAATACTCGTCGCCTATATCGCTCGCACAAACACATCTTTCATTGTCTACTTTGGTCACATATACATCACTCCCCCTTTTTGTCGCCTGCACAACGCCCGGACAAACAAAACACTCATGTCCCCGATTTTGCTCGCACAATCTCATCGTTCGTCCACTTATTTCCTACTTTGGTCAATAGACCACACGTTCGTCGCTTATTTCACTTTTTCAAACAAAGCTTTCGTCCCATGAATCCCACAAACACACCTTTCGTCCACTACAGTCGTACAAGATTCGCTGGATGCCGGGCGCGATATATGCGGTGATGTGTATATTTGTGGTCTTCCTGTTTGCCTTCGTACCGGAAACACACGGAGTTGAGGTCCCGCAGACTGTGGATGAGTTGACAGTCTGGTACCGCGTTAACAAGTACCTATCCTTATTTCTTTGTTTGAACAATTTGAGTTAAGCTCTAAGTGGAAGATATATATGCTGAATTGATTGTGCTAGAGTTTATCGAAACATAAGGGCTGTCTTATTTTAACTGTACTACTTTGTCAAAAAAATAAGCCCGTGCATTGAGATGTTTGCGTGCGTTTTATGCTCATGTTCCTTTAATTTTGTCAAATTAGATAATGATTCAGATGAAAAATTGTTCTTGTTATTCATGAATATTAATAAGGTGTGCGTGGCTACTGACTTTTGTTTAATATAATAACATTAAAGTTTCCTGTTATATAATATACGAAACGTTTTCGTCACAGGGAAAACATTTGTTGAGAAAAAAGAGTTTATATGTTAACATATTATGGCGGCAATTTAATTTATTCATATTATTCAGAGAATTTATGACACATAACCATTGGAATGGCCAACACCTGCAAAATATATTAGTATTAAAAATCCGTAATTCCACCAAATTTTCGTCGATTTCCAAAATGCGTTTACTGATGAGTTCACGTTTATCATTATAATTTGACGATATATTCCAGGTTCGAGATGAAAATTGGTAAGAACCGAAACGCGAAAAAAGACCGCGCGGGAGAATTTGAAGAAGAACTCAGAGACGTACAATGATAGCCTCTAAGACCAGCGCACACGGCCTGTCGTCTTCAACAAACATTTTGAACACATGTTTTTAAGTTGTGAAAGTAAAATTACTCTGTCCCAATTTTAACTTAAAAGATAACATTACTTCTTCCTAGTTGTTATCAAATTTCGAGTAATTGCGTTCACATGGCATAGTTATGTGCAGCACTGTGAGGATGGTTCATCATCCTTTTGCTATTTTAAATGTAACGCCCCTTTTTATTAGTGTTATGACATTTCACTCTAATCCTGTGAATGTTTCCCAGCATATAGCATATGTTTTTAAGTCAGTGAAAATTAATTAACTTAGATAAGACAACTCATGTACCAATCACATAATAATACGTTGATGGACAATGATGCGCGATTAAAAGGAGGGTGTTTATATAAGGGCACAATATACAAATGTACTACAAGATTATTTTGAAACCTCAAGGGGGCGCCGTGTCTCGAAACCACTTGACCTAGACTATAAATTACTGCGTAACATGATGTTGATGTCAGTTAATAACTAAGCACCGGCAATTTGGTAAAATGTATAAAATTATAGCGTTTTTTTTTGTAATCTAAAACTTAAAGTTGTAGTTATGCAAGAAAAGAATCATGCACGTGAATTCGAGGCAGATAGAAGTTAAGCATCGTTACCGGCTTACGCACTTGCCGGATAGTTAAGGTTGAAAATATCGATTCGCCCCGTGTGCACGTGAAATATACTTGTAACCATACCGATGCGCTACCAACGCAAATATATGGCACTCCGATTGTATGGACCCAATTTGTGATTGCAAATCTAAGACAAATATCCATGTTTGAAGATTATCATTTCTGCATATCATTATGTCCCAACAAGATTAGTTAATTTTGGTGGTGGTGGTGGTGGTGGCGGTGATGTTGGTGGGTTAAGGAATATATGGTCCGTTCGTACCGGTTGGCTTCATTATGGCGTGAACTCAACGCTCCTCCCTTGTGATGCTGATGCAGAATTCAGGAAACTCAAAGGGGATTCACCCTCACCAGTGGATGCGAATTAAGAGACGAAATTGTGGTTGTGTAACAACAATGAATATCATCTTAATTGTAACAAAACCAATAAACACAAGAAGAAGAGAGGGGCAAACCCCGTCAAATGGAGTTCATTCGTGATGGTTAACATTCAAAGCGGCCTCCAAGTTGTACCAATGATCGAAATGTTAAATTTCTTATTATTCCCCAATTTGTTGAATCGTTTGTGAAAACTCATCGTTATTGTAATGGTTTGAATAAAACATCCAAACAGCATTTCGAACAAGACCAACATCAAAATGGAGACCAAGATGACCGCCAAAATATTCTAAAAATGGGGCATTTCATTCAAAAGTGGGAATTGGATTCGAATTTGGTCAGAAATAACTCTATAATTTTGTTACTAAATATAATCTTAGAACCAAAATTGCTTGAAAGATGACCGGTATATGTTACGTAATTTTATTTTAGCAAAAAGCAAATTTCCTGCAATGTACCTGAATTTGGTTTATAATAATGGCATTTTCAAAGAATTCGATATTAAATATGATAGCAATAATTAGTAAAAGATTGTTTCCTTATCACAATTCATACATAACTGTTTTAATATTTTTTTTCGAAAATAGTCTTAATCTACATAAAAATTCATATCAGAAACGAAATTGTGAAAATTAAATAAAAATGATTAGATAGCCTAAATAGGAATTTATCATTTACGTTTTTTTTTTTTTTACTTTTTTCGGGATTGTTGGGATAAGAGTGAGGTTGTGCACACAAACTGGTTTAAACATACCTAGTTTTTAATATAGTATATACGAACTGTGCTTTTTGTGGAGTTTTGTGCTGTTGTTCCATGTTTCTTGTTTGTGACTTTTTGCTTTTGTGTTCTAGGTCTTTGGCGTTTATCCTGTGCTATTAAACGGGGTTTATACTTATACTTCTGGCTACTGAGCTTGTTTCTGTAGTTTTTCACATAAGGATGGTGATAAAAAATAATCAGAGACTTTAATGTAACTTTATGTATATGCTTTTGTTTATTTTTAAAGACGTATGAAGCTAACGTGATTGACCAATTAATTGGCGTATCATTTTTCAATCACCCATTTTGCCTTTATTGAACCTGACTCACAAAATCTTGGTGATGTGACCTTTCAAGTTAAAAGCATTCTTGGTCTTTTCTGATCTCTAAGGAGTACGTATATCTCTATATCTGTGTTTTGCTACATTTCATTATGATTTTGTGAGCAGAGGACTAGTAGATGATCGAGGATCGATCGTGACACGACTTCTTGAGGTGTTTTTTGGGAGGAATAGGCGGAACATGGCCCGAATTATTGACGATTGTCCCACAACGGGAATTCGAAGTTCGACTATTCATCTGTCACGACATAGGTCGTGAGTTATCGTTAACATTCGTACTCACGTCGTAGAATAATATAGGCCATTGTCGGGACCATTGCTTCGCCCACTGTCATTTTTCGGGTGATTCACTTAAGGATTAAAATTCGACTTTTTGGCATTTTATTGAGGTACGGTATGCAATGGGGTTGTTCAAAATGAGTGGTGTCCGAAGGACTCCACCAGCATTTTGAACTGTGCCATTGCATACCATAACCCAATGATATGCAAAATGTCGAATTTTAATATTTATATTTATATTTATTTAAATGTACATTTCTGTTAAAATAAATGAGTTATTCAAAAGCATTTTCTCTTTTTTCTTTCTCTCGTTGTTCTCAATGGTAGGTAAATTCGAACAGCTACAGTAACCTAATCTATAAAACAATAAATGCGCAGAAAAAAACAGTTCCTTATTCATGGGTTTAATTTCTATATTTTCAAGAAAAAGAATATTTTAACAACGTATAATAACTGTATTACAGCTAGAAAAAATACAAATGGAGTTATGAAAAATTAACAATAACAAGAAAACATAAAAAAATATCGCCACATACAAAATTCTAATTTGCGATACAACGATCCGAGATGCAAAGATAAGCTCCGCCCCCTAAGATATTGTTACTACGCACCCCAAGCGTAAATTCAAAATGGAGGCTCTCGCAGCCACGAAAGCATCAGAATCCGATTCTCTCTCTAAGATTTCGCACAATCTGTTAAATATTTACCAGATCAAGCCAAATTATCGGGAAAGGTGTTAGATAAGGGATTAAATTACTTTCTACAAGGTTATATTCATGACATTAAAGTTTTGGAAGAGGGAAGTACCTGCCATGAAACCGCGAGATGCTGGCCTTCAATGAGAAAAAACGACAAGCCTCGTATGTTAAGTGTCGATGTGGGATTCTATACGATATGCGTATTGCTCATGCAAGGCAGGGTATGTGGATTTCCAACTGTATTTAACAAATTTTATTATACTAGTAGCTTTATTCTTTAAAATGCATTGTGTAATATAAGCAAATTTGGATCGCCAGGTCTTTTACATTTCATGCCATGTTACGGAATGCGAAAAAATATAAGTTGTATTTCAATTTATTGGTTTTCGTATTTCTAGTTACTGCCTTGTTTTAGCCATTTAACATATGGAAAGTCGAATGATACTTCACGGGTCAGTGTAGGATGAACACATGCCAATTTCACAGCATGATATTATGGTTTTGTTTTGATAACTTCTGTCAACAATGTCTGTTTTCATTTTAAAAAGATTGAGCGGTCATTGTTCACACGTGGTCGGCTTAATCAAGTCACTTCAGGGACTCAAGTTGCACAACTTCACACATGTTTCTGACCAACAAGTATTCCCTAACAAAGGAATGTGCCAAGGGGATCAAAGATCAAGCCAGTTCAAGTAAACCATGTTATAGTAGCACGACCACGGGAAAGACGGAAAAGGAAACCTGTCCTTTGCCAGATAGATACACAGGCCAAGTGTACAATTTTAGATATTATTAAATAAATGAACTACAAACACAAACTTCACTTTACAATACTTTATTCCAATCATAAATAAACAGCAATTCAATTATATCAAATTGTTTCAGAAGCAGAAATACAATCATATTACTTGTCTATAATTGTCAGCATATTCTTTTGCAGAGATTAATAAATATAATATGCAGTAATATAATAATTAAGCTCTTGAAAAATTGTGAATTTTATTTCCAGAGTCCCAAATGTAGATCCCAAAGACATGCTACATCTGTCTAATCTAAATTTACTTTCTTTTAATGTTTTAATAACATCGTAAAATCCTGATTGTTAAGTTAAAGCCTTATCCGAAATAGATCCAGTAAACAACTCTGACACAAACATCAAAAGGTAGCATCACAACCTATCAAACCCTTTAAAGTTGTAGATTTATAATTACTGTACAGTTGACTTTGTAATGACAGTGCACTGGGTGTTTGAGTTTTCACCTCTGTACCATCTTGGGAATGGTGGGAAGTCATTTCGATAGTCTTCTGGCATGTTTTTTTTTATAATTGTGTCCCTATGTGGCCAAATTGATAACTGACCGAGCTTTAAATACAATCCATGCATTAAATACTACACTAGTTGATTGAGTGGAAAGTCCAAATCGTGTAGCCATATCTTTTAACCCGAAACCAGGTCGCAGTCTGCATAGTGTTAAAAACAATGCATCTTTTGGTTGAAAATCATTCAGCTCTCTTCTGCCAGACTCATATTTCAGTTCAAAACCCTCTGGTTTTAAAAATGACAATAATGCTAAATAACGTGTAAATATAATTCCTGTATAATATTTAAACAAATTTTTAACTCTTGATTCTTTGAGCAGAACTTTATGGACATTTAAAGTTTGTTTAACTCCCAACAGTTTCTTTAAACTCTGAATTTCACTACACTTTGATGAAAGTGACGACTGTAATTCTGCAACTTGAACTTCTTTTTGTGACAACTGTTCTTTTAGGGAAGCATTCTCAGCGGCTAGAACAAACATGTCCAATGGTGATGTCCCTGAAAATAAATGCATATTAATTTTATATTTTAGACAAGATGTTTAAAACAGACGCCAACCATTTCCCAAGAGCGTGGAAATACCTCTGTTTTAAACGCAGCACCTATTGATCTACCGAAAGAGTTCACATCATTAAATGACCACACAACCTGTGAAGACCCAACTAAAATAGAAATCACAACAAGATCACAGGCATTATCAGAGTGCTGGTTTAAGGAAAAATCAAAGCGTTTGACGGTCTCAAACTTTGGGAAAGTCCTATACAGGAAGTCTGCCTCATCTGAGCAATTTTTGAATTCAATTTTTGAAAATAGAAATATCAAGGCCCAATCTCTAGAATATGGGAAAATACATCAAAAACCCAGAAAGGAAAGATATCTGGAGAAATATCCATCCCGGCATTTCCATGAAGTTTGATTCATTTTAAATAATGAGTTTTCTTTTCTAGGAGCAACTCCTGATGGGAAGTTGTGCGACACAGGTGTGCGTGGTATAGTGGATATTACATGTCTATTTTCCGCAAGAAATATGACAACATCACATGCTTGTGATGAAATACGAGACTTCAGCCTTGATAAAGTTGTGTTTCTACTCCCGGTACAGTGTCTGCATGATCCTCGACAAGCTTTTCTTGGTTTTCTCTGAAATAAATAGTTATAATGTTGATATATTTATATGTAAATTTACACAAAAATCTGTATAGTTTATATGTTATAAATATGTTCTGTTCAGTTCTGTTGAGTGTTCTGTTCTGTAACAAACAGAACGCTTGTAATAAAATATGTGTAACTATTATGCTGTTGTTTTTTATTGAATAAGGAACAGTGGCATTTAAAAAAAATGAGAAGAAGCCTACAAAATTATATAGTGTATAGGTTAAGTTTTGCATTTTGAACCTACATGGTACATGTTATTTAAGTCTTTGGCACGCGCCTTACCAATACATTAAACTTACACTTACACTTACAGGCATGTGATATATTGTAAATGCATACGCTTGAGTTTTGCATTTTGTGTATGAATGCTGTCAAAATTTTCCTTTTCAAATGACCGCTTAGTGGGGAGTTTTCTTGCAGGTGTTGTTCTCGAGCCATCAGCTGACAATGGGGCAGGATGTTCTTTAGATGGTCCATTTCCTCCACTTAAGTGCTTAAATATACATAATAATAAAATTAATACGTATGACAAGACTCCACAATGCCAGTCAATAACATACTAGACAATAAAACAGTAGTTTAAACAAGGCACATCCATAACCTGATGAAACATGTTTGAGGTTTCAACTAGCATGATCATAGAGGTCAATAATTAGAACACATGAAAGTAAACAATATAAACATTTGCGCGGAAGTCAGAATTATAATTGAAATAATTGTGTTTTTGATCGTAATATTATAAAATCACATTTTAATATACTAACCTTCGAGCAGACAGCTTTGTGCTGGTTAATCCGTTTTATATTCAGTTGCTCGTGTGGCCGTCCACATGGTTTATTCCAGCATTTGCACTTCTCAATATCTGATTTCGGGGTCGGAAATCTTATAAATCGTCCCCCATTTAGTCGGATACCGTTCATCCGCATAACATGTTCCCCATGCGCATCGCTGAACCATTTTCACAAATAATTCTAAAAACTTCAATTATATGCGCGGCTGTAAACAGTTATCGCTGCTTTGTTTGGTGGGTAAAGATGGCGGACGGGACGCTGTGAATAATTTGCAGCTTTTTCATTGGTCAATAATGATCTGTTTGATTGTCAGGTCGGATCGATGTATACTAGCGTTTGTTAGTCAAGAGTTTTCAAATTTGAGAGAAATACCTGTCAATTTACTTGTTGAGCGTTATGTTGAAGGATCAGTTGGTTTATGAACCATGTTGGAATACGGTGTTGGAAAAATTAGCAAGTGCATTTCATTGGAAGTTAACATCGGATGAAACGACAGTGGCGGTGGGTGGGGTATCGTGTTTAGCAAGGGGCACTTTCGCGGAAGGAAAGCCAGAGGACGCAAGAAGACTTGGTTTTGAACTGAGCTCTTTCTTCTGGACGTTGGTGGGTGCACTACAATATGTTGAAATATATAGTTCCGTAGTAAATATGCCCCCCCCCACCCCCGATAGTATTATTGCGCCCAATGACAGGACAGTTGCATCGAACAAATGCACGCGATTTCGATGGGAAATGACATTGCACTTTATACAGAAATAATGTAAAATTGATAAACAACAACCATCGTTCAGGAATGAACGGTTAATGTAAATATAAAGTATTGGTGAAACGAAGCGGGAATTTACTTGACAGTTCTTGAAAATAATCTTGACCGCTTCTGCATATAAGTCGTTATTCACAAGCAATGTCCAAACATCTCTTAATTTTGATTTTGAGCGAATACGACAATAATCAATACGTTTATATGACTTTATATGAGTAGTATACATATAAGTAAATACTGATGAAAATACTCATTTAAAATAGCGACGTCGCATTGAATTGCATCACCATATTCAATATTACTTACACTTTATGAATCAACAGTAAATTATTTATCAACTAGCAGACATTGCATTTGACACGTATGTGTTTATATTAGGGATGCAAACGAATGGCAAAATTGATATTCGAATATTCGGTAATTCTTTCGATCGAATATTCGAATATTCGATTACCAAAATACATCTTTTAGATGTTGCAGTAAACTATTATTATTATTCGATAAAGAAATAGTCAGGGTATTTAAACCCTACTTTGTCTTCGCCATTACGCGCGGCGGACCCTGATTTCCCCAAAATGACTCTGAAATTGCCCATTTTCAAAAAGAAAAAAAAACACAAAAACATCACGATACAAAATCCAATAATTTCAATTCCGCTGCCGTCATATTTGTAAACAATGTGAAATTACATGGATTCCTGATCAAATGGCGTTATGCGTCAATGAACGGTCTTTCCGTAGAACGAACAACCTCGATCTGGGATTGACCTCTACTAAATATAACTATGGAAAAAACCAAACCAACCCGGGAACTAGTAAAATATTAAAACGAAAACACATGTGGATTTGGACTTTTCTATGCTACATCAATAGAGAACGCTCTACTATACAGTTACATTTCAAAGCACGAGCATTGTATCGAAACATTGAAAACAGTTTACAGCATATATACATGTAACTACATTATTGTGACACATGTCATTCATATCAGCACGGCAATTTGAGCAATGTTGCACAGCAAACACAACACATTTGTGTGAAGGCCAATTTCTTAAATCCTTATTTGGCAAAGGCATTAAGATTTGCCGATAATAAATGAAATTTTTAATATCACTTATCTAATAGCCAGTTATTGTAAAAGTCCTAGGACATTTTATGTTACCCGATGATATGTCACATGACGCGTGTATAGTGTATTGTCATCACATTCACACCTTTGGGTCAATCGTTGTAAAAACAAGACATACGAACTTTACACACAACAACAGAGTTGTAAGTAAAAATAATTTTATTCTGTTTATTCAACAGTTTTTTTTCGAATATTCAAATACCGAATACCAAACGTTTGATCGAATATTCGAATATTCGTTTGCATCACTTCTAATCGTAAAATATTGTTGAATTTCATGATGTCCAAGATCAAACGGCGGTCAAGTGTCATTTCCTTATTTTTCATGTTAATTGCCATTTGCGATAATCGATGTTTATGCTCTTAGCAACATTCATGATACGCTAGTACATGACATTCGCAACATTCACGACATTCATAACATTATGATAATTCATGTCTTTTACAATATTCGCGACTTCCCTAACCAAACTTCACGGTTACCTCTAGCTGTCATTGCTGTAATCAAGCTATTTTTCTTACCTTGTGGCAGAGATGATCTCTGCTCGTCAAGGGAGATCACTGTGTTTGAGATCGATTAACAATGTTCAGGATTTTGAGACTTTTATTGATTAAAATATGTTTTATTTTGGGATATTAAACAATTATTATATTAAATAATCATAACACGGTGACAATCCGCTGATTAAACCAATTTCCTAAGCAGTGTCATTGCTGTAATCAAGCTATTTTCATACCTTGTGGCAGAGATGGCAGGGGGAGATCACTGTGTTGGAGATCGATTCATAATATTCAAGACATTAACGACTTTCTACCTTCACGATATTTTTGACATTCTTAAAATTAGCAACATTCACTTCGTTTGCGATATTTATAATAATATAATACTTGTGCGACATTTACTATATTCGCGACATTCACTACATTTGCGACATTCATAATACTGGCACACTTAAACGAATGGTCTTAGAATTTTGGACTAATGTAGAACAATCTTTCAGAATCCAGTCAGAATAAAAATCGGCGAAAATGCAATTACTTGTTGCACAGATATTGATAAATAATTATAGCTATTTTTTTTCAATTTTGAACCAAATGCATTCTGTTTATTTGACAAAATCTTCTAAAACAAACGAGCATATGATCAATGTGCCGCGAATTTGCTTGGATCACAGCCATTTTCCAAGACGGTGCAAATGTAACACTGGGTAAGAAATCAACTTTCCCCACCCCAGATACGTTTTTTCAAATATTTGGCCATGTTGGAAATCATTACCTTGCCAACGGGGCAAGATAAAAAAGTCCTCATATGGAATTTCCTTTTTATTGTCATCCCGCAATTATCTTCCTTGTTGAAGACCTTCGTCTGTATCACCGTGGAAACATTGTCTTGTTTCTCGCATAAAATTGCTCCAAAAAGTGTTTACGCTGCATTCAAGAAATAATGCTGCACTCTCCTCAGAACTATTCAAATCTACATATTTTGAATCACTGTGCGCATATCATATTACAACCATAAATCATTACAAATCTATAGGCAAATTATATTTACTACGCTCAAAAAAGTTCGAGCGAAAAAATGCATTTTTACTATATTTTGTTAAATTAGGTGGGAGAAAAGGCACTGATGTCCTTCCACAGCCGCTCGTATAAGATAGGTTTATCCAAATACGACCGTAGGGTGATTCGCGGAAACAAAGTTTACCGAGTTTCAACAGAACACCATACGCGAGGGTTTGGATTACACTGCGGCCTTGGTGTTTAGCCATGTGAGATAATTATTATGAAAAGCTAGTAACAACTTATAGTGCTTATCGTAATGATATAATTATTTAAACAGGCAGACATTTATAAAGTCTAAATATATGTATTGAACATTTTTCACATACATGTATCTCCTAATTTTCTCGCAGACATTTGATGCAAAATGACTGCCATTTCACTTCTTGTTTTATATACTATATAAGCATTTCATTCAATATCGTACTGATATTATTGGTAATCAGATAAAACTTAAATGCTCTAGATTTTAACCTGCATTTTTTGGATCAAAATTTAGGTCGTTTGTGAACGTGTTTAACACCTTTGACTATACTGGCAAATTTATTTAATGTTAACTAGTAATCTTAAACTTTAAAGTTACTTGTAGATCTACATTTTTCTATATTATCTTGAAACTAGGTTTCCCATAAAATTGTATTTATGATAACAGTAATCACTACATCAGACAATATATTCAATTTCATGAACTTGACTTATCAAAATAACGGAGACTTTACTAGTGATATTTGAGGAGGACGGCTTTGCTTCCATACAGATGGTAAACGGCGATAATATATTTCAGTTGTCTACCTTTGAGGAAGGGAATAGCGTTTTAAATACAGTTTAAGAGTGAGAAGAAGTTTAACATATATTGCGTTAATACGTATTAATATGTTCCACTTGCACACGCATTGTTTGATATATATCTTCATCTCAATCCAGATTAGTAGATCCAGATATTTGGTCATGATGTACATCCTTACCTTCACCACGGACAAAGATTATGGATCTACTTTGTTCTCCAGTACGCAATCTCACATTAGGGGATTTGGCATGACAGTTGGTTGGGTAGAACCTCTCCGGGGAGTTAGGCGTTGGATAGGTTGTGTACAACCAGGCTGCGCTGGGTTGGGCATTGAATGGTGTAGAACCTCACCGTGGAAAGTTTGGCATGGCAATGGGTTGCGTAGAACCTCAGTATTGAGAGTTAGACATGGCAAATGGTTTTGCAGAACCTCACCGTGGGAAGTTTGGCATGGCAATGTGTTAAGTACAACTCAGCATGGGAAGTACGGCATGACAAATGGTTGTGCAGAACCTTAGCGTCTGAAGTTTGGCATGTCAATGGGTTGCGTAGAGCCTCAGCATGGGGAGTTAGGTATGACAAATGGTTGTGCAGAACCTCAGCGCAGGAAGTTTGGCATGGCTCTATGTTGAGTAGAACCTCAGCATGGGAAGTTCGGCATTCGATTGGCTGTGTAGAACCTCGCCGTGGTGCGTTGGGCATTAGATAGATTGTGTAGAACCTTACCGTTGAGAGTTGGGCATTATATATGTTGTGTAGAACCTCACCATGGGAGTTTGGCATTGAACGGGTTGTATAGAAACTCACTGTTGAGAGTTTGGTATGGGGTTGGTTGTGTAGAACCTCGTCGTTGAGAGTTTAGCATTGGGTCGGTTGTGTAGAGCCTCGCTGTTGGAAGTTTGAAAAAGTTTTTTTAGAACCTCATCGTAGTGAGTATGGCATTGGATGGGTTATTTAGAATCTCACTGTAAGGGGGGGGGATAGGTCAGTGGATGGGTTGTATAGAACCTCATCGTAGTGTGTTTGGCATTGGATTAGTTGTTGAGAACCTCATCGTAGTGAGTTTGGCATTGATTAGTTGTTGAGAACCTCATCGTAGTGAGTTTGGCATTGGATTAGATGTTTAGAACCTCATCGTAGTGAGTTTGGCATTGGATTAGCTGTTGAGAATCTCATCGTAGTGAGTTTGGCATTGGATTAGTTGTTGAGAACCTCAGTGTAGTGAGTTTGGCATTATATTGGTTGTTTAGAACCTAACCGTTGGGAGAAGGGCATTGTATGGCTTGTATAGGACCCAATCTTTGGGAGTTGGCCATTGAATGGGTTTAAGAACCTCATCGTAGTGAGTTTGGCATTGGATTAGTTGTTGTAAACCCCATTGTAGTGAGTTTGGCACTGGATTGGTTGTTTAGAACCTCACCGTTGCGAGTAGGGCATTGTATGGCTTGTATAGGACCCAATCCTTGGGAGTTGGCCATTGAATGGGTTTGAATAACCGTATCGAAGCGAGTTTGGCATTGGAAAAGTTGTTGAGAACCTCGTCGTAGTGAGTTTGGCACTGGATTGGTTGTTTAGAATGCCACCGTTAACAGTAGGGCATTGGATGTGTTGCATAGGACCCAAGCGTTGGGAGTTGGCCATTGAATGGGTTGTGTCGAACCTCATCGTAGTGAGTTTGGCATTAGATTAAATGTTGAGAACCCAATCGTCGTGAGTTGGGCATTGTTGGGTGGGTTGTTTTGAATCTCACTGTTGGGAGTAGGGCATTGGATGGGTTGCATAAAACCCAAGCATTGGGAGTTGGCCATTGAATGGGTTGTGTCGAACATCATCGTAGTGAGTTTGGCATTGGATTAGATGTTGAGAACCTCATCGTCGTGTGTTGGGCATTTGGTGGGTTGTTAAGAATCTCACTGTTGGGAGTTGGCCATTGAATGGGTTGTGTCGAACCTCATCGTAGTGAGTTTGACTTTGGATTAGATGTTGAGAACCCCATCGTCGTGAGTTGGGCATTGGGTGGGTTGTTTAGAATCTCACTGTTGGGAGTAGGGCATGGATGGATTGCATAGAACCCAAGCGTTGAGAGTTGGCCATTGTATGGGTTGTGTCGAACATCATCGTAGTGAGTTTGGCATTGGATTAGATGTTGAGAACCCCATCGTCGTGAGTTGGGCATTGGATTAGTTGTTGAGAACCTCATCGTATTGAGCATGGCATTGGATTAGATGTTGAGAACCCCATCGCCGTGAGTTGGTCATTGAATGGGTTGTGTAGAACCTCATCGAACTAAGTTGGTCATTGGATGACTTTGAATATTGCCACAATTTAGATCGAGAATGCTTTCGTTTTCATTTTAACATTTGTAAAAGTTTGCTATCATCTGTTTTTGTTTAACATGTCCTACATGATTTGGTTTCATGAATTTAGAGTGACTGCATTTATCTAACGTCGAGACCGATATCTTCTTTCGATGATAGGGATGAAAGGAGTGAGTGACCTTCAAATATCCTCTTCACAATAATTTGTTTGATATGTAACATTAAGTAGTGACATATTATGACCATACTGTCTTCGGTATAGCTTTGAAGTATTGTTGATTGACCAGAAAGGAATAATTTAAGTATTGTTGATTGACCAGAAAGGAATAACTTAAACGTTACGTTGGAATATAAAAGCATTGCACTTTTCCTCGATTTTATAACAATAAGTAAGTTGAAGTTTTCATCTTCTGTGGAGTATGCAAAAGATAGTCATAAAAGTGAAAACAACACGAAACTTTATGGTGATTTATAGAAATTTATCAGTGAAATGATATTCCACTCTTTCAAACATTAAAATAACAATTAAATATTTTTCACTGCTTGGATTTCTTAGCCCTTTCTTACTACCAAATCAAACATCAATGTGCAAAGGGCTGGGACACAATGTGGCGCGCATGTCTGAAAAGCTATAATTGACCATTTCTAAGCCACTTGTGAAATATAGCTATTGGGGCTAACTCGGTAAAATAGATTGCTTCCTTACACTGAAATAAACAATTATTCTCTATCTAATATTAACTTTCTTTACATATTTAAAATAGAAAATAACCCTGCCGTTTGTAGTACCTCGTGATTTTCCTGTTCAACGAGAATTTCGATGTGTTAGAATGAATTTGTTAGATATTTGTCTCGAAACCTGTCAACTAGAAAAAATGGCATGTTCTGTTTGGTTGATACATCCTGTTTGCACGGCTATTGCCTTGTTTCCATTTAATAGTTAATTTGCATTTTAAATCCGTAAAATCTTAGCAACGGAAGCTGTAAATGCGATCTTACTCGGGTCATTAGCTACATAATATGATCCATCCGACAGGTCGGCATGGGTGGCAACGGGGAGCAGGTGGAGGTTGACCGGATATGGACGAGCCTTGGACCGTGGGGCCGCTACCAGATCAAACAGTACATCTCATATTGTCTCATCTGTATCTCCTGGGTCATACACCAACTCACCATTGTCTTTATAGGTATATTATCAAACGGGTACATTACATAAAGGTTTTTAGTAGTCTGGGGGTATTGATTCCCCAATATATAGACAAGGAATACATCTGTCAAAATCTCAACTTTAGTATGAGGTCTTTATAAGATCGCGTTCACCGGGAAATCGGTGATGTTTGCCTCTGAAACACATATACGGCACGCGGCAAAGGGAAATGAATAATGGTATTAATCATATTATCAAAATGTATCTCACAAGCCTTTTCTTAATCACTAGCAGGCCTGTGTATCCTGTAATGTCTTATTCATTGTTTAAGAGTAAACAAACGTATCTTCAGCTTCTTGCTTGGCTCGATGTCATTTTTGCGGGCTCGGGTAAGAATTTCATGCCTTGATTTGTTTGCTTTTCATTAAGCCGAGGTGATAATTGATTAGATATGCTTGATTGGTATCAAACTTTTTATGAAATTTAAATGGTTAAACAGTTTGAGCAAACATGCCTTCATTTTATTTTCTGTCTTTTATTGGCAGGAGTACAAACGTCAAAATCATGTCTTACATGTATATACTCTATGCGTTTTTATAAGGCTTTTTCTTATAAAAAATATTGAACTATATGGTTCTCCAAATGGAATAATTCATACAAATGGCAAATGCTGAGCAATCTAGAGAAAGACAGTGTACAACCTAAGCTATGCCTAATTGTTACCCACTTTGTAAATTGATTGTCTTTAGTTTTCGCATTGATGTTTTTATATCTAATTCGTAAATAAATAAGATAACAAATGATATTTTCATAGTATCGAATACGTCATGTTGCGAACTGTTCGATACAATGTCTAATATATACTCTTCTTTTGCGGAGATAATGTAGCAAATAACAAACGCGGTAAACATGACTTTCTTTAACGTGTCAAAGATACGCTCGATATTCTCGAGGCTCGAAGTATTTTTGCCGGTCTCTGGAATATCGAGCCAACGCGTTTTGATTGTATTTTGAAACACAATTGCTTCTTAATTTAGAAGTGCAACTTTTAATAATCTCATCAGGTTACCGACCCAATTTTCACTGCAAGGCGGGCCTGAACGACTCGCTGATAGCGAACAAGACGGGAGCCATCTTCGAATATGGGGAATGCAAGGTAGAAAGGTAGGATGATGATGATGATGATGATGATGATGATGATGATGATGATGATGATGATGATGATGATGATGATGGTGATGATTTCAATGCTGTTTAATATTTTACAATATTTATAAGAAAAACTACAGAAACAAGCTCAGATGCCAAAAGTTAAAAAAATAAACGCCGTTTAATGGCACAGGGTAAACGCCAAAGACATATAAAACAAAAACAAACAATCACAAACAAGAAACATGGAACAACGGTACAAAACTCCACAAACAACACAGCACAAATATCCTATGTAAAAAAACTAGGTCTGTTTATAAAGGGTTATAAGGTACCGCATTGGAACGGTCAATACTGGCGGTTTTAGCCAGTTTGTATGCACAACCTCACTCTTATCCAAACAATCCCGAATAAAGTTAAAACGTAATAGGTAAATCTTATAAAAGTATGCATTAACTTGAGGAAACTTAATAAAAACAAATAAAAGTGAACCCAAAGTACTTCAGTGATAAGGGATCCCGACTCTATCTAAGACGAAGGAATACAATTAAGAGTACCTAATGCAAAAAACTTTTCAAAGATACGATGCAGTCGTTGTTTGAAACTATGAACATCAAACACAGTCTGGCTTAGCAAATAAAAAGTTTAAAATGTGTGATCATAGAGTTTCATAATGAAAAGCATCATTTTACTAAAACTGGGAACAAAGAAAGGAAACATTATTTAAAATAAAAACACGACATTTATTTGCTAAATTTTTCTTCCAAATGATTACCTAAGTAAATTTTAAAAGAAAGAGACGTCAAAAGCTGGAACATTCCTAGCCAACCAGGAAAGACTTTAAAGATAAAACGAATCTGCAAAATATTCATAAAATCAAAGCACTGAAAGTGTAGGTATGCAAAGACGCCATATTCAACTTTATATTTTGTCTAAGGAATTCATCATCAAAAACAAGAAGGCAAGTAGTCTTCAAAGTTTTGCAGTTATATCTTCGGTTTAAATAAGAAATAAGCCAAGAGCAGGCATTGCTAGAGCACAAATGAATTCCGTTGATATGATAATGGTATTGACTATTCTGTTCTGACTATTCAAAGTATATGTAACCTTTTCAGATACGAAAACACGAGTACTGGGATGGTGAAAACCACGTCAGAATGCCAGCACGGTTGGACGTATGACATACCAACCGACCAATCCTTTGTCTCTGAGGTGGAAACATACCAATACTTAAACCGAAGTATTTTAACAGCCAATAAGTAGTTGTTGCATGATTACGTATTCATTATTAGTGATTCTGATGTGAAGTAATCATGTGTCTTTTTTGTTATTAAAATCTTTTTCTCATTCAACATTGCCTCGATATCCTACATTTAAGGCCTGTGTCCGTATTCCCCGATTTTTAAGTCCACAGTGTTTCGCCGGTTATGTATTTATAAGCATGCTCCCGTCCTCTTAAAAATCGCTTTGTTGGGATATTGTCTGTTAATCATGATGGCTTGGACATTTTCTTTACGGTACGACGTTTTCTACTTTTAAGGACTTTCTCTTTTTATTGTTGGGTTTGTTTACGATGAAAGTTTCGGTGTTTGCAATATAACTTTCTATGTTTTCAATGGGCCTTTCTATGTTTGCAATGGGATTTTCTATGTTTGCAATGGGACTTTCCTAGTTTGCAATATGACTTTCTATGTATGCAATTGGCCTTTCTGTGTTTGCAATAGGCCTCTATACATGCAATGGTACTTTTCTATGTTTCAATTGGACTTTCTATGTCTGCAATAGGACTTTCTATGTTTACAGTGAGATATATTTGCAATGGGACTTTTTATGTTTATAATGGCACTTTGTATTTTTACAGTGAACGTTTTAAGTATGTTTATATCGGTAATTTCTTCATTACTTCATAATGACATTTTCTGTTTTCAGTGGGACTTCCTTTGTTAAGCATGTATGTATCGTTTTCTCGGTTAACAGTGCATTTTGTTCTGTTTTTAGTGGGATTTCGTATGCGAGAAGGAGGAACTTGCGGAGATGACTCAGCTACTACTCTTCGTCGGAATGATTATTGGCACGTGCTTTTTCCCACAATGTCTGGTAAGTTCACATTGGCATGTTGTAAACTTACTTTCATGCAAGAAGCTTATATACACATTCAAATCTTTACAAAAATTGCTTGCAGTACTGAAATGCATTCATGCATGGTTTGAGGGCTGACCTGTAAACATTATTTGCTAAGGGTAATATTTAAGTATATACATGAAATCTTCCAATTTATTTAATGGGGCAATGAAAAATGCAAATAATGTAACTGGATTATTCTACTTTCAGACCGTTTCGGCCGAAAGCCGGTAATGGTATTTAGTCATATATGTCTGTTTGCAATCGTTCTGGCGACGTCGTTCAGCCCCAACTACACGACATTCGTCGTCCTACGCATTCTTACCGGCGCCGTCACTCAGGTACACCTCTTTAGAAAGTTATCTCCCGAGCTGAGCCTTAGCAGAGGTGACCGACTTGTTGAATTTGACTGCTTCCGGAATTTCGTTAATGACCAGGATGCATTGGATTTAGTGGAGTAGTTTTAATGCGCTTTAGTAATATCCCGCGTAGTAAGAAATCGGTAACTTCGTGATTAGTCCTATAGAAGCGATTGTTTGTACGTGTGCCGATTATCACAGCTTATCACATATCTATATGAAATATATTACTAATGAACATTATATATTATTGATGTAGGGGGCGCTGTCGGGAACGACGTTGGCATCGGAGACGTTTCCCAAGGAATGCCGTCACCTGACGGAAGTGTTTGCACTGGTCGTATGGACAAGCAGCATCTGCATAATGTCTCCAATTGCGTACGCGCTACGTAATGTATCGTGGCGCTACCTCCAGATTACGTTCGCCCTGATGAGCGCATGGTCACTGTTACAGTGGTGGTACGTGTTTACACAATGACAATAGGCCTTGAAATTCAAATGTTATTGGCCTTACCAGTATTTTATATTGACAGCCGCAATATGTTAGCAAAACAACTACATACTACGTCTACGCTTTGACTGCTACATTGGAATAAACACTTTTGGCAGGTTTCTTGACGAGTCCTTGCGGTGGCTTATTGCCAACGGGAAGATGGACCAGGCGCGTAAGATCATCAGGAAGGCGTGCAGGTACAACCGGAAGGATTACCATACAGTTCTAAAGGTTACGCTATACAAACTTTTAAGGTTGAAATACGCTAGCTCCAACTCTAAAAAGTTATAAACGTTACATTCATATATCCCAATATAATAATCTTAGAATGTGTACATATTTGATGATCATATGATATCTGCACATACAAACATTACTTATAAGTAAAGAATAAGTGATATTTAATACTGTAGGATTCTGGACTGGACGAAGGCGGGGATGAGCACGTGCGACTTAGCAAAGATGGTGGCGCCCTGCAACTGGATGCCATAGCCGCTCCCACTCCGATACCGGACGTGTTCGTGGAAAAATACACTATCTGTGATATGTTCAAGAACAAGATGATCCGAAATGTCTCTTTTATTATATGGTACACATGGTAGGTTGTGGATTTAGCGTGTTTATCTTTTGATAGAATTCTACCTGTAACACCGCTGTTGAACTTTTGTGTGTCTTCGGATTTTCATCATACTGTTGACTTTGTGTGGTATGAAGCCACTGTGGAACATACACCCTCAGCTTATTAAAGCGATACGTATGTACTGCTTATGCCACTGTGCACCGCCACTGCAGGATTGTTGACAATCTGGTGGTTATGACCTCCTCCATTCTTTACGGTGACAAATTAATACACTATAAAGATATGTTATAAAACTGCTTTATGTTCCACTCCTCAGGATTGTTGACAGTCTGGTGTATTACGGTCTTTACATGATATCGTCAGATTTGTACGGTGATCGCTACATCAACTTTTTCCTCAGCGCCCTCATCGAGTACCCCGCCAGCGTGTTCGAGTACTTCGCACTAGTCAAGTTCGTACGAGTATGATAACATATCATAGTGATGTTTAATATGCCGTGTTACCAAAATGAAGCCATTAGTCGTTATAATGATTGCATGTTGGTGTCTGCTGTCTCTCCTGTGACTCTATTGTTTCTGTATTATTCGAAAAGCTTTTTGAAAATGTTTGAATTTGAAGAATACATTTTTATGTGTTCTTTCGCTTGCTTGTATAAGTGTATTCTCTTTCCAATCCACAGAATCGGACGGAAGTGGACATGTGTGATCTGCCATAGCGTTGCCGCCATTGCCCTCATCGTTGCCACCGCCTTCCGATACAGCGCAGGTGAGGACAAAAATGGGACTTTAGCAATAGCATATTAAAAGTAACCAAAATTCAAGCAGCAACAATAGCATCAACGATAACGAAGTCATAGGACATACAATTCCATTCCTGTATTCGGGGCAGTAGCCACCGCATCCCCGTTT